>NC_091734.1:7508650-7808996 GCF_030179905.1 Drosophila bipectinata | reverse complement strand
ACAACTCGCATCACTCATACGCATCACTCATACGCAGCGTTGGCCCACTCGTAGAGGGATGGTGGAGAGCCATTTGTTTACCTTGTACCTTATATACTGTATGGAGGTCTCACACTTGCCATAATTTGTATGCCCAAGGCGGCGCGAAGGCATTGACATTTTATTTTTGCCACAAAAACTGATTTATTGCCGCCATTGACAAGTCAACGAGTGAGTCAGTCAGTCAGTTAGTCAGTCAGTCAGTCTCACATTTTGGTACACCTTAGTTACACCTCAACCAGAGAAGGGCGGGCCTGGTGTTATCCGCCTAATTGCATATTTACCTTTGCACGGCGAGGGCCAGAGTTAGCCAAACGGAGATGGTGTGGCACAGGGCTGGCATAATCTGTAAGTAAACACAGGACACAGTGGAATGAGAAGCTTATAGAGGGAATATGCGATGTGTGGGGATTAGTCGGAGCTCTGGAAATAACTTTCTTGTTTGACTTTTCGTACAACTTTCTCGGGGGCTGGAGGGAGGGGTGTAGCGCAATAATTAAGATGAAAGGATTCAGAAGTTGGCACACGACTCTAAGAAGGAATGTATTGCCGGCAAGGACTCTACAATTACAGGCGATTATGGACCATAAAAAACGCATGTCAAGGAACCTCTCCTGGTCATGCGAGGCAAACATCACTCCAGCCATCAAGTCCGACAGCAATTGCTTATTCCTTCTGCCACAAATCAGATTTGGCCAACTGTGGCCCTCTGACTGCATTAGCCAGACCAGAGCTCCATGGATGGCCGGAATGTTGGCAGTACGGACCGAGACTGCTGGCAACTGGCCATTTGAACATTTTCGAGGACGACAGGTGTCTGCTCCGTTTATGGAGCATAATGAGTGTGGCTCTGTGGCAGACAGGCACTCAGCACCGCACTCTCTGAATCAGTATCTGTATCTGTAGCTGTAGCTGTATCTGTCGGCCGTGTAGTATCTGTGTATCTGTGTATCTGGCCCGTAGCTGTGGCTGTGCGTTTGACATTGAGCTTGGCCATATAATGCACAATCTGTGGCCTAATCCGGTTTATGTGTCTGACTCCGCTGCAATTACACGGACATGGACAGATACCTCTGTACGTAGTACTTTACAATGAAATGGTTGGCCCTCTGGCCCCCTGCCCCTGGCCCCCTACTCCTGGCCCCTTTCTCGTTACATTAACATGGCCATTATGCGCGCCATTCAAAGGGGAGAAAGCAGAGAAAGCAAAGCACGACCGGAGAAAGGGGCGAACGTGCTGCTGGAACGTATAAATTCCAAAGAATGAAATGAAATCTTCAACTTTGAGGCTGCGATGGCCGCCTGGCGGTTATTACCAAACGAGGATGTGGATATGGAGTTGAGGATGTGGATGTGGATGTGAGTTGAATTTTATGGCAGTCATACTCGGAGATAGTAGTCCTCCTCCCCCTACTAGAAGCCTACCAGCCAGCCAGCCAGCCATCTAGGACATCTCAGCTTGAACTTGGCTGGTACAAATCCCCTGAGAGTCCACTAACAGCACGTAGCCAGTACAGTGGTGGCAGGACTCGCAATCAGAGATGATGTTTGCCATTTGGAGGATATCCCCAAGACCGCAAAGGATCTGAAACCACTGTGCCACTGTTTTCGGCTGTCGGGGGCGTAGGGCAGCGTCAGTGGCAGTGGCAGTGGCGCTTTATCAAGCCGACACTACTCCGTTGAAGTGAGTAAACAGTTTTGCTTTCGCCCCCCTTCCCCCTCCCGTTACGAGTGCCATAAATTGAAAATGTTGATTAATCAAGGCGTTCGGGGGGGCATGGGCGACCCAGAGTTTGCATGGTAATGGTGGAGGAACGCTCTCAAATGAATAAGTGCTTTGAATGGATGGGCTGATGGGTGGGTGGGTGGATTACTGCGATTTGTGGATGGGGGGCAGCAGGTGGCAACCAGCAACCGGCAGCCGGCAGGCGGCAAGTGGCAAGTGGCACTAGCAGCGCCTTTCATTCTTTCATTATGCTGACAGAAGTGACACACACAAAGGGACGCAAATAGGGAACTGGCGAACTGGGAACGTAACGTGGCATCAAATGCGATAACGATAACGATAACGCGACGGGATACAAACAAAGCATCATACATCAGTCGGAGACAAAAGGAAAGGCAACAGTAACGGAAGCACAAAGTGAAAGTGAAAGTGAAAGCAGGGTGGAGGGTGGCGGGTGGCGCAAAAGTTCCAGCCAAGCATTTTATTTAGGTCAATGAGCGGCGTGGCGCGTCTTCTGGGAGAAGGTGGAGGCCGGAACGTGGCCAGAAGCCAAAACAAACAGTTTTCCGCTCTTCCCACTTGGCCCGGCCAGCCTTGGCAATTAGTTTTGTGACGAAAACAGCACCGGGAGTCAAGGGGCAGTGAGAGAAAAGCCTAAAAGTAGGCAAAAGTATGATTTCCATTGAAGCTCCAAATAATCTTCCACCCTCCCCTTAATTCGCTCAGTGTGGGCTACAGTGAAGCCTACGTTGACTTACCTCGTTGAAGATGCTGTAGGCCAGACACATGGAGGCCGGATGCAGGGGCTTGTAGTGATTGCCGAACGTGTACATGTACCATAGTCCCGGTGCCGGAAATATAACCGTCAGCATATCGCATATAGCCATGCCTATAACGATAGAGAGAGATAGGTGTACAGAGTTAGAAAGAGATGGCTGTTTGGAATTAGAAATTATGGTAATGGCTATGCAAATCATAGCGATTTTCAATGTAAATTGATTGTGTGATTGGACATTAGGCGCAGCCAAGTGTTGCTGTTGTCCTGGACAATACTGTCCTGGATGTTTTGGTTCCTCCGACCCGCAATCGATAATCCCTCCACCGATCAATTATTTGTGACATTTCCGGCAGAGACCAGGTTTTGAGCGTCAAGTAAATATTTGTGTGGACACACATCTGGCATAATCCGAATTTGTTTATCATAAACATGCTCCGGCTGTGCGGGTCTTGTTGTCTTTTCAGAGTTCTAAAATAAACAGATCCTAATGCGTTAGCTTTATAATGTTTTGGAATGTCTACTGGACTGACTGACTAACTGATGACCTTTGCCTACACTGAGAGACTATGCAGGAACTATTTTGTGCCAAAAGCACGTAGGGATCGACCATTCCACTTGATGCGATTAGCCTTGGCCCGGGGCCTCGCAGGGAGGTCAGGGGTTAACCCATTGACAGTCAAAGCCCGTCGCCGCTCGAGCATAGGAATTGGTTTAAAATGTAAACTTTGTTTTTAACTTTCCGCCACTTTGTAATTGGATCGAGTGTTTCGATTTCGATGGGATTTCATGGAGAACAGCATATCCCCTGTCAGCCCCCCTCCTTGTAAGCCACTTACTGCCACTCACTGGCAGCCTGGCAGAGTGGAAGAGTGGCAGAATGGAAGCATAGCAGGCTTTTTCATAAATCAGCGGCAAATTCCGCGCACACAGCCATTAGCATTACACACGCTATTAGAATATCTCAGCATTACGCGGCCTGAGCGGCTCCCAGCGGGTTAAGGCGGTCCAGGGGCCGGAGCACGCACACTGCCAGCTATTTTGAAATCTCACAAAACTTCTGCCTGATTTAACATTGTGGCACATTAAGCCCGCTCCGAGGAGGGGCGGGGCTCGCAATGACATGGAATAAAAATAAATAATAATCATAAAGGCGGCGTCTGAATGAGGAGCATCGCAAGGGGCGCCATTCCCCGAAGAGCAGCCAGTGGAGGGCCGTCTCCTGTGACCTTGTCCGGAAGACACAACAGTTGCATGTGGCACGACAGCACGACTTGAACTTGCACCTGACACCCCACTGATGTTTGTATTCTGGCATTGCTACGTCAGTTATTGATCTGGAAGGTCCTTCGAAGGACTCATACCTACCCATTAGCACAAAGTTGGTGGGTGTGGCCATGCTCTTCTTGCTCAGGACGAGGACGATCAGCGAGTTGGAGATGATGGTGATGATCAGCAGGAAGGGCATGCAGTAGCCGTAGAGGGGCATCGCGTACTCGAGCGGAGACTCGCAGGTGAGGTTCCAGTAGGTCATGTTGCCGTCCATCTGCCGGCACGGCTCGCCGTTCGTCTGCTGATAGGAGGCCGAGTCCAGGCTCTCGTTCCCGTAGTCGTACTGCGACTCGTTCTGCACGGCCATGAAGTACTGGCCTCCGTCCACGGAGTCGGCCATCCTACCTCCGAGTGGCAAGCCCGCATAGTGGGGTGTGGCCGAGGGGGCAAGCCGAGCGGAGGCAGCGGCATTGGCGCTCCACTGGTAGAGGACATCCGTGGCGGAGCCCGCCGCGGCGGAGCTGTTGTCCATGCTGAAGATCGGCAACTGGCTGGGAATCGAGTGGAAGTCACTTAGACGGTAGACTGCCAGTCGGACATCTCTAACCCTGGGCTGGGTGTTCCTTTTTTCTCAGGTTGGAGCTATCTAGTTGGAGTTCATAGCCACCAGGAGCTTAGTTTTCACTGCAAAGATAGAACGTTCAAAGGATGCTATTAGTATTATTTGATTCAATTCTCAGACCTCCCACTCCCCCTTATGGGACTAAAAGCACGAGTGTATTACGGCTAAGGAGCTACCCTGATTTGTTTGGCAACTTGTTAGCCAGTTTCTCGTTCAATGGTCGAAACTTTGTGGCACTGTCCGACATGGCCCAGGAGGCCAGCCTTCATTTGTTTGAGCGATTTTCGGTTTGGCAGAAAGGTTTGCAAAACAAAAAAAGATTCGATTTCTGTTCGAATATTTAAATTGGTTATGATTCTCTCAGCAGAGTCCATGATTGATAGAGTGGAGTGGAGGGAAGCGGTAACTGAATGTTTCAATCAGCAAAGTGATGGCCAGAATCCAGTCCCTCTGGGAGATAAGACCTGGCTCCTGGCCCAGTTATCTGGCAGCTCGGCCGTAAACAATATGAAACGGGCAGTGGCAACTTGGTCCTCGATCTCGGAGCCAACTAATAACAGAGCATTCCGCATGTTTGTGTCATGTTTATGCTGCCTTTTAATGGTTTTATTTTTTCCAATCCGGCGACCCAAACTTTGGTTCTCTGCTTTGGCTTCCTTTGACCCACATAAGCGCCGCCAGAAGAATGGGCCAAGGGTCAGGGGTCGCCGGCGATGTCTCCGAAGAAAGAGGGAAATTGAATGCGATGGCCCATATTTTCTGTATTGTGGATTCTGTGTTCTGTGTGCGTGTGTTTTTTTTTTAAAGACTTGTAGAACACGACTAATGCCACACAAGTTGTGCCAGTACGGAGCCAGTGGAATGTTTATTATTTAAAAGCGCTTTAGTTCGATTGGATAATCCTTTGTTTGGCATTCAACTGGGATTTGCTGGCGGCCGTTTAATTTATGGACTCTGCTCTGCTGCCGTGGCAGTTATTTGTTTTAGAATTAAATTGTCGATCTCATCAATAATGCCACTGCCTGGCACAATGGAGCTCAATTGGATGAATTATTGAATTAGTTCCAGCTAGTTTGGTGCGGATTTAAAAAGGGCATTCAGGATGCTGGATGCTGGAAAAAAACAGCAAAATCAGACAAACTGAATAATCAACTTGCCAATCAGCGCGGAATCAAATGTCCTGGTTTCGGGGGAGCAAGTACCATTTTCCAAACGCTAAATGCCAGATGCAAGATCAGGGTCTGTCGGGTACAGTTAGGACAAGCTAATGCAACCATCAAGGCACTGGGATATCCGACATTCGTTTAATTGCGAATGGGAATGGAAACTTCCATCACTCGTCCTTCAAATGCATACTTTCTCCCACTTTCTCCATTGACAGCCTTTGGCATTCTCCCTGGTATTTGCATTTCTTCGAAATTGGCTCTCAATGGGGGAGGGTGTGGGACGTAGAAAGGTGACATGTGGCAGCCACAAAATGCGGTTAGCAGCCAAATAACTAAAATATTAATACTTCAAATGCAGGGGCAGAGGACCTTGAACGTAGTCCTTTTTAACAAGAAAACTTCTACCTTTCTGTGTGCTATGATTACATAATCCCCAGGAAGTCCATCTCACAACTCCCCAAATTAAGTTTCCCAACCAGTTGCATAACCCGCTAATTATCTGCGCCTTGGATATGGTCCTTCGAGACTCCGCCAAGCGGCTCTCCCACTTCCTAGCCTCATCGTGGTAGACATTAGCCGCCATCTTTGATCCATTACTACGTGAGGCGATGATGGAAAACTTTAACTAGGACACGCAGATGCGAATCTCTTGCAAAAAGCAGCCACACTCAAACACACCCTCCAGCTCGAGGAGGTCCTCACACGTACCAGCACACAGACACACCCACAAGCACATCCATAGGCAAGTCAGCATCATAAAGCGATTAGTGGAACTAAAACTGCCATTAAAATGCCTCTGCTTCCGACTACCCAGCCACTCCCACCCAGCCATTCGCCTGCTGGGCATCTTTGTCCTGGCAAGGACATCTCTCTGGCCAAATGAATTTCCAATATAGAGTAGTTTTCCTCCAGAAGAGTCCTCCCCGAAGAGGCGACATCATTCCGGCATTACCAGAGGTAATTGATGAGTACCGACTGTCGTGGTTTTTGGCCAAAAAACCTGGCCCACCTCAGATAAGCCAAGAACCTGCAATTCAAGTCAAGGCCTTCAGCTGTCGATGGCGCTCTTTCCCGCTAAATAGATTTTAAAAATAGTGCTACACTTTAGGGCCGCGTGTGTGTTGATTCCATTTTCGTTTATGGAAAGCAACATTACCCGTCCTCTCCTGCCGTTGTTGGCTAAAACAAATAGGCCAACGGCAATGTTTTTAGCCAAAAAAAAAAAGAGAAAAGTCGATCAAATAGAACGATGTCGTCGGAAAACTCGGAAAAGCGGGCAGGGGCAGGGGCAGAAGAGATGAACTAGATGATGAACTAGATGCTTGCTAGATGAACTTAATTGTACTTTTTACCAAGAAGCCAAAGAAATGGAAACAAAAAACAGAGAAAATTCCCTCAAAGGCTCAGTGTGTGTGTATGTGTTGTATGTGTGTGTTGAGGGGGCGTGGCCCCAGGGCCAGATGAACGAAAGGCAAGGCTGGCATGGGACTCCCTCGAATGGCTTAAGTAATTTTCCATTTTCCATTTTCCATTTAGGCGACATAATCTCCATCTCCTTTGTCTCGCTTTTGTTTTTGGTAATGTTTGCTTTCTTTCTTCTACTTTCTCCACTTTCTTCGCTTTCTTTTGGAAAGTGCAATGAATAAATTTCACAGCCGATGGCTGCGAGGAGAACATGCAGGCCGAACTCGACATAATTAATACCCGAAATAATAAACAGTCGGGAGGCGCCTTGGGGAATCCAATGTGGCTCATTTTCATTCCGCCGGCATGCCAAGTCACTACACTGAGCCAAAAACGGGAGTACTTCCTCCCGGGAAAGAGACACAAATTGCATTTATTGTCACTTCCAGCCGGACTTGGTCTGTGGTCTTGTGGACTTAATCATTTGTAATCGTTCAAGGGCTGCCCCCATCCCCGGGAAGGATTTTCCGCCTTTCCCGGCGAGCATACGAAATGAGCTCTGGGCTGCGGGCTCTGGGCTGTGGGCTCTGGGCTGGCTGGAAGATAAAGCAGCGACATTAAAGCCAGCGCCAAGGAAGAAACTTCCCAGACATGTTGAATTAGTAGTTCACATACGCTGCATCCCCTGCCCCGGCTGATGGACCCTCCCGATAGAGCCCTCCTTCCCCCAGAGGACTCGACGAGCATATAGCTTAGAGCGTTTAGAGTTTCCTCGGCGTAATCGCCATAGCGAAACTTTTTCGATTTGGGAATTAAAATAAAAAGGCATCATCGCAGTACAATGGCAGGCCAGCCTCTGGCTAGGCGGCTTTACTCTGCCACTCTGCCACGCTCGCCCCCTTCCTCTTTTGAGGCAGCCTCTGGCAGTCCTAGGAGTCCCAAAAACTTTTGCCGGCCACTCTGCACGCATCGCTGAATCCTGGCTTTTCGCGTTTCTCTCTAATGGCCAAAAATCCAGAGCGGAACCCCCACGCCAGCTACCCAGATTCTCACATCCCCGGCTAGGAGGCAACAAGGCTAGAAGTCTCGTGAAAGCCGGGCTAGATAAGTGATAAGCCGCCGCACACAAATTGGAGCCCTTCGAAGGCCCCTCCAGTCGGCATTAGCGGCACCTTGCGTGTCTGGGGCCCATAAAAAGGATTAGATGTCTGCCGCGACATGGGAGCCTCCCACTTCGGGGTGTTCAGGAACAAAAGTGACTCTTTCTATTGGGCTCCATAGTCACACTTCACTCGCCGTTCGGGGAAAAGCCGCTTAGGGCACACTTTCTTGGGTTTAAGTAGCATTACCTGATTAATTTTTGAGGCAACTCAACGCCGCCCATAGATGGCGCTTCTAAAACCCCCATTACGAATCATAATCCTCAGCTGCTGGAAGTCCTGAACAGAAATTGCTCATCCGCAGTGTTGCACCTGCCGCCTGCCTGTTCGACTGCAGTTTGCCGAAAATGAATCATTCAGGATTGGCAGGGGAGTTGTATTATTCTAGCAGTCATTGCAGCTGTTGCAAGGCAGCTACATCGTCCTCCAAGCTTCGTCCTTCGTCTTGGAAGCAATTCAATTCGAATGCCACAAAGCCGTAAACCTCGTAGCTCTGGCTCGGGGATAACCGCGCCGGAAATGAAGTCGAAAGCGCTCCGTATTCGAGCTGGTTGAAGCTCGCATTTAAATGCGAATAAAGGTGGAAATGGCCCGCCACTGGCGGTTCAACAAACCCTTGAGGGCTCGAGGACAGCCGAATTTAAATATATATCGCATATAGCGAGAGTATTTATTTATATGTGGCGCCTTTGGGGGCGGAGGTGCGTGTGGAATGCAGTTCGTTATTTCAAATGGCACGCATTTACATCGCAAAGCCGCCGCTAAAGCCACGGCCCTAAGCATTGCCCCATTACGGTTACCGTTACGGTTCCAGTTACCGTTACAGTTACAGTTAGGGCCACCGTTACCGTTAGCCTTCAGATTTGGCTCTAACTGTGGCTCTGGCGAAATATGCAAATGGCCGACCCAGAAGACAGCCAGCCAGACTCCGATGATGACAGAATAAGAGTCCGATTGGCTCCCTCTTCCGACTGGAATCTGCAAACAAATGTGGGTTTTTGAGCCACTGGTTGATCCAATGGCAGAGAAGATGCCTGTGAAGATTAGGAGAATACTCCTTCTGTCACCTTGGAGTGGAGATGCCTGCGACCAAGTTTTAATATTTAATGCGGCGCCACTATTCGCAGAACGAAATTATAAATGCCGGCAAACGCAATTCCGCAGATTTATAAATCTATTTAGCCAGCCGTGCAGCATTATGTGGCAAGGCGGCTCTGCAGGTTGCCCCGACTAGTGGTGGGCCAGCTATCACGCTGTGTCCTTGGCCATTCCGGCACTCAATAAAGAATAAAGTCTATGTCTCTGCCTCTGACAGTACCGGGTATCAGTAAGTCTCCTCTGGCCAGGCCCGTAATGACAGTCCTGAAGAGATTCCTGCACATCACAAGCCAACGCCTTATGTAATAGGAATTTAAAGTATAGTGTGTGAGTGGGCAGACTTCACTGTATGAGTGTAGCCAAGGCACGTGCGGAGTCTTTCCAAAAGTCCTCATCGAATAGTAAATGCTCTACAAACAGGATAATGGGTTAAGTTTTAAATTAAAGACATTACTCATCAAGAAACTATGAGAATTAGTCTTTAAAGGAGAGCCTCAACATCCCTTTCATGGGCCATAGGGTGTCCTGTCGGGACGAGACAGCAGAGACGCCCCGATTACGTCCTGCAGACATCCTCCAGCATCGCCAAGGCAGCCAAGGCAAATGCGTCGTTAACATATGTTGTAGTCGAGTTTCGCAACCAAATTTATCCAAAACCAGCACATGTGTACTAGCCGCCGCACATGCATATATTCCCATGTGTGCGACGAGCTTTTTCTATAACAATTTGCCAAATGTTTGTAGAAAATGTACGAGTTTTTCATGCCTCCCATGCCACGAGCGGGGGCCAGGCGGGGGAGTGGGTGGCGTGGGAGGAGCAGCCAGAAGCCAGGCTAAATCTTTTGGGCCGCCTCCATTGAAAAGTGGCTAAAGTGTTGGCGCACTGAGTGCAGAGCCAAACAGCAAACAAGCAGCCAGGCTGTGAGCCAGGCTGCGAGCCAGGCTGCCTGAAAGTGGAAAATGGTAGGAAAATGCTGGGGAAAGTGGGGAAAAAGCACTCCTCCCGCAAACCACAAACATGTGTGCGAAAGTTAAACACAAATTTAAAGCGAGACGAGCTTACGGAAATATAATTTGTTTCAAACTCGAAGCATTAGGCTGAAACTTTCGGGCCAAATACAAATCCGGTGAAAACCGCTTGTCTTTCCGGAGAAAACGACTCGTTTGGATTAATTGATTAGTCCAAGTGCCATCTTTCAGACCTGAACCTGACGATGAGTCCTGGGAGGTCGGCCAACAAAGAGTCCGCTAATGTCTCGCAACGGCTCTGGTTCTGGCCACTTGGGAGCTGGGCAGGTGGAACAGGGCTTAATGTCCCGGAAAGCCACTTGGCTGCCAAATTGAAACAGTTATGCAGCCTGTGGGAGTAAAAATCACCTGTTCGATTTTCCGGGAAATTAGACAGCAACGACCTGGTGGGGAAGGCCAATGATCGCCGATCACTGTCTGGAAGATAAAATCCAATAACGAGCAGCATCCATCAGGCCAGAAGACAGTTCAGATGCCTGTCCACCTGTCAGTCAGATTTGAAGAGAAGCGTGTTTGGGTTTTCCCTGCTGGTGTTTGCCAGAATTTATGATTTCGGCCAGATATTTAGACGCCCCACCGCCTGCCTCCTGTCTCAATTAAACCAATTTAGAGTCCTTTCCGATGGCCGGCGGCCATTGAGACCACTCTGCTCTCCACTCCGGAGGAATGTCGAGCCGGCCCCGGACCGGGGGGAAAATCAATAAATGTCCGAAACGAACAGCTTCGCCGCAAAAATGTATAATTGAAACGCACAAAATGTAATTGGAAACCTGGCTGGGAGCGCTCTTTGCATAAAGGATGCACTGCCGGACACTGTTTTGAAAGTTTAAATTGGTGCTCGGCTGCTGCTGCAAAGTTTGTTGTTCAAAATTCAAATATGGGTTTAGAGTTACATGCCGGAAAGCAGCAAACAATGGACCAGATCCAATTTAAACATTCCATTTAAATACGTTCTCTAATCCGCAAGCCACTGCATTAAACACGAGTGTGTGTGGGTGTATCTCCCTTGAACAGAGATTGGAGCTGTTTCTTTGGCCATTTTTCCAGAGCGAACCGGAAAGAGGAAAATAATAAAGCTACCCCGCTTGTTGGCGAACATTCCCTAAGCTCGCTTTAAGCTAAACTTCAGTGCCCTGCACCGAAAACAATTGCATGCCCTGTGGAGTCCACCCCCCTGTGGACTAACCGCTAACCCTTGACCCACCGCATACCTCAAAAATAAATGAATTTCTGCAAAATATGAAAACATGGCTGGCAGCTACATAGAGGAAGGTCCTGGTCATACTGGACACCACCGGCTACAGCTAATCGAATTGCGTCAATAGCTCTCCTCTCGGCCAGTCGGATAAACAAAGCGATGTCTGCCGCTGATCGGACCGAGGGCGGATCGAAGATATATAGCTGGGTGCAGCGGGCGGTCAGGGTGGCAGGCGATTTACGACCTGGCCAGCTGATATATGGCTGGGAATCGGGCTCCGATCAGGGCGCTGCGTAAATAATATTTAATTGGTTATGCCCGGCCCGGCCAGCTAGTCCAATTAGTCTTGGCTTTCTGCGCTCCATGTCGGTTCTATTTCCATACCTGCGTCTGGAAATAGAAGCGTTCTTTATTTTGGTCCGTCTTTGTTATTGTTTTGTTGGTCTGCGGGGTCTGGGTCTGGGTCTGGAACTGGGACTGGGGGCCTCTGGGTTGCTTTGGGCCAACTTTTGATTGACTTGGTCATTCCCTAGCCCGTTTGGAGGGCGAACAAAGCAGCGAGTTGTGCGCCCAATTGGATTTAATTATGCAAAGATATTTATCCAGGCCCCGAGACCCCACTCTTTTGGCCCGTCTTTTGTTGGCCAAGAAAGTCGAAGGGACGGGCAGTCGAGAAGAAAAGTATCTGTGAGATACTCGCACAAAACATCTAAATCCAGTGCAGCTGCTTGTTGTGGCTCTGCAGGAAAAACTTTCACTATAAATTGCTTCAACAAATTGGCCACTGAAGCCCCCCAGACGCAGCTCTTGTAGAACAGCCAGCCAGCCAGCCAGTCTATGAAGGCTACAATAATTCATTAGACCCGCCTCGAAGGGATTACAACAATGGCACTAGGAACTATTTCCGAGAAGCGAGTACAAAAGGTGCCAGATACGGATCTCTATGAGGCACATCTCGGGGGGTCCTCTGGCACTGCCGGGATTTCGTAAAGCGTATTTCACAGTCGAACACTCGCGCCGGCCGCGCTTCATTTATTATTCTTGCTCAGTTCAGTTCATAAGTCGCGGCGTCGGTGGCCCCCCAGAAATAAAAGGCAGGGCGTCGAACAAAGGCTGAGATTGGAGATGGAAGACCTTCAAATATTGTCACGAATTGTGGGCGAAATGAACTACAGAGTCTGCACAACACGTGTCGGAGCCACGGCGGGACGACGGCAAAACTCGGATGGCTCCCTAATTAAGTCAAAAGTAAACATGAAAAAGATGTCAGCCAAGTAGAAACGAATCAAAATGGCAGGCGTCGTGCAATGAACTAAATGTTGTGTACGTCTCGGTCCTATAAATACACCATAAATATACCTGAAGGGCGCCCCCGTCCCCTCCCGCATAGCACTGGCAAGAGGGCAGCGCCAGAAACTGACGAGAATAATAATAACTAATAATCAGAAAAATAAAATAAAGAGCCAGCCGGCTGGCCAAGCTCGCTGTTCGCAGCTCACAGCTGTCCTGCTACTGCCAACTTTTCGTGTGGCCAACAAAATCACTTAAGTCTCGGCCAACAGCTCCCACTGGCCACATAAATATGAGCCCGGCCGGAGGAGGCCGGCCGGCGAGGAGGAAGCGGCTCAAATGATAATAATCATCCGCCAGTCACTCGGAAAAATTGCACGAGCTTTGCATGCCCTTCTGGCGGGCAGAACCGAGCCTGGCACACCCTAAGACTCATCTTTCCAACTATCCACCCCATCCTTGAGCACTTCCCAGGGGACCACTTCGTATCTTGGGCAAGCCTTATCCGATCCTTAAACGGGATGTCTTTCTGTAATCGCGGAACTATTCTCTTTCAATCTGCATTTAAATCTGGGGATCGAAATTTTTTGGGATTTTTTTCAAATTTTTCTGATGGACCCCCTTAAAAAATGGGGAAATCCCGAAAATCGAAAATATGGACCCTTGGGAAGGCTGTATCTTGGGAAATACTTATCCGATCCTTAAAAGGGATACAGATCTGGCATCGTGGAATGATTCTCCATAAAACTGCATTCAAATCTGGGGATCGAAAATTTTTGGGATTTTTTTCAAATTTTTTTGATGGACCTTTGAAAAATGCGGAAATCTAGAAAATCGAAAATATGGTCCCTTGGAAAGGTTGTATCTTGGGAAATACTTATCCTTGAAAGGGATACAGATCTGGAATCGTGGAACGATTCTCCATAAAACTGCATTTAAATCTGAGGATCGAAAATTTTTAGGATTTTTTTCAAATTTTTCTGATGGACCCCCTTAAAAAATGGGGAAATCCCGAAAATCGAAAATATGTTCCTTCGGGACGGCTCTATATTGGGGTTGAAACTGGTCACTACCGAAGTTCACTAAAATCTTGTAAACTAATTTATTTTTCAATATTTTTGCAAAGAAAACTTATTCACAAAGGAAAAGAGACAGGAATCTTCTTCATTGTACAAAATTTTATTGAAAAATTCCTTCATAGAGAAATGAAGTTACAAAAGCAAGGAATCGTGTCCAATCTCACAATAATAATATTTCATCGAAAACCAAAATCACAAACTATGAAACGGAATGGAAGTAAGCAAGTAAGTGCAATATTGATTTTAGCTTTAAATTTTATATATATTTTTTCTAGTTTAAAGTTCATTGAGAAAACTCAGTATCAAGCAAGTAACAAGGCGGAGCAAATAGAAAGGTGAGAGTTTAAGTAGTTAAGTTAGTTGTGCCTATTTATGAAGAAGCAAAAACATAGTCATTAAATAATTAAACTTTTTAATAATTTTTCCTTCAAAAATCTTAGAAAAAACAGCGTGGTGTAATGGATTATGGATTAAACCTGCCTGTTGTCCTGAAGGAAGGAATTAAAGAAACCCATAACTACGGAAACTATGGTGAGTTTCTATATCTTTATACGATTTTGTTGTTTTTCAATTGAAGGAAAAATATGAGGGCTCTTAAGAATGACCTGATAAGAAAACGCCGACAATCATAATCATAATTAAGTCTCTTGAAATTAGGCACTTTGGGGAGGGCCCAGGGCCCATAGGGCAGGAAATATTCCAAAGTTAGTCCTCCCTCGGGTGTCTTCAGCTTCGTATCATAAAAATATTTAGTAGACAAAGAAATTAATACACAAGTCGTTATGAAATTTTAATTGCCGTGCAACTTTGCATTTTGAATAGACTGAAGAGCAATTATTAGGGCCATGAAAGGAATTCGGAATTTCAAAGCCAGTAACCTTAAAGTTTTAAATCTAAAATGGCCATAAAGAGTCTCTAAGCTTCTGAAGGTCAAGAGGATATAACTCATACGCAGTGTCGAATTTATTAAAAACGAATTTTGAAAGGCTGGCTGGTAAGGAAATATGGTCTGAGAGCAAAAATTCCTTTATCCCAACGCCCACGCGGGCAAGTCCTTTGGGAAATGACAGGAACATGAGGAGGAGGAGGAGGAGGACCCGGTGCTGGAGCCTTCATGTGTCGGGCACATCATCAGAGTTGCCTTAACTAGTTTGATGCCTCATAATGAGCATTTGTCGCAGGCCGCATAAGTACGTGGCAAGCTGTGAGATGAAAAGCTGAAAAAGCTGCACAACCCAGGGAAGCCGGGGCGGCTGAGGCGGGTTCGGGCATGGCTGAGGCGAGAAAAGTCAGTAACCAGACCGGCTCGGCCCGGCGGACGCAGCTGCTGGCCAAAATCAATCGAAGTGAATCAATTACGCCATTTGGCAGTATCTGCCCCTCAGCTGAGGTTGTCATTTGCCTGCCTCTCTCGTTCCATCCGTCAGCTGGTGTCCCTGTCGGTCCCGGTCTTTCCTCAGTCTGTGGCCTCCACTGTCAGTGGCAAGGAGGTCGTCGGTCCTCGCTCGTCGGTCGTCGTTGGTCGGACGTCGCCTGAAGTGAAGTGTACATTGAGTTTGGTAATCGTGACAAATTTCGTCGAATGATGGCACACACACGGACACACGTACACACCAGCGAGTCCTGATTCTGGATTGTGGACTCAAAGCTCGCGATTCTTGATTCCCGATTCCAGATTCCACTTCATTGAAGCGTCGGCATCGTCGCCATCGAAGCCATCAAAGGCATCGATGCCATCTTCATTGCCGCAGTCATTCCCATTTCCATTGGCAAGTGGGCATAATTATGGGTATATATGTATGTATGTATATGCCGTGCTGTATATATATATAATCCTATTCTGGGTCCACGAACTGTTAATTTCTGTCGAAATGTCATTCGAGCCTGCTGGCCGTTCCTTTGTCTTTTGGCTCTTATTTCGGCTCTTGGCGGCGAGTTCACTTAACCAATTTAAAATGATTCTCGGGTCTTTGTTTATCTTGGAGATGGTCTTGGTTGGTCTTGTGTTTATGTTCGAGGCTGAAAAATCTATTCATAATTTTCAAGTGCTTTATGGCTCGGGATTTCCTTTAGAATCTCGTGTGAGTTAGGGACTGGTTGGCATTGTTTATGGGCTGTTTGGGATTGGAAGTCATATCCTTGCACTATCTAGTCCATCAGTTTAAATAGTTTATTCCCTCCAGCAAGTACTTTGGTTTAAAAAAAAAAAATGTAATACACTCGATGCTGTTTGAATTCCTGGGCACTCGCATTTGATTTGCGGTCGTTGGAAGCCAAAAGTGATCTAGTTTCCTTTTTTTTCCCCATGTTGGCTTTACGCTTTTGTGCGGCTCCTTTACCGTAATACTGTTGCTGTTGCTGTTGCTGTCTTGGTTCTTCCTCGTCCTCGTCCTGGCAGTCCTCATAGTCCTCGTAGTCCTCTTCACTCTGGGCTCTCCTCGCCAAGGCAGCCAATATTGCTGCAAGATGCTGTTGTTGTGGTCCTTGCTGGTCGCTCCGCATCGCTGACTGTTGTTGACAGGCTTTCAAGGGACTCGGAGACTGGAGACCTCAAACATGCACACACACATACACACACACACTCCTTCGCACACCCACACAGACACTCACACGCACCACAAGCTCGGCACCCATTAAATTGAGTTTTTATATTGAGACGCTTGGCAGACGACCGAGCAAACGGTAATTGAATTAGATGTCCCTGTCCCCTACTCTCCCGACCGGATCAGGTCGTAGGTCCTAGCTCCTCCTAGCTTAGGACCAAGTTTTTTCCAGTTTTGGTGGCAATTAAATGGAATTTATTAACTTTTTCCCGAGCAGGCCCGACCCGGCCCTTGTCCGGACAGAAATAGACTTTGCACTTAATTGGCAGTTGTAGAATTTATGCAAAATATGAGGGCAGGCTTACGAGTGATTATGAGCTCTGGGGGATTAGTTGGTCCTAAACACTAGCCACTACACTATCGCGTCCGCACCGCTCGAAAGTCAGAACTCGACTCGTCGTCTAATCGAACCCGGCCGACAATTTGTAGTTTTTGAGCCCAAAACACGCCCCCCTTTTCTCCACACCAGCGCCAACTAATAGAGCCGTAAAGCGGGAAACAAAAAACCGTAAATAATATATTCCATTACTCAGTCAGGCCCAGGCCCAGACCCAAGACCCAAGACCCAAGCCCGCACATCACTCCCGAAACCTGGTTATTGGGCTATCGCCTTCTATCGCGAAGAACTTTTATACGAAAATTCCGGCCATTTGATTTACACCTTTCAGCACCGAGCCACACAACAGGGCCAACAAAGTCGGCCAAAACGGGAAAGAAAACAAACAATAAATATTCCGTATACGCCGTGTTGTACGCCCTGAGGAGTGCAAGTCGAGAGTGAGTGCGTCCACCGGCGGTGCGGCAGTAAAGCAGTCGGCTCCGAGCAATTTATTGGCGATGATATGCACAGATATCTCTATTGAGTTAGTCCGGGTTGTTAGCTGGAAACTGTAACTGTTTCTGGCCATTGTAAGGGCTACACAAGAGTAAATAACAGGTCTGGAACAGGTCGGGATGGGGTTTCGAGAGTAATGAGATGAAATATGATAATAAAGGTGAGGGGATAAAGCTCCGAGGTTTTGGAACTTTGGTTGGAGGGCCTACTACTGGAGGGATGGCAAACCCTGCTTCTGC
This sequence comes from Drosophila bipectinata, assembly GCF_030179905.1. NCBI lineage: Eukaryota > Metazoa > Arthropoda > Insecta > Diptera > Drosophilidae > Drosophila > Drosophila bipectinata. The sequence goes on along the minus strand of NC_091734.1, from coordinate 7,791,461 downwards.
ATCCCAACATTTTTCAGTGCAGACTGTCGCTAGTTTTTTGCCCATTTGTTTCGTTTTTTTGTCTCTGGCCATGTCCGGTGCGAGCACTCAACAAATATGGAGGCTGTGCTGTAGAGATAGCAGCCGACACCCCGCCAAAGGGGGGCACTGGAACAATAAGACAATATTGGATAAAGCCCCTATAGCCCCACCGACACCGACACCGCCATAGCCACCGCTACTGGCTCTGGTGGAATTCTCGGCGGAGTCCGGGTGTGTGTGTATGTGTCGGCACACATGCGGATGTGTGTGTTTAGGGAGATTTGGCTTAATTAAATTCCGGCATAAAAGGATTTTCGTTTGGCCAGCGCTTTAAGCTGCCAGTCTCCCACTAGTCTCCCACTACCGCCAGACAGACAGCCTTTATGTCTTTTGACAAAAGTCTTAGCGGCTTATTTGAGTCAGCCTGCCGGCAGCTACAGATTTTAATTACGGCTATAAATCATAGAGACGGGTCGGAACAAAACAGGCTTATTAATCGCAGCATATGGGATGGGGTGGGGGGGTGGGTTCGTTTGGCCTACTAACTGGGGTTACCGCATGCACTGACAGAAAGGGTCTCTGACTCACTAGAACTACCAGAAACAAAGGCCACAGCCAGCCCTTGGGGGCTGTAGATTGGCCCGATTACTGCAGTTTCATTGTTCCGGGGAATGCCAATCATTCGGCCCACAAAATTTGCAACACATTGCCACAAAAGTTGGGCATTAAAAAGTTGGCTTAATAGTTGTTGGTTGTCCCTGCCTCCTGCTCTCTGCCCTTTGCCACCTTGCCCCTGGACGTGCTGGGAATTCATCAGCAAGTGAAGCCACCAAAGCAAGACCGTTTCCGGCCTCCTGCCACATGCCACATGGCCAACTCTGATAATTATTGCCAACTTTGGCCGCACGGAGCAGTTGCGGCTAATGGGGGAGACTCTAAAATAGTTTTGGTCGCTTGATGGAGTCCTCGGCGGAGTCCATCACGAGTGCAAAGTTTGCGCCACTTCCGGCTAATGTGTTGTGTCTCCCCAGGACATGGCCCATTACAGGTCCTCCGTCCTCCATCCTCCGTCTCGGGGCAACCATTACTCCCCCACTCTCCCAATTAGCAAGTCCACTCGAAATTCATAATTAGGGGAAGCTTGGCAACATTTTTAATAACAAACTGAAGCAATCTAGAGCTGAATTGGGGGAAACTCTTTGATGATGACATCTGGCCAGTGTCCTGGTAATCAATCCTGGCAACCGAGAACCTGCTACACAACTTTTCCTGTTCAACAACTTTGTTTTTCCGCCCAGAAAAAAAAGGCTGAAAAGTCGCCGAAAAGTTGCCGCCTCCCAAGACACCGAATCGGAATCCGCAGTTCGTGCCGAATGTCGAGTGTTTCCAGCTGAGGCTTCTCAGACCCCAAAGTCTCAGTCATGTTTTGGGAATGTGGGGCCCATAAAACTGTTTCTACTAATTGCATACAAGCCCCGAGCATCTTAGCACTTTACAACTTTTTTAATGGCTGTCAACAGGGCTGGCCGAGTGCAGGTCTAACTACACCATTACCCACACATTCGGTTGTTCGAAAATCGAGGGAGTGGTCGCTCCCCAGATACTATATAGTGGCATATAATGGCTGGGAGTCGTCGGGGCGAGTCAACTAAATGCCTTTTTGCGGGATTATCTGCGGCGACAGATCTTGGTCCAGACTGGCGCGTGTTGCAAATAAATTCGTCGTTTTGGTTTGCAGCATGTTTTGTTTCTGTCTTTCTTAATGTTGCTGCTGTTGTTGGTGACTGTGGCAGCCGCACTTGCCACTTGTCACTTGCCACTTGTTCGCTTGGAACATTTTAAAATCGAAAAACTGCGCCGCTCAAAGGTCACAGCGACGACGCTGGTCGTCTCGTTGGTTCATCGTTCATTGTCCAAACATTGTTGCCATCGTTACAAGAATCGCTGTGGCCCTTTGGACCTTTGGAGCGACATTCAAAGCGCCAATCGAGATTTACGATTGACCAGCAGTCACCTCGGGGCGCGCAGCAGATACGTCACAGCAGACGCTCCAATCATCGCCTTCTTTTTGTCGCCGGACACCTAAATATTTATTATGCCAGATTATACGCGGCACTTCCAAGGACTTTGGATATTAAACAGGACTTTTACGAGCTGCCAGATGCAAAAGATGACGATTCGAGGACTTTTAAATAAGACATCGAAATGGAATTCGATTGGCAGGACACGTCATCAGCAGGCGCCATCAGAAGGTGGCAATTAAGCTGCCAAGCTGATTCAATTAGATTGGCTGCCAGGACATGAAAGGACTCTTCCTTAAAACCGTTTTGTTTCGCCCCTTACCTTGTTTCGCCTCCTTCGCAGCTTCACAGGCTAATAGTGTCCTTGGGCCCACAGAGCTGCAACAAAGAGAGAATAAACAGTTTAGTTTCGGGGCACTTGCAATCAAGGACTCGTATATCACTCATACGCCCGGTCTGCCCGCCAACTGATAAGGGCCCGAAAGCAACGACCCTCCGGTCTAATTTCTAATTTGTGCATAATTTGGGTATCCACTTGATGAATCTCCCTCCGAGTCCCATCCAAGGATTCGGGGTCGATGACTAATGTGGTCCCTCGGTTGATTTGTAATTTATTTTCGGGCCGTCCTTCCATCCCGGCTAGGAGCAAATAAATTCAAGAAGGATTCCTCGTCCGCCCGCCAGTCATTACATTTTAAATAAGGTCAACAAAATATTTTATTCTGGCCCTGCTAATTGCTACAAGCTCCGTCTACACTCAAATGCCCATAAATCCTGGCTGGGAGTCCTGCGGAAAATAAGGGTCAATGTGTGAACATGCAAAACACCAACAAAGTGCCACAAAAAAATAACAAAAGGGGAGCTCTACAAGAGAGGAGACCAAAGAACCGAGAACGGAGAATGGCGGAAAAGTCCTTCTTTGGCTAGCCACCCACACCCTTAGGTGTCCTTTTCGATGTCCTGCCTCCATTCCAAACAGTGTTAATCGGACTAAAGAGTACATATATATTTTTTTAGACGTGCCGCAAAAAAAAATTCCTGTCAGCTCTCAGCTCCTGCCAGCGGCTGACTCGGCCAGATTTTTTTTGCGGATTTTGCGCCATGTGGAATAATTGAATTAGTGTTACGGCCAAAAACTGATTCCGGGGCCAGAAAGCTGGTTGCGAGAGGTGTTGACAGATTAAATTAAACTTTTTTCATCAAGCATACGCCAGGGTGGGCATCCAGGACTGTGAAACAGCTTCCTCGACTTGCTCAAGAGTGCGCTTATTAATGAAAGTGGCAGTCGCGATTCTGCAATCAAGTTCGGAATTGGCTCCTTTGTGCTCCGCGGAGACAGTCGCCAGTCGAGTCCAGTGGCAGTTTCATTTGGAAAACTATTTAATTGGTGTCCATTCTGAAATCAGAAGAGGACTGGCTAGTCTGCTGCCTGATTTCGCTAAGCGATTCCTTAACATGAAAGTAATTGCACTTTCTTGGACCCGCGTGACATTGTTTCAAATTGAAACTGGCAACTGGCAACTGGCAGCTGGGAGATGGCAGCTGGCAGGACAGAGTCTGGCGGCAAATGAGAGAGTGGAGCTGAGACAGTCGGGACAGCAAGTCAGACAAGTGGCAGTTGCGTCAGGCAGTTGGCAGCCTGGTAGGGAAAGTGCTGTCTCCTATGGGGCAGGGGCAGGGGCAGAAGTGCATTGACACTGAGGTCCTAGGAAAATGTGCGTGCGTGTCCTGGCGACTAATGTGCAGTGGCATTCCAGGAATCAAGGGGAAGAAAAAGGTAAACAATTTGCATGAAGGCTGGCTGGGTTGGATCTCTAGGCATATTAGCCACGTTTGACCAGGCATTACTTTGACCATTTCGAATGTGTTAATAATACAATTTTGTTTGTCTGTCGACTGGCACATCCTGACGCAAGGATATCAAGAAAGTGTGCAGGAAGGGAGGGAAGGACGAGCGGAAAATTTACGATGCATGTTGCTCGGCCGCCTCAATGTCCTGGACAACGAGCGAATTTTGTGGCCTTTGTCAGACTATTTTTGAAAAGGGTTTGACATTTAAGGCACACACATACACACACATGTGTCCATATGAGTCCTTAAGGCCACACACCCATACACACAAAATGACAAAACGATGTCTAAACGAGCTCCGAACGAGCACCACAAAAAAAAAAGGAGCACATTCGGGGTAAACGTAAAATAAAATAAATAAAATAAAGCAAAATTTCATTCGAGATGGGTGGTGGGGCGCAGCTGCTCACTTTGTAGTCCTGCCCAGGAGGGAGGAGGGGGAAGGATCACTTCCTTTGGTCAGTGCTTAGCTCACACACACACACACACACATCTGCATACGCCTGACCAGCGTAGACAAAATTGAGCACTAAAACGCAAACGAAACCTTTTCTCGAAAGGAGCAAAAAAATGGAGGACAGTGGGTCGAAGGCTATTGGATGGGTTTAATATTAATCGAAGATATAGTAGGATTTTTAATAAAAATTAATAAATAATTAGAAATAGTTTGGAACTAACTTCAGACTAGAAAGACCTAGCATATAGTAGTTCTAGGTCTCTAAACTTTGCTTTCTCTCAGTACACTGTGGAACAATGTCTGGGGCCTGGGAACTTCAAAAGGAGATGCATGGGCCGAGCGTGTTATACATTCATTACACACACACTGGCACACTCGCAGACCCGCACACTCACGCACCAAAAAAAAGGTAAACGGCAATGTCGGACCTTTTTGTTAAATGTCTCAATTGATGCAAAAAAAAAATAAAAAAAAAAATGGTAAAGGAGGCGGAGGTGTAGTGCCAGAGGCTCCGTTTGATGCTTAATGTGCTTAATGTTTTATGCAGGGCAGGCCACCAGGCTACCAGGCCACGTAAAAAAACACACACACCCCACACCCAGCCAAGGCTCAAGTGCCACAAATAATACATTTTAATTTATTCATATAAAGACGAGCCCCCCAAAGTCCACTTGGCGTTATAAATGATGCCCGACCGAGTACCGAGCACCGAGTACCTAGTCCTGTATGCACACAGAGAAACTCCTAGTTTTAAAGCGGGGATTCCCAGAAGCACACACACACACACACACAAGGCTCCCACTAATGCGGCAGGACTCTTCTAATGGCTCCTTTGATTCCTTTCATTTCGTTTTCATTGCTGATTACATTATTTATTTGTGCTCGTGGGCAATCTTTTCGTCCTGCCAACCTCTCCTCTCTCTAGTAGGCGCCCCCCCTAATTTTTGGTCACGCAATCCTAGGTGATACAATGAATGGATGGTGGTCGGACGGCTAGGCATTTTTTTTTTTTTTTTTTTTGGGGCGTGCCAAGTGTGACAGCCCCAAATTACACATTTTTGAATTGAGCAATTTGTATCTCTTTGCCGGCTGCGTGGCTCCATGGCTGCTTAGTTCTGGGTCCTTTGGCAATAATGCCAATAATAACAATGGGCGCGTGTTTGTTTGTTCGCCACTTGATAAATGAGACGGCCAAGTGGGCCAAGAGTATCCTTTCTGGCTCTGTTTCTGTTTCTGTTTCTGGCCAACACCCCGCTGGAAGGTGTTAACTGTTGGTTTTTTGCCTTTGATTAAGTTGTGGGGCGTGTTCCGCCATCGCCGGCAGCTGCTGTCTTCCATCCACTTCGAGGGCGTGGCCACTACAATCTAGGTCCCTGGGGAGCGAAACTATTGGGGAGACACCTCTAGACACCCTCTGAGTTATGTTATGATAGAGGCTTAGGGATACTGTCCTCAAGGTCTAATTAATCGATGGGGGACTCGAATTTAAATTGTATCTAAAGGCCCGGCAAAAGGACGTGTCTATTCCAATCGATAATCGAGATGAAGCCATGAACGTCGCTCGCAGATGATCCTAATATGTTCATTTAATGTCTGGGCGTCATTAAGATACAGATACAAAGTTATCCGACAGATATGTGTCTGTCGATATTATTGAAGACTCAAGGGCAGCAGCTCTATTTGCCTGCGACTTTGTGCCTCGTCCTGGCACATTTTAATGGCCCCAACTTGTCGTCGTCGCTGCCACACTCGATTGTCAACGTGTCTAGTCATCAGTTTTACGCACCACTTGTTCCACACCTCACTCTCTAGGCAATGGCTCCGCCATCTCGGCCATGTCGGCTGCGATTTTGGGCTAGAGGCGGGCGGAATTTACATATTTATTTGGCTCGATTCGCCAGAAATTCGTACGCACGCATAAGGACATTAATGTCGATATAGCGACGACTACTATTCGTTACACCCAGAAAAATAGAAAGGACATTAGGAAGAGAGTGGAACACGAGCTCACCATCTTAGCCCCCAAATGCTCCAATCGCAGTGTAGAAACGAACCACTCTGCCTTCGCTGTCTAAATAAAATTGATTTTAAGTGCAATCTGCTTATCCTGTTTCTGTAACATTCGATTTGTCCTCGTTCGCCGAAAGGACCTTAATGGGCGGATAAGGCAAATTAAACAAAGAGACTCTCGATTGGCTCGAGTGCCATTTGGACGCCGCCCGTCTCCCGATTTGGCTTTCCCCTCAAAATCAATGTCCTTCGACAATGTTTAATACTCGGCACTGTGACTTTAAAAATCCAACAACTGGAGCTCCAACTCATATTTCCCAATCGGATTATGGATAATGTTTTCGTGAGCTTCTTTGCTGGAAATTCGACAAGTAGCCGCAAGCCCCGAAAGGAGCTTAAGTTTTAATGCCACCAGAGTGACCTGACTTCCTTTGGGTTTTATTAATTTTTCATCCGAGGCTTTAAAAATGGTTGCATTGCTGCCCTCAGTCTTTCATGGCCGGGCTATAAAGGATTCTCTTTGTTTACTCGCATCATTTAGGGACGTCCTGATGGTTCATTTGCATTTTCCGGTTATCCCGGCCACTTGACATTTGCCAAACTGCTGATCCTGCCCCCTCCTACTATAGTATGGCAGCTCCTGTTTTTCAGTTGCAGTTGCAGTGGCAGTGATGGAGGGGGCAGGACATACATACCTTTCCCCTAGCTCCATTTTTCGGCTATCCCAGCTCTGCTGGCAATCAGCCGGAATTGCCCTTGTAGCCACTAAAGTGGCACGCAGCGTACTGCAAGTTGCAAGTTGCTAGTTTGGAGCGCCCCTCCGACCGCGGGCAACACGCTCATTTAACAGCTCTTCCACTTGGCTTGGATGTGCGTAATTTTTCAGCTGGTTTGCTTCTGATTCTGCTTTCCGTTGTTGCAGTTGCAGATCCTTCCCAGCATTCCTGTGTCGGTTTGTTTTTTTTTTTTTTTTGCTGGCTGGCTTGCTCCCCCAAGTGTTTTCCTCTCAATTGTTTTTCATGAGTCCTGCCTGCCTGCCCCTTCCATTCCCTGTAAATGTTTTATTGTGCGGCGCTAGGGGTTGGCTTGTATTAGCGTAATTCCAGTGCTCATCTGGCTGGCGAACTGTGATTGTTGTCCCTCCAGGAACACACAGCTCGAAAATACACATCTGCCCTACCCATCCCGCCGGCAATCTTTTGAAGTTCATTAATTTTTATGCCACAACTTGGCATTACTTTGCCAGAGGGGGGAGTGCCTTAAGCTTAAACAAGAGGGGAGGCTGTGGCGTGGGAGGCCCTGCGGAATGCAAATCTCAGGTCGCTTTTGTTGCCAGCGATAATAAAAAGTATAATTCCCAGGAATTTTCATATTTATGGGCAATGGCCTCTGCCGGCGAGCTCCGACTTGCGGCGCGTGTAGCTCCTTGAGGAGAGTGTGGAGTGCAGTCTTCGTATCCGACGGATACAATGTATTCGCATACTCGCATTATACTGGTAGGGAAGCGGGGCTGGGACGCAAACTGTTGCAAAAGCGCAATAAATTGTAAAAAATATATTATCCCGGCACGAGCACTGACAGGGCAACCACGCTGCGTATGAGTGATATTCGAGGGTGGAGTAGAATAGAAGCCAGAGCAGGAGCAGGAGAAGGGGAGTCTCGTGAAAGAAGCCCAGACGGTCAGGAATACTTTTCAGAATAACATCAAATAAATAAACTTTGCCAGAAACTCTGACTGGCTTGAGTTTATGAGTTTCTCGCAGAACGAAAATAAATGCAAAGCATCGTCAGGAATGCCTTTTAAATAGTTGGAAAGGTGACACTTTAGTTGCGACAGGACTTTCTTTTCGGGGAGTGTTCTTGAAGGGCTTTTTTGGAGCCGAAATGGAAAAAGTTGAATTGAAATTAAAATTTCCTTTCAATGCCGAGAAGTGATTACATTTCGGGACTATTATGGGTAAGGGTTGGCCCTCCTTCGACCTCTGACACGTGTCCTGCGAGGCGACAAAACCCGTTTACGTGAGCGGAACTGTAACCTGAGACGGCCAGTTTCCGGGGGGTGATACCTGTCGCTCCATTACAATAAGAGCAACAATAATGAGACTGTGACAGGCGGAAGGGTGTCCGAGATGGGCGTCATGACAGAGCGTCAGAGACTGTGAGACAGTTGGGAGAAATGGCCAAGATGGCAGACAGCCCTTGGCCAAATTGAAGCTGGCAACGCTTAACAAGGCCAAATCACAGTCAATCCCGTTGGCCCGTCTGTGTGAGTCATATAACTCTCGCACGCACACTACAATGTGGGTAATATGTGGCACATTCGTATATGTCTGCTCGACAATGGCACGTTATATCATAGCGAGTGGCTGGCATTCTCCGGCTTTCATTTCGCCAGATTGCCGCTCGTCCTGCTCTGCCAGCTTGTCCTGCCTTGCCAGCTTGCTGTGCTGTTTGCCTAGGCCAAGCTCATATGCAAATTCAGTTTTGCTTTTCATAAAGCCCGCACATAAACTTTTTTATAATGCCTGCATATGCCAATGAAGAGGTCGTAACATCCATCCACATCCACATCCACATCCATAGCCACATCCACCGCCCGCCGCAGCCTCCAGCAGCGCCACCAGCAACAACACGGCCAATCAATTGCCCGCTTCAATTTTCCTCAAATTCACGTTTCTTATGTTTCCCCTCCCGGCAGGGTGCACTGCAAACAATTGGGGGCTTATTGGGAAAAACTAACAAAAAATCGATGGAGAATTTTATTTAAAGTGTTGGGCGCAGATTGGCGGTAAATTTAACCACGATTCTATTGAGATATTCCATTTGCGGATTAGATTATAAATTCCTAAGATACAGGCTTCGAAAGGGCAACTTTTTTTTGGAATTTTCAAGGAGGTCTATCAGAAAAATTCGAAAAAAATCCAAAAAATATTCGATCCTATGATTTGAATGCAGTTTTATAGAGAATCAATCTACGATTTCATAACTGTATCCCATTTAAGAATCCGATAAATATATCCCGAGATACAGCCTTCCCAAGGGACCATATTTCCGATTTTCGGGATTTCCCCATTTCGAAAGGGGGTCGAACAGAAAAACTCGAAAAAAATCCAAAAAATATTTGATCCTAAGATTTGAATGCAGTTTTATAGAGAATAGTTCCACCATTACAAAAATGTATTCCTTTTAAGGATCGGTTAAAAATTAGAGAAGATATAGCCGTTCCACTAAAAGAACCTTCTCAGTTGCACCTTACGAGCTCAGGACCTAGCTCCTTCTCAGGTATTCCTTGAATCAAATTCAATAATATCCTGCCTTAACCTTAAGCTTTTCTTCCTGTGCAACAGAACAAGTACGTGCCAAATAATTGCGGCAACTGCGTGTGTGCGTGTGTACACATGTATATTTTTTTGTGGCAACTAATTGGCGCACATAATTGTCAGAGGGTGCGGCTGTCGGAGTTGCCTGCCTGCCAGCCTGGCTCCCTAGCCCCGGGCCAACCTCAAACAAATAATTGAAGCTCTCCCCTCATAAAACTTGCCACTTTCACCGCACCCTGGTATTTGGATCTCCTTGTCCTTCCACCGAACACCACCCACCAACCACCGCCCATCCCCCACCGCCCATGGCCCAGAGCCCAAAGCCCCCACAGAAATTAATACATTGTCTGAGTGGCTGCGGTTGCTGTATTTTTGTGCTTCTGTTTACTTAAGTTACATTTTATGCTCAGTTTATGCTCGCCGGTCCTAAATGCTCGCCGTCATAACTTACTGCGGTTTTTGGGAGCTCGAATTTCAGCGTTCCGGAATGGTTATTGGTTGCATATCTATACGGACGCATCGGGCGTAACTACTCGTCCTTGCGGTGTGCTTTCTGGGGGTTTTTAATTTCAGCACCGAGCGTAAAACTAGCAAACAGCAGTGCCAGTTTACGGTCGAATGACAAAGTTGAGGAGCCGATTAAGACACTGGCCGCTGAGAGTCCAGGGCAATTATTTGATAAGATGATTAATTGATATGTGAGGGTGGGCCACTAAAATCGAAACCTCTGCGGCGTAAATCTCTCCCTTGAAGTTACCCATAAACTCAGAAACTTAAGAATCAGTATGAGCCATGCTTTACGGCTGCGGGTCCATCACTTTCAACGCCATAACTTCGACGGAGCAGCCAGCCTGATTAAGACAAGCTGCAGACTTGCCTCGAAAGTTTCTGGCTTTTAAAGGAGAGATGAGATCCTGGCGGAGGAGACTCCGCCGCATGCATGCTGGATATGGACTGGCTGGGCAAACTTTTTTATACTTTACTACACTTTAGTTACACTCAGTTGGGCCCGGGACGAGGTTGGCGGCTTTACGAGCAAATTAATAAGTTTGATAAACGCCAGGCCTTTGTGGCCCGACTCTACTGAGGCGAACTGAATAAAGGAGGTCCTGCCAAGGACCTATCGCCGCCCATTACTCTGAGCCGGGCCGGGCCGAGCCGGACCGATCCGATCAGATTTTTCGCCGAGATAGCATTAACACATTAGTGTTTGTGGACACTTGTCGAACCAGTGGCGGCGTTGGAAAATCAATGCCGTTGCCTAGCCACGCCCCTACCACGCCCTCGCCCACCGAATCCTGCCGAAAGTCACCAAGGTGTTCTCATTTGGCCGGAATCCCAACAGCCCACCTGTGCCAGCCCCCTGGGCTGTCGGTTTTTAATGAGCATTCATTATGAGGATAGGGCTGGGACGAGGACGAGGAAGCAGGGAAGCATATGGGAAATGTCCTTCGAAATGAGAGAAAATAAATTATCCTGCGTTTTGGGGAGGGTTTCTATAATATATTCATAGAAATATATATATTTTTCACAAAAGGGGGATTTAAAAACAAGAATCACAGTACTTGCCATCTGAACGTGGGCCTGAACTCCCTCTTGCAACAAAAAAGAGTATTACTTGTAAGAGCGTTCTTTTTTTTAGAAAAGTCCTCCCACAAAAAGCCAGAACAAAATGTTACACATACGCCATGTGGGCCGAAAGGCAAAAAACGAGAAGCGGGCGCCAGTTGGTGGCTGTTTTTGTGTTTTTGTGGCAGAGTCAGCAATCTCAGACCGATATTGTTTATGTTAACAGCCATTCTCTAGTCGGCGGCAACTGTGAACAGGGCCTGGGGCTTAGGCTGCAGGAGCCCAAGAGCGCAGGACATGTGCTCGCATTAGATGCCTGATACGCTAATCGCCATTAGTTACACTTGGCCAGGACGAATGCAAATCCCCTGGTCAATTCAATTAATGTCACAATGGCAGTTGACTCCACCGCCTCCACCTCTCTGGCAGGGAGTCGGAGGAGGGGCGCCAATGCAGTAATTTATGGGTAAACACACGCCCGAAGGACTCTGTCTATAAATCAAACAAGCCATCAATAAATCACAAACTGGTGACGTGCCATCAAAACATGGTCATTTGAAGGATCTGCCAGTCGCTCTGACTGCATTTATGTCACAATGTGTAATTTAGTCAAAGGACATTAGGAGCGGGAGCGGGAGGAGTGGCTGGAGGAGGACCTGAAACCAATAAACAATGCCAATTAATACTCATTTTCCAATGACAGCAATTTATTGGCGAAACACAAACACACAGGAAATGGATTTGATTTGGGAATACGCTCTCCATCTCGTCCTTTTGATTGTTTGTCCGGCTGTCCTGTCTGCAGGACAACAACTTCATAATCAAAGTGTTGGCAAAAATGTGAAACAGAAACAGGACAGACCAGAAAAAGGTCCTGTTTAAATTCCGGAGAAAAAATAAAGGCCAAATACTTTGTTAATCAAAAGTGAATTAGTGCGGAGTGGGAACATTGCTGCATAGTTCGACTTTTTCGGCCACGATTCCATGTGTATTCTGTGTCCTGGCCTGGTTTCTGACTTTCCGGCGTGGGCCAGGGCGTGGGTGTGAGCGGTGTTCTGGCCCGCGTGCATAATCAGTAATTTGATTAAATAAATGATTAAATAAAATTGATGGATTGGCAGAGCAGACGCAGAGGCTAGCCGCAAACACCTTTTTTCCCAACCGCAGAAACACAGAAACGCCCGCTTCTCTTCCGTCATTAATTTCTTTTGCCATTTTATTTATTTATTTTTTTTTTTTGTGTTTTATCTCTTGCGCCACATTTTTTTTTTTTTTGCCAGAACATTGATTAATTCGATTGTTGATTCAATTAATTTGTCCGTCATGGCCGAAATGCGTAAGCGCCGAGCATGGCCTCTGGAAGCTCACCGCCGCCTGGGCCTTGCCTCGGAATCTCCGTCTAATGAAGTGCTAATTAGAGGCCACCGACGAATATGAATTATGGTCTCTGGCCACGCCTGGAAGTCAAGTGGAAGTGCCTGGACGTTCCGGGTCAGGGCACAGCTTCCTGCAAAGGCCTAATCCACAATCCTTTCACAATTTGCAGGAAAATGCCAGTTTTATTCGCCGACCACACGTGCATGCAACTCATGGTGATTGATTGCCTCCGACTCTGGACTGCCTTTGTCTTGTCCTTACAGAGCGCCCGGCCTTCCAAGGACTAAACTTACCATCTCTAAATGAATATTACATTTGATTTGCTTTCATATTTCATGCAAATTAAGTGGGCTTTGTGCTCTGTTCTGGAAGCCTGCACTCAGCCTGATTAAAACTAAATAGGATTTGCTTTCAAGCGCATCATCCGAGGATAGAACTGCCGCAGTCAGTTTAATTATTGAATCTTATATTTCGACAATGGAATTACGAGAATCAACACTCTGCAGCTACTGATGGAAAATTACCAGAAAGCCCATTGTTCTCAGAGCCTAACCTTTCCTGCCAAGCGCCATAAGTGTGTGGAGAAGAAGGGGCCCTGGAGAAACCGCAACGCCTCGGCCTTGCCCCCAGTCCTCGGTTCCAGTATCCACACACCCACAGGAAAACGGAACGGTCTCAGTGGCAATCTCAATCTCAGTTCCACTCGCAGCCGCAGACTGTGAAATGCCGAGACGAGAAAGGAAACCCTGGGACCTGTTGCCAAAGGATCCGTCCGCAAACCACATGGCGCAGGATGACTAGCCGGGGCTCATGGCTCGTGGCTCCTTGCTGAAGGCTCAAGGCTCAGGGGCTTCCTCTCCTGCATTGTTTGGGGCCTCATCAAAAGGAAAAGCCACTCCCACAGACGTTTTTTTCACTCGGCTGATGTTTTCTTTTCATTGGCATTTGGTGAGCCGTGTAATAATTGCTACTCTGAGTACCTACAAGGATGCTGAGGTCCTGTATGTTCAACTTTGTTGTGAAAGTGCCGGATACATTGAACATTTTTCTGCAGACTCCTCATTGAACTTCAAGCCTATAGGCTTTAATCGTCTAAAGTTGAGGAACAGAGACCCCTTTTTTTGTCAGTGCACCCGTCGAGGTATACAATTAGCCGAAGGGAACAAAGAAAGTTGGCTCCACTGGCAAGGATTTCCTGGTATTTATTTTGAGAAACACTTTCCCTTTTCGAGGGCGGATTCGAGACATATGTCCTCACGGAAGGTCCCTCCCCTCCCCAGCTCCGAGTATTTTTTCCCCTGCCAGGATACTTTGATGTCAATGAACCTGATCGGGAGGGGCTGTCGAGGTGGCGCTTCCCTATGACAGCATCGATGTTGTTTACATATTCCAACCCCCGCCGCCCAGCCCTGGAGCTCTTCCGGAATGTGCCACTCCCATCGGCGCCTCCCTGCACGCGCTGCTCAGTTTTCGGCGACACTAAATCTAAATTCAATATGTTGTCGGTTTAACATATTTCATCTCAAGCTTTGGCTCTGTCCTGGCACTGGCACTGGCTATGTCCTGGCCGTGCTTCGTTTGCATAGTGCCAGTGTGTGCGAGCACTTTTGTGCGTAGCTGTGGGCAAACAACGTGTTGTGCCAATATTTGCCAGGCCCACAGGCCCTCTTATGCAAAAAACAAAACACCAGGACAGGACGACAAAAGATGGAAGAGCCCAAATCGGAGAAATAAAAAACTGACCGACGATAAATTATTGAAATTACATATTGCCTTTTTTCGGGCCTCTCGTGTTTGCCGAGGAATTAAATTTGGGCGATTGTATTACCAAGGCTAACCAAAAAGCTGACCAAAGCTGACCAAGGCGGTCTAATGTTACAATCGGCCGCAGGACTAACGTCCTGCCGACTGGTAATGAGATCACAAAGTTGATTTTGATTGAGTTTGTCTTTGAGTTTGGGATCTCGGGCTCAGGCTCAGTTTAAATTGGTTTCGGCCTTGATTTGCTTGCCGACTGTCGAGGTGAGGTGCTCCACGCTGTTTGGCTTATGAAAGGGATTATGGCCAGAGTCCTCTGGCCATTAGTGTGCAAATATTTGGGAGTTCAATACTGGCATTCGGTACGGAAGTGTGAGCCATTGAAGTCCCAAAAGAAGGCAAAGCCCGGGGGCTGCAAAAACTTTTGGTTGTAAAGCATTTAAAAAATTAATTGTTGCCCTTTGCGGGTCGGACCGATAAACCTTTCAGCGGCGCCCATAAACAACATCAAAAGGACTCCGACAAGGAGTCATTAAAATCGTGATTAGCACAGGAGCCACAGGTGCCATTAAGTGGCCCAAAGACCCAGGAGTCCAACAGTCCGCCAGAAGCCAGAGGCCGAAAGCCAGAAGTGGAAAGTAGCGGCAACCATGGCGGGAAAAAATCCGCCAGGATCAGAGAAGCTTTGTTTGTTTGCCGGTCGACTGGCTACAATTTTAGCTGCCCGACCGGGTACAAGCGGTAAAAAAAAACTGGCCAACAGCAAATAAGCCAGCTGAGCGACCGCAAACGGGCCTCTCCTAATGTTTTTCTTTCAATAATTCGTGCACGGCGGAGCCTGGCCCCAAAAAAAAAAAACATTCAATATGCTGCGGTCGGGCTGGACAAAGGACCTCCGAAAGGGTTCTAGCCATTTGCCTTTGTGCGTGCTGCACTTCTCCTTGACTTCTTTTTTTGTCAAATTTGCGACCCGGCTGTTGCTTTTTATGCTTCTTTTTTTTTGTGGCCCAGTCCTGGTCGGTTCTGTTTGGTTTGCAACCGCAATGGCTCTGGTTTTTTTTTTTTTTTTTTTGTGTTTCGACCGGCCGCGGCCACAGGTCAGAACTCAAAAGGTTTTCCATGTTTTACGCCATTTATTCGGGGACCCATATGCCCTCTGAATGCCATCCAGCCTGCCGGCTTGCCTGCCTGCCTGAGCCCTGATAAGTATTTGCAATTTGGTGCAGCGCCAATGAAAATCGATTTCATGTCGGCTTAATTATGTGGAAAAAATGCTCATATATAATTAACAAAGGACCAGTTGCCAGTCGGGGTTTTTATGAGGGCTGGCAGCGCCTATTTCAGCTGGAGAGCGATAAGCTTGACACATCCTTGGTATGGAATGTCCAGAGTCTAGAGACTGCGGCAATCGCTCCATTAAAGCCAATGGGTGCTGATGCTGCAACCTCGCTGGATCGCCGGAGAATCAAATTAATTCACTGGCGGGGCAGCAGTCTTCCAATTCTACCGTTGAATGCCCCCCAGTGGACGTGGACCTAATCGCATTCTCAGCTAAGTGCATTAAGTATAATTTTAATAGGTTTCTGACTCGGACTGAGACTGAGACTGGGACTGGCAGTCTGATAATTGCCAGTTGTCGTAGTTGCTGGCCATTGTCGCCCTCGAAAATCGATGCCCTGCCGCGGGGTAACTGGTGGCTGGCGTCCTGGCCAGCATCCTGTCATGTGAAAGCGCACTTTCGACAGTTACTTCGCCAGCACTACTTCCCAGGCACACGGACAGAAAAAACACAGAAAAAACTTCGGAGCAAAGTCAAGGCAAAGTGCAAGTTTACTGCCTGACAAGTTTTCAAACTGCAAGTTGCCGAGTTTTATTCTCATTTCTTATGTTTCTGTTATATCAATTTTGCTCGCCGCTGCTCTGGTTTTTTATTTTATGCAACTTTAAGCTGTTTGTGCAGGAAGTTCGCCCCGGACGAGATCCGCAAACTTTTCCCAGGAAGTCCCGCCAAGGAGTTTGGCTTTCCAATATCTCAGCTCTGCGCTCTGAGCTCCCAGAGCTCTGGATGGAATTCTTTAATAACATCTGATGGATGGACTTCAAAGCCACAACAATTATCCTTCCGAACACAACCGAACTGATTTCGGAAGGATATACATATCTGAGGAAGAACTCCTTTTGAAATTCTTGAAAACTTTCACTTTCTCTGGCCAGGCCAACAAAATACATTTCAATACGGGACTCCCGCCATGAGTCCCGGGATCTTTCAAAAATTAAAAAAAAAACACAATAATAACAGAAGCACACTGTATTTACCTGAGAAATTCCTGGCGTTCACAAAAATCACTTTTGGTCGCAGTTTTCGGTTCAAAAGTTTTTCAGATTTTCTCGCTTGGTTTTTCGGGCAAAAGTCACACAAACAAAAATGTTGAAAAAAATGTATTTCGGAATGGGATTGGGAACTTTGTGTGTTGTTTTATGTTTCCTGGTTTGTTGAAAAGTTTTTTGCACATTTCCCTACGTATTTATTTTCTTTTTTTTTTTTTTTTTTTTTTTACGTATTTCTATACTTCTTCAGATGGCCGGAATCCGAAATGTGAAATATCGAAACGGATTCCGATCTAATGCCACCACGGTTCTGAGGCTGTTTTGGCTATCAGTTTTTTCGGCTGTCAGTTCTTGGCTCTTGGCTGGGGCTGTGTTCGCCTTAAAAAACCCGCAACGACTGAATCAAAACAAACAAATTTCTTTGGTTTTATTCGAAAAAGTTTCCTCTGGTGTTGGCGGATATTTGACTGCCAACGTGTCGGGGGAGCTCGGAAAAGCGAGGCTGTCGTCGGCCGAGCCGTCGTGGCAAGCGGCTGTGTCCGGCCCCAGAGTGTTCCCAACTGCTTTTATCCGGCCACATGTTATCCGACTTATCCGCGGGCCATCTTATCCGTGCGTCTGCGCAGTACTGGACTCCGGAGTTTTTTGTTTACATGGCCCCGGCCTGCCCTATGCCCTCTACCCTCTACCCACTCCCGGCCCAGTGCTGCTTTTGTTTAAACGTTTTTTAATCTCTTAGCACCGCGCTTTGTTTTGACTGCTCTCAGCTGTTTTACATCCAGCCAAGGTGTTTGACACTTTGCCGCAGCCCTCCATGCCGCCCACATCCTGCCTGCCAGCCAGCCAGCTACGAACGCATCTTCATCCTAGAGAACTTACTCAATCACCAGACGACAGGATTGCGCTTCCAGTTCTCGACAAGCCGAACAGGCGATACTCTGGGCCCTGCTCTGTAGAGGTCTTGGTATCCGAGAAGGACTACACCCATTGGCAGGGCATCGGTGAAATTTGTTTTATGATTTAAGCTATGCGGTTGCCATTTTATGTTGGCGGTGCGGCATTTGGTCATTGACTTGCCAGCTAGAATGCGAAAAGTCATTAACTTTTATGTATCTGTGCTGTGAGTCCGGGGGAGCCTGTGGAAATGCAATTTCCTTATCAGCTTCGGCTGCCATTTATGGCGGGTATCGTCATCTAATATCCAGCCATCTAGTCATCTGGCTGGTCGCCGGTCTCCGGTCTCCATTGAACTCTGATTCGATTTGGAGGATGATTGATTCTTTGTTGCCAACAATTAGAAGCTCAAGTCGCAAGCCTCTCTCCTGTTCGGTATTAAACAAAAGGAAGTATCTGAATCAGAGTCTGAAGCTGGCGTTGCTTTGGTTTCGAGCCACTTGAGTCGCTCAGCCACTCGATTAGATTCCAGAATCCCCGGCAGTATCGAAGCCAGGGCCATTGTGTCTCGTTTATGAGTGGCCACTGCCCGGAATCAATAAGCCCAGCACTGAGCGATGGCTTGAGAGATAGATGTTGTAAGGGATACTGTAAGGTCCTTGCACAAGCTAATCCTTTTGCACAGTGTAGGACTAAGCCAACATATTGAATCCGAAACGCATGAACTATCCGTACTTGAAGCAACATTTCTTATTAATCAAAACGGCAACTGAAGCCTTTCGTCCGGGCATTTGAAGGGGACTTTTCCGTATCCGTATCCGTATCCGCATTCACATCCGTATCTGTCTCCAGCCACTGCTCCGACCGTAACTTTAACAGCCCTTGGCACGTCTGTCAGCTCCCACTGCCATCCAGAGTCCTGATTTACTGATTCCGCCCCAGGAGCAGCCCGCACACACGCTTTTGAAATGCAAAGCGACTGTCTCCGCACAGTTGCCTCACAGTTGCCTCAAAGTTGCAGTCACTGTCACAGTTTCGGCTTCAGCTCCAGCTCCAGCTCCGGTTCCGGTGCAGTTGCAGTTGCAGGTCTGGGAGTCTGGTGCTGGTTGGTGGCATTATAATTGCATTTTTGAGCCCCAACGCCCAGGGCACTAGAAACCAAACCGAGTCCGAAGTCGCAACGGATCAGCATTGCAGTAGGGGAGAGGCCCAAAAAAAAGTGGCACGGAGGACGAAAGATGAAAGGCTGCCGGTGGCAAGTGTGGCGACTAAGAAGTGCCTCGGGCGTGGCAGCAAATGGGAAGCAACTGATTGATTTCAACAAAGGAGTGCATTTGGTTAGAGGCTGGTGAGTACTCCTTTGTCTGCGGAAGGACAAAGCCTGGCTTGATCACTTTCCGAGATATCCTTAATGAATCCATATCCCCTTCCTCCAAGCCCAAAGGACAAAGTGCCTGCGCAGCTCACATACTCGCAGCTGGTGCCTCTGAAGGGTAAGATGGAGAATTCAATTTCAAAGAATTCGGTCAGCAGCACTCCGAGTGATTGATATGCCCGGGGCTCCATGCGAGCATGTCCATAAAATGCCAGTGATTCTGGCAGGATCTGAGAACTAAGGATTCTGGGAATCTGGCCTCCATGGAGCTTCTCTCAAATCTGGCAAGGTGGCGGCATAATCCGATTTGAAAGGCGAGCACAGCCCACTCGAGCGGACATGAATCGCTTCAGTGCGCCGCAATCTGCATTGTTCGGAGGCTCCAAGGAGCATCCTTTCACTCGAAAGCCGCTGTCAAGTGTGGAATCCACTCGTCGAATCCCGCGAAAGCCCATAAGCAGGCCGATCAGGCCATGCAATTCGAATTTAAATGCCACCGATTAATGTTTATTTGCCAGGCAGGCTGGCAGGCGGACAGGCAGGCAGGCTGTGTCCCTCCAGGCTCGGCTCTTTTCATTAATAACGTCATCGTTATCCTGCCAGCAATTATCATCAGCTTGGGCTTATTTATCGGCCAGAAGCACTTAAACGCACGCCATCCTTGCGAAGTCCCGGCATCGATACAGAGACACTTCCGATATTCATGAAAATTTTAATTTTAATTTTAATTTTAATTTTAATTGTTATTGCTGCACGGCACACGGCATTCAAATGAAAACTGATTAAAGTTTAAGCCTTCATGTGCATATGCTTGCACTGTTCCGGATATGGGATATGCCTTCAAAGGCCTCCTCCAATCCTTCCATCAGATGTATCCATTTCTGATCTGCTTCCAGCTCCCAGCCAGTCGCCCCGGATGTGGCTTTGTCGAATCGACTCAATCGTTTGTTTTGGACGGCCTAAGCCCTGCCGTCTCGCTTCCGGCCCTGGCAGTCGCCATTCGTCTTGGGAAGCCCCACCAGGCGGCGCTTCACACACGCGTGTGTGTCTATAAATAAAGGATATTACCTGTTTTCGAGCATTTCATCTCATCGATGTTGCTTTTTAACTTGTAAGGTAGTGGGTAGGGGTGGTGGGCACCCCTTTGAGTCAGGTTGAGTGGCTTGTGTTGTCTATTTCCAATTTTTCAGCCAAGGACCCGGTCTTTGAAGGATATAAATGGAAATCCTTGAATGCCTCGAGTGTGGGAGAAAGATGTTACCCTTTATAGGCGTTGGGCCTTTCCGCTACACTCTTATTATCGATTTGCATTATTGGAACATCCTCAAGATACATCCTGAGACACTCTCACATGTTCTGAATCGAGTGACTTTGGTGCTTAGTCATTTTAATTGTTGGGTATTCCACGGAGAGGCTTTCCCCACCACGACTCTCTTTACTTTATATATTTTTATGCCACAACCGGAGCCGGAGCCAGAGCCAGCGGCGGAAGTGGCAGAACATCACCCACAATGCGTGTGCTTGTCGTATTGGTATTTCTTTGACAACCAACAAACAAGTCCCCCCCTCCCAGGACACCACTCCTCGGGGCACTTTCGGAGGTGTACGCATTGCTGTGTGCGTTGCAAATTGAATTCAACATATTTGCTTTAAATGCCTTTTTATCCCCTTCGATGTGGTACCCTCCCTCGCCGGGTGTTATGGGCCCAAGGACGGCAGTTATTACTGAGCTTGGGAGACTGATGGGTGGTGCTGGGTACTACCCATTCGACTGCTGGGAAACCCTTTCCAGGACTCCAGTTTGCTTGTCTTTCATTTGCATAGGTGATGTGTGTGGTGGTCCTGGATGCTCGCCGAAACCACCTGCCATGTCCTCCTCTCCCAGGACCTCCCGGACCCCTCCCGTCTTGAGCACGTAGCTGGTGCTGGCAGTGTGGTTGCCGGCTAGTGTGGGAAAGATTAGCGCTTAAATCATGATTACCGCAGCAGTGGCAGTAATTAGGAGGCACTAACCGCAGGGGGGGCTAAGGAGGTCTGCGAAGGTGACAAGGACGAGTGGGCGGCGGGTGGCAGGGCGACACTACAGTGGGTTATAAATACTCTCAAGATTGCAGTCTGCCTTCCCCCCTCCAGCCACAAGTAAATTCCTTCCCCCCTGGCAGGAGGGTGGGGCGGTGAACGATGCCAGCAATTTGCTATTACTTATCTCGGTTATTGTTATGTGTGTGGGCGCCTTGTTATGCATTTGCTTATGCTGGGTGCTTGCCAATAGATATACATCCCACAGAGGGCCACAATAGCACTCCACATGGGACTCTCGTCCTGCCCTCCCCACACACACATACACACATTACAACGATGGGAATGCCAGGCGTGTACTGTTCTCCTTCGATTCCATATAATATCCCCCCTGCTGGGCACAAAACACCCCCTGAAAATGCAGCTTTGTGGTCAGAAGAGGCCATCCAGAGTCCAGAATGAAAGTGCCAGTGCGTTGGAGATTATTATTGTTTCTCGAAATATTCCAATTCCGATTCCAACACAACATTCCGGCCAATTAGCCAAGCTGACGATGAAACAAAACGCTGGCCAGTGCATAATTCAAGCTCCTGGATGGACAGAGGATGGCAACAACTTTTTTAATTATTCATAATTCAGCAACTATCGCACACAGTTAGCTCCACAAAGGCCGCACCGGGCGGGTGTATCTCGCAAATTAATTAGACCAGCGGAGGAGTTAAAAGTTTGCCGTCCAGGGGCCCCGAGGCGGAAAAAAAGAACGCAGCCAGCCAAGTTAACGCGAGCTTGTAACTCATCCCGGAATATAATGGAGCGAGGTCCGGCGGATAATTGAATAGACGCACCAGGCCACCAGGACCACCAGTACCACCAGGTCAGCAGCCATCAGCCAGCGAGCTTGGCTAAAATCATGTAAAATGCGGCTTTGACGGGCCACGCATAACGTCCTCCATGGGATGCATATAACGCATACGCCGCGTATGCAACTGGAAACTGTGGCTGCTCGCGGAGGGCAAATTTCATTAGGGGTGGGCTGCCACCATCCCACCACCCTCAACGCCGACCCTGCTGCTGCCCCCGCCAATCAACACTACTCGCCATAAGCCATAAGCAGCGGTTGGCGTCGCGCATGGCAACTTGCAGCAAAAAAGGCGGCTGACAGACTGCCTGACAGATTTCTTTTTAGACGAGGTCGTGGGCAGGATGTAGGGGGCAGGCCGACCACCTGCCACGAGCAACCTTTTTATGGACTCGATACCCCGTAGCAGAAGAGGACCCAAGCTTGGGGGATATTAGACTGTAGACTACTTGCTAGAAATACTCTTAAAAAAAAGCCTTGATCTGTCCTTAAAGTGGGTCCTTTATTCTTAAAGTCTTCGGTTTAAACAAGAGTCTCCTCCAGGTCGACTCCCTACTTACCTTCCACTGATATTTTGATTCTTTCATGTTGCCACATGCGTCTAGCGATTTTAATTGAAAAATTACTTAGTCCTCCGGCTGCGAGCGCGATATCCTTGGCGGTGGCCCTGCTCTAGGGATGCCGTTGGGGTATGCGAATATGCAGAATATTACCCTCAACGGCTTATGGGCGAAATTAAAAGCATTAATCTCGAGATTATTTCAATATTAGCGGGCATAATTGTCTGATTAAGTTGATGCTCCGCCCATTACCTTATACCGCCCAGCCCAGCCCCTTCGATTGCCGCCTCTGGCTGGCAAGCAGTCCTTTGGCTGGCAACACGGCGTATGTGTAATGTAATTTGGCAGCCTTTGCCAACTGCTGTGGATTTCGCTTTGGAAAGCCCGTTTCAAAAGCCTGTTCATGTCGGCAATTAGCACGTCTCGTTCAGTTTTTGGTCTGCTGGCTTCGGTTCCTTTGTGTCTTCTGTTCCTACTGGCTGCCGATCAGCCAAGATGCGTTTCAGGTCCTAATAGGTCCCAGTGCCAAGACTTAGCGACTGGATGGGCAATTGTGTTCCCCATTTGGCACTACAATTAAATCAGCTGCCGGGGCTGTCACTTTTCGTCATTTCCCACTCTGTCCTTTGTTATCGCTTTACAGGATAATTAGCATTACAAAGTTACCCCGTTCTCTCCTCAGCACTCAGGACTCAGTCCTATTAGACCAAGTCCCAACCCAAGTCCTAGGTCTATTAAAAAGTTGCTTGTATTCTTTCCGAGGCAGCTCCTTTCAGGAGCCTAATTACGGAGAACAATTGAATAACGAGAAACAGATTTTCGTGACTTCTGAAGGGCTGTAGAGTATGTAGTGCAGGGCTCGGTGTGGGATTTCTAAGCGAGTAGTACAAGCAGCTTATCGTGTTATATTCCCCACGCGTAGCATCAAATAATTATTTAATTAATTTATGGAAAGCAACATATTGTGTCTCCAGCTCTCGACCAGAGCTCGGTTAGTGGCAACTTCAAACACTTGCTCCGTCTAGTCCCGGTCATAATTAAAAGCGATTCCCTTTGTTTTTGGGAGGCCATTCGAAAAAATGGGCAAACAAGAAAGAAAGAAAGAAAAGGGCCACCGCATAGATGAGAGTCTACTGGAAAAGTAGAAAGTGGAATAATAAGTTAATGTTTTAAGCGGCTTGTCAAGCCATGACCTTGGACCGGCAGCACAAATAAAAGCAAAATAATGGCAAAAAATAAGCATTTTGTGCAGCCTTCT
The DNA here is from genome assembly GCF_030179905.1 of Drosophila bipectinata. Lineage (NCBI taxonomy): Eukaryota > Metazoa > Arthropoda > Insecta > Diptera > Drosophilidae > Drosophila > Drosophila bipectinata. The sequence goes on along the minus strand of NC_091734.1, from coordinate 7,767,784 downwards.
CATTACAATTTAATGCGCTTTGCTCAACAGCTTAGTAAAGATTTAAATGGCGACAGGACTCGAGACTCAGGGCTAGGGACTCGGTGCTCGGGACACAGGACTCTGGGCCAGTCGGCCATTAAAACGATTTAGTTAATTAACATGCCATCTGAGTGGCTCGGTATGTGGCACTGAGCTCATTGTAAATGCAGGGAATCGATTTCAAGTCCTCCATCCCCTCATACACTTATGTCCTTGTGATTCCCTATTTATTTTTATTCTTGCCCCCCCTGCCAGGCGAATTTGCAATCAGAGTTAGGAGCTCCACTTGTCTGGCAGTCTTCCAATGTTTATGCGGCCAATTAGTTGCAGTTGGACCTCTTCCGCTGGCTTTCCACCGCCTTTGTTGTGCTCGGAGTGGCTTTTCATTGCAGTTTTCCTCCAACAATGGGTTATGCTCTTTCAGTTCGTTTGTCCTACTTGTGGAACGAGCTTTGATTTCGGCCATCAATTAGGTCTTAGTGCCTCATCAGACCTGGCCATAAATAGACTCCAAGGTGGATAAGATTCTGGATTCAATTAAAGACCAGAGAAGCCGGCCGCAAACAAATCGGAAATCGATACAATCTCAACCGCACATATCGATGGCCTGCACTCTATATATGTATATATGGTATGTGGCACAAGTAGAGTGAGGCACGTGATTGATGTTTAGCATTTGACCCGCAGGGGGAGGTGGTGATGGCGTGTCCTGGTTTCCAAGTGCAGCGTTCTTTATGTCATGCATAAATTACGACCTAGAGGCACTGCAACAGCCCACTTTCCCCCATCTTTCCCCGAGAGTGTAAAGGATGTGGCGGAAAACTGTTGCTCCTTGGCAGGGGCAGGACTCCTGCAGTTGTCAAGATAAGACAAGCGGCTTATTGTCGCATCGGAGTACCAGCAAAGGACAATTTATAAGCTCCTTTAGCTAAGCCCAGTTCAGCTAAGAGGCTCTACAAAGTGCAGGAGCATATGTGGTGTATCGGACAACTCCATTCAGAGTGTGGCATGGTTGTGGTTCGAAACCATTAACCTACAATTACTCCCCGTACCTGAACCACTCCCCACCCAGAGTAATGAGGCCACCGCACTGCAACCGCAAACGATAAAAACGAGCCACTGAATGGGGCGCTGGGTTTAATTAAAACTGAGTTTCTTTCATTGCCAATCAAGCGGGGGGAGCACCGGCGCAGATCATTCAATGCGTCACTATTATTGGACTCTCAGATCGAACTAGACATATGTATCCCCGGGCCAGCCTCCCTTGACCCTCGACGCGTTCTATTTATTTTCATTTAATTTTTTTTTTTTTTTTTGGGGGGGTGGCAGCGTTAATTACGTCGTGCTGACAGGCGGGCCTGCAGCCGTGGGTGGCTGATTGGGGAGCGGGGAGTATTTGTATTGACGGAAAATTAAACAGTTTTAATTACAATCGGGCAGCAGCCCCCGAAGCCCCCGGCCGAGGCATAAACAATAAGCTGTCCCGTCGATGGACAGACAAGCACTCAATAAGAGAGAGGTACAGTGAGGCCTGCCGACAGGAGCTTTTAATTATTTTAAAAGGCCACTCGACACTTGATAATTATGTAATCAGTTCCTTTTGTTTGCTGCGACAGACCCTCGGGGAATTTCTTGGTTTTCTTTTATTTTTTTATGGCCACTGCAGTTGATTAACGTAGTCCATGAGTCCATGTCATAAGCAAACACCATTACACGCCGGAACACGCTGTCTGTGCAACTTAATTTTTCATTTATGTGGCAAATGGCCTGTGCACTGATTTCGCCTTAATCCATTTATCCAACGTCAAAGGGTAAATCGTTCGACTCGAATCGCTTCGCTGGAAAAGGAAACGATGGCAGAGGACAGATGGCAGGGCATTGGAGGGCAGAGGTCTTTGATGTTTTGTTGCATGGCTGCAAGTGGCAATCAATATCTAATGAAATCAAAACTGGCAGAAATCATTTGCAGGCCAGGAAGCGCATCAAGACGACAGCCCAACTACTAAAGTAAATGCTTGGAAAATAAAATAACAAGTTGCCAGTTAATTTAACAGGCCAAGTCTGGCCGAGAATGGAAAGCAAACTTTGACAATGCCAGTTCCGATTGGGGGGGAGGCATCGAGTGCGGTTCGATTTCGAATGCCGGCCATGTCGGAGGGCCATTTAATGTGCTCGAATGCGCCGAGTGATGCCTCCATGCCTGGACTCTGTTGGAAGAAACAATCGAAAAGCGATTGGCCAGGGCAATAAAAGCCATTAAAAAGTACATTAAAAGAGCTCTGGTCCGGTTGCAGTGCCCCGCAAAGGGAATATTTAGAAAACAATTTGCTCATCAGATATAGTCGGATACTTGTGCGAATCAGAAGCGATTAAACTGGCATTTAGGTTGACTGATGGGGTAAACAAGTCCGGTCGGCTCCGGCCTGCAAGATATCATTTAAATGGCGGCGCTAATTGCAAAGAGGATCAGCGGGACACAACGTTGATGGTTCTGACCATAAACAATCACATCTTACAATCGATACTTGCTCCAAAGACAGCTTCTACTGGTACTGAAACGTACTAGGGGCTGCCAAGTAGCCCCTCCTTTGAGCCAAGTCCTGCTCACCAGGTGTGACCATAGCAGTTCCGCCTCGGTGGCTCGCTGCCTTGCCAAATCGATTAGTTCGGCCCTGGCAGGACAAAGAAAGGCTATTCATAATACCTGGCAGGCCGAAAAAATTCAGGCAATTAAAGAGAAACGGCCATTTAAAGGCAAAGAGTCCTGCTGGCGGAACACCATCCTTGAGCTCGGCACCGGATCCAGGACACGGTCCGTGCTCATTGCCCGATTCAGTGCTAACTCAATTTAGTCCACACCCTTCGAGTGTGAATGCCACGCCCACCATTGTCCTCCGCCTCAGAGACTGAGGACACACACGTGCAGGCCTTGTACAACACACACACCTTCCTAGACGAGTTTACCTTCCGGAGGCTGCCTGGGCCTAACTTTTTTTTTTTTGCCGACGCTGGAAAGTATGCAACGCAAAGTGGGCACCTGTTCTAGTGGGTGGGGAGCTAAGTGCGCTGCGTATAAGTGTGTGTGTGTGTGGGGGGGGGGGGGGGGGGGGGGTTGTGGGGGGAAGTTGTTGAAAATTTGTCGTAAATATTAAAATTTCATACGTTTATGCAAATTCACTTTCGACAACTTTACTTCCTGTCGTGCTCTTGGCTTTTACCTCCGAATGGCAACCTCCCCTACAGCTCCCGCTTTAGTCATTGTCGGCTTCCGTAATGACACAGGCTCCTCGGCAGGTGAATCCTTGGGAGCAGTCTGCACTCAAAAAAAAGTGCTTGAACTTGTAGTCTTACTTCTCTAGATAGATTTTCAAAGAAATTGGTCTAGTCGCGGACTTAATCTAGTTGGAACTACTAAGCATTGTTAATCTAGTTTCTAATTTCTAAGATTTTCTCTCAGTGCATGCCGCCACTTACCTGATGCCTCGCCTGGCAAGGCTCGAACGAGGCGCCGCGCAAAATGAGTTGTCGCTTTATATGAAAATGAACATTTATTAAGTTGAAATTACATTACAAATAATTTTCGTATTATTGTAATGCACACACACACACGCGTCTATGATGAGTAACTGCCTAGAGGGGGAGGCGATGCGTTAAAGGGGGGCGTGGCAGACGAGTAATAGCCTTGTAATATTTATGTAAATGTGTAACTGTTGCCTGTAGCCTGGCGGCCGCCCTTTTTCCGCCGCCTGTCTATTTCTGTCTGAGACACTCCTGACGGCTGTCAGTCACCCAGCCAGCCAGCCAGCCCAGTCCGGTTCTGTATCTGTATCTGAATCGGATTCTGTATCTGGTGTATCTCGATGCCTGAATGCCTGCCTGCCACTTGCTTACTTATTCATTTGCATAAAATGTTTTAATAAAGATTTTGATTTAATTTCGAGAACGAGCGAATGTATGGCTGTGTGCTAGCCGAGGGCAGAGACTAAGCAAATGGAATAATTGGCTTTTATAGCGTCAGATTTGTCACATCTCGTATGCAGATGCTATTTAAAAATATACATTTTAATGACCTATCACATATCTCTCTCCTCAATTAAAACAAATAACCGGATAGATTAATTAAAGTCCGAAAGCCAGAAACAGGATACCTGGCATTGAATTTCCCATAAATATCCAACATTCGCAGTGTTTTTGAAACCTTTTCCCCAGCGAGCCATTCCCAATCATAGGATCTCTGAAAAACATATGTATTTCTGTTATTTGCAAACATACTAGAACCGTGATAATTTACTGTCTGGGGCGCATTATGCGAGCCCCCCATTTCGCTTACAATTTAAACCATTTAATTTTTGGCCATTTAGGTTTCGTTTTCGCATTTTTCATGCTGCGCCCGATTCTGGTTTCCAATTACCGGGCTTTTAAACGGCCCGGCTTTAAGACCAAATATTTATGACCCTGCTTGTGGCTCTGCCCTCCCAAATGCCAATATTCCAAGTAACATGCAGCCTCTAAAATAGGTTGTCCTAGTCTTTTAATTGCCTTGTTTAAAGTTGGTGAGAAGTCCAACTAAATGGTTCTCTGTAGGTGCCTAGGAGGTAGGTGCTGATACCCTGTAGGATAGCTTGGCGGGAGATACTCATATCAAGTATACGCCATGTTGGCCAGAGATGTTAGCCCAACTGCTAGTTTCTGGTTGATATTTTAATATCAACTAATAAGTATCCCACTGCCTCGACCTCTGACCTGGACTTTGAGCTTACGCTGCGTTGTCCTTGCAAACTGCACTTTTTGTCTTCTCATTTTCGTCCTGGCCAGACTCTTGTCCTGTCCTGTGCTGCTCCTGCTTGTCTTGCCCCCTTTTTATATTCCTGCTGTTTGTTTTAGCCAGGCTGGAACTAAAAGCGCTGGCCGGAGGATGGCCCTTCGGAGGTGAACATGGAGAACCAGAACCGTAAAGGTTGCGCTACCGGACAAGCGTTGCATACGAAATGCGTTGCAACCGAGCTCCGAGAGCCGTGAGCCCGGGGGGAGGGTTATCACTGGGCGGGGGCCTTCGCGCTGGGGTCACCCGCTCATTGTTACAGTTTTCACTGCTTTGGCATTTTGCTCACGTAACATTCGTATAACTTTCTATGTATCTGCATTCGCACCTAACCCGCTTTCACCCCCTTCACTGCCCCGCCCATGACAAATATCTATTGTGTAGTATTACGGCGGCCATTGTTTGCCAGTTAAGTCAGTGGCGGTGGCTGTTCCCGAAAAACATGAGACGGGGCAGGAGGGCAAGTGTTTTTCCGGGGGGCGAGTGCCGCCCCGCTCCTCCGCGCCTCGTGATGTAACCAGAGTAGAACGGAATGTTTCTCAGTGGAATGTTCAAGAAACGCAGCATACTTTCGGGGGCTACGGATGGGCCTTGTTTCTACAATCCATTCGAAGGCCAATCATGCGATGAGATTGTGTTTAAAATGCATCCTGCACTTGCAATTTATTATTTAACTATTCAACAAACATAATAGTTATTTTATTCGCCACATAAATGGTTAAATCCCTGAATAATTCAGCACCTGCCACATCAATGGGAGTTTTGAATTCCATTTTAATGAATTACTTCTCGATATTCCGGTTTAAATGAAGGCCTGATGGCCAAATTAAAGTTTGCACACAATTCCGACTTGACACATCCGTCCCGGAGATATTTGGCTCAAGGACTCGGCAGTTACTTGCCTTGGACGGCTGGGGGGCGGTGGGGCAGGTCCCCAAAGCCCCTCCACCTGCGGAGCAAAATGAAAACGAAAACGAGAATGAAAATGAAAATGAAAATGCGAGGGAAACAAGATGGGAAATTATTAAGACAGGGCGGATAGTGTGCAGCGGCAAATGGTGCGGAGCGGAGCCGGGAGCCAGGAGCCAGGAGCGAGGCAGGAGGGCAATCCTCCGCTTATATTGAATTTAAAGCTTTCGACAGTGACGACAGCGGAAGGATTTGCGCCACGTCCTCCTTGGCTCCTTGGTCTGCGCGTGACTTTGTTTCAGCCCCCTACGTGTTTTTTTTTTTTTTATTTCACCGACATGTGGCAAAATTATTTCCGCTCAAAAATCCACTTCCGGCAGCTTCCTCTATTCATGCCACACTTTCGCTTGCCCCCAGTAAGCTCCACCTTTGTTCCTGGCCGCCGTTCATCCGCCTTTTGTTTTTAGGAAATTGGAAAACAGAAATCTTTTTTGGTTCAAGCAATCGCAGTTCTCGGTCGAGTCGGGGGGGGGCCTGCAACTGGCAGTGATCCGGGGGTGTGACAACAGGTGCACTGAGAGAAACAGGGATACTAGTCCTGGGACATTGGATACACTTGTAACCAAAAACCATCAGCCAGCAGACTTCCGACCAGGGGCAACAATGGCTCTGAACTTGATGGGCAACCGCTTTTCTCCGAGTGTCCTGAATGCCTGTAAACACCAAATCAACTTTCCAAAATGTCAGCAAAAGCAAAGGACATACATAAATAAAAGCGATAAACAAAAAGGGCAGCCCAAAGTTGCTGCTGCGCCTGTCATATTGTCACAAAATTGAATAAAGTTTTCCTTTGAAAACGCACGCCCCCTCTAGCCATCGCTCTGGTCATGCCCTCCTCTAGCCTTTGTGTGAGTGGGAGTTGGAGTGTGTGTGTGTGCGGCTCACCTGTTGACTGTCCGAGGGAAGACTTCCCCCGATAGCCAACTTCCTGGTCGGTGCTATTGGCAGCCAAAGCCAACCGCCAGCGGGTCGCACTCGGGGTCAGAAACCGCTGCTGCGGCGGCCTCAACGCCCCGAAGCGTTCGATTCCCCCCGCAGCTCGCACTGTTTCATTATTAAACAGCACTTAAGCCACACACAGGCCAACTACCCGGCTCGGCTGCCCCAGAGCCTTCAACTCTGGCCACAGCTCTGCAGAGCAGAGCGGCCTCCGGGGGCGCCACTGCCGCCTCGCCGCCCGCCGCACCAGACACGCCAGAGACAAAAGCCACTTCCCCTGGCCGGCCGCTCGTTCATTAATTAAGCGGCCCCAACTGTTCCCAGCTGTTCCCACTGCCCCACTGTTCCCAGTATCTCGCTCTCTTAGGCGCTCTCTTAAGCCGGCTACTGGGGAAGGCGCTGCAGTACACTGGCAGGAAGTGCTTTCTGCACTGTTCCCATCGTTGTAACTTTGCCAATCTCCGTCCCACCCCTAAACAGGATGCCTTTCTAGAACTGTTCTACATTTAACTGCATTTAAATCCTGGAAACTAAATTGAATACTTTCAATTTTATTCAAGTTTTTCTGATGAAAATCCAGGAAATCCAAAAAAAACCCAAAATCCCCTTGAAAATCCAAAAAAAAGCAACTTTGGCCTCTTCCGAAGGCTGTATCTTGGGAAATATTCATCCGATCCTTAAAAGGGATACAGTTATGGAATCGTGGATTGATTCTTAACTAAACTGCATTCAAACCTGGAGGGCACATTTTTTTTAGATTTTTTCCACATTTTTCTGATGGACCCCCTTGAAAATCCAGGAAATCCAAAAATCGCAACTTTGGCCTCTTCCGAAGGCTGTTTCTTTGGAAATATTTATCCGATCCTTAAAAGGGATACAATTATGGAATCGTGGAACTATTCTCTAATGACCAGCGTTCAAAGTTTACGCGAGATGCCAAATGTTGTTTTATTTTGGGAGGGAGGACGGAATCTGGGAAGCAGGAACCACGGGGATTTCCCCTTCGCAGCTGGGAACAGCTTTTCCGCTGCTTCGGGCTGCGGGCTCTTCCCAGTATAACTTGACCAAAGGGGAGCTGCACCTGCCAAGCCAGTCCCATCGACAGGTTGGCCCAGTTAGGCCCGTTGATGGATGGCTGCGTGGGGCCTACTAATAGAATCACCCTCCTCCGATAACCACGATAGGAATCGTAATAGAAAGGGGGAGGGCACACTTCTGGTTCCTTATCGGTTCGTGGGGCTTATCGATCAGCCCACTCACCAAGATAGCGCCACTGGCTTCGTCAGCCTTTTGGGAAAACCTCGCAGGCTAGGAATACCCATCTTATCTAGCCCGTCATGCCCAAAGAGCCGCCGAGGCTGGCCACAAAAACTATCTGTTGGAAAACAGGAAAATTGCGATTAACTCACCCCGCTCCCACGATGAATAATTATTTATTTTGGCCATTATTTCAATTTCAAATTGGATTCGCGGCCAGTGGTGGCCGAATTGCGTTTAATTCCCGTCATGCGATTATATCCGGATTTGGTTTTTTGTGCGGCTCCGTTCTGCTGGGATCTGTTTGCTTTTCGGGCCTGATGTCTTTATCAGCGCCGACGCATTATTAATGCAATTTAATCATCGCCGCTGCCCGGCCATCCGAATTGTCAGATATAATTAAATAATTATAATTATGGGCCGTGTACAATGCAGCTGCCCACTAATCCCGAGCCAGAGCAGCACAGAACAAGAGGATATGGGAGGATAATAATAAATAAACGAATTTTGTTGAATTTCAATAAAGAGTTGGCTTAGTTCCTTGCATGATTTAGTGCTGCCTTAATGATGATTTCATGAGATTATGGCTTAGCAGTTGGTCTGAAATTTGAATTCTGAAATCGACTAATAATTAAAACAACCGTCTATGTATTTATAAAGTTTTTTTTTTATTTTTTCAGTTGGTTATATAGTTTTGTGGTATGTGAATATCATAATAGGAATATAGATGTAGGCAAATGCCTGGTAACTAAAAACTAGTAAAGCTTTTTTTGGGAATACGATATAAAGTTTTCAAACAATTTTTGATGTTATAGTGGGATTATGGATGAAGGAGCATCTCGGAGCTTAGTGCTTTCCATGGCCGTGGTGCTTCTTTCCCTTCTTGCATTGTTTATCGCCCTTTGACTTGCATCTCTTCTGCGACTCGGAACGGATGTCACAGTCTTGCGAAAACCGAACTGGGTTTCCGGGGAAGGTTGGTGGTGGCGGTGGAGGTCCAACGGGATCAATGGGGCCAAGTCGTGGTTCAAATGGGTGTCCGAAAGGTCCGGGAAAAAAAGGGGCATCACGGTTAGTTGGTCCGAAGAATCCATGATGATGATGTGGCCCGTGTCCGATCCTTGGGCCGTGGGCCCATGGTCCATGTCTATCAGGTCCGTGACCGTGGTGGCCATGATGGGGAATCCCTCCGTGGTGGCCATGATGTCCTTTGGACTTCCTGTGGCATTTCTTCTCCTCACCCGAACTGGAACTCGATGAAGACGAGGAGCGGTTGTGGCTCTTCTTGCGAGGATGCTTCTTACGGGTCTCGCGTTTGGACTTCTTGTCGCATTTCTTCTCTTCACCCGAACTGGAACTCGAGCTTGAGCTCGATGAAGACGAAGAACGGTTGTGGCTCTTCTTGCGAGGTTGCTTATGCTTCTTCCGGGTCTCGGGCTCACTCTCCGAACTCGAACTGGAACTAGAACTGCTCGAAGAACTGGAGGAGGAGGAGGACGAGCGCCTCACTCGACGGTCATGTGATCGACTCTTGTGGCCATGTCCGTGTCCGTGTCCGTGGAATCCCCTGAACTCGAATCCCTGATCTCCGTGATGTCCATGATGCGATCTAGACAGCGATCGGCACCTCCGGCGTGGGTCCGCGATTTGTAGAGGGGCCTGCGGAAGGCCCAGCCACCGAAAAAACTGCAACTGGTCGGGGCAGGCATCCAGCCAGCGTTCGAACTGGGGACCCAAGTGGTGTGGTCCAAAGTGGTGGGGCCCAAAGTGATGGGGTCCAAAGTGGTGAGGCCCAAAGCGATGAGGTCCAAAGTGATGGGGACCGAAGTGATGGGGTCCAAAGTGATGGGGTCTCACATGGTGGTGACCATGACGACCATGGCGACCGTGGTGACCATGGGGTCCATGTCCTTTGCCGTGACGACGACCATGGCCATGTCCATGTCCATGTTTGTGGCCGTGGCCATGACCATGCTTGCGTCCATGACGCCGCCAGCCATAGCCAAGCTCATCCACCGAAGAGTCGCTGGAGCTCGAGGAGCTTGAGCTGGAGCTGGAGCTTGAGCTAGAGCTGGAGCTTGAGGAGCTACTGGAACTGTTCGAGCTGACGCTGGAAGACCGGGAGCGAGGAGCTTTGATGGGTTCGTCTTCCAAGTCATCGTCCAACAGATCGACTTCAATGGTCTCCGCCTGGTCCTTCTTCTGCTTCTTGGCCTTCTTCTTTTCCTTCTTGGCCAGCTTCTTGGCCTGCTTCTTCGCCTTTTTCTTGTCCTTCTTCTTGTCCTTGGAGCTAGCAACCTGCTTCGCCTCCTCCTCGGCCAGCAGGATCACCGCCTGCTCCAGCATGCGCTGCACCTTGCTCACCTTCTTGATGGCCTTGCTGAAGAGCTTGTCGGACCTGGCGCTCCTGACACGCTTGTCCTTCTGCTGCTTAGCCGCCGCATCCGCCGAGGTCTGGGGCTCCTCCTCCTCAAATTCGATGTCGCAGTCGAGCACCTCGCGCTCCTGCTCCTGGTTCTGCAACTTGGCCAACTCGCTCATGGCTGCTCTGATCTCTACTGGTTTTCCTCTGATGATGAAAATCGTAGTTCTTTGTTTGGGCTTATAGCTTGGTTGGCTGAGTTTTTGTTTGTTTTGGATTGCTTCTAGCTTTCCTGCTTCAAAAATGTAACCAGTGAATATTTTCCACAAGGCTGACAGCTTGGAACTGATGACAAACGCTTGCCGGCCGGCAACTTTTATACTCTGACGCCGGCCAACAGAGCAGGGCAACGCCAACAGAGCAGGGTAGTGGCAGGGGGTGTGCGTTGGGGCCTGGGGGCCGGCAGCAGTGCAAAATGCGTCGCAAACAAAGGGAGAGCGATATAGGCACAGTAGAACCCCTCTAAATTCATCGATAGGTCGCGTAGGGACCAGGCCTAAACCAGAGCCAGTGTTGACACAACCAAAACCCAGCTTTTCTACCTCAAGAAGCCAATAATGTAAACAAACTAAACTTAGTTAAGTACAACAATGCATTTTATTTATGCTAATTAGTACAGATTAGGACTCAAATAAACCGTAAACTAAAAATAAACTCAAAACAAACTCAAATACAATCTCAAAGATATGAGATTCACAGAATCTTCAAAGATTTTAAACAAAATATCTTCAAATCTCTATCTGCAAGTGAGACAAAACAATCATAATGTAGACTTTTTTAGCCATCGAGACCCATAAATCTTATCGCTAACGTGTTTCCCCCAAAGAGGCCCCACTGTAGCTGACTGCCAGCGAGTGTTGTTTTCGTAATTCACTATCAACTACGTGGATTTGGCGTCGTTCCGATTGCGAGCATAAAAGTGGAAAAAACATGAAAACAAAGCTCTCTCCGAAGTGGGGATTTTTTTTCGGAATTTCGCCCTGTGATGAAATAGCTCCAAACGAAATCGACTTTGTTCTCTATTTCGCAAGTTTATGGAATAAACAAACTGGATACAGAAAGGTCTGGAAAAAAGATACATTTCTTGTCTCCCAGGCAAGGTTCACAGATCACGTGGAACTGGATCACTTTGCAGGACATTAAGGGCATGATCCATTAAAGATCATTCATACATAGTTAGTTCATTGTTACGATATAGTGCTCCATAATCTTTGGCAACCAAAGATGACTCATGCACTAATCGAAGGTACTTTTTTTATGATTGAAGGGAGTTTTTATTAATTCATATTAACGTGAGAAGTTTTATTGGAGATGTCTTTCATAGTTTAGTTTATTATTTGGATATTTAAATGATTATTTAGGCTTATTAGGGCAAATATCTTTCAAAGTTTAGTTTATTAATTGGATAATTATGTTACAAATCATTTATAGTTTCGCTGTTTATATAAAAGATAGTATTCAAAACTTTAAAAAACATCACACGCGCTCTGACTTCGTTGGTTTTAAGCTTCAACATCAAAACTACATCCATCTCATGATCAATTTCACAACATGAGGCTATTCTTCTATATTCTCATTTAATTTCCCATCATTAAATTGTTTTCCACCAAGACCCCCTTTTATTTTCCCACAAATCTTTAAAAATTGGCTTTGTTTCACACATATGTAGATATTCATTTATTTTTTATAACATAGCAGGGGAATTAAATATAATATCATGATGGGGCACTTATACTTTATAGTATGGCATTTATTTCATAACTTATGTAAGTAAGTTTGGACGGTGGGGGGTCTTGGGGATCTTGAGCACAAAAACAAAAAATGGACTTGACTTCACTTAGATTCGTAAGCTTCATCTGTATCACACAATCTTTTTGGGACTCTTTAGATATTTTTTAAGACAGGGGTACGAGTCACGGATGTGGGGCTTTGGGGGCTTATGCAATCAGGGGTATAGGGTCTGGGGTTTCTTCAGGGGTGGGGCCAACACAATATCACAGTACTGCATTTTTATTCAGTGGCAGACTTTTCATGGAATATACATTTTTATTTGGTATATATTGCTTTGTATGAATCAGAGAGTGTATCTCTGGCACCGGGCACTGGACTTTTAGTTTCTTGACTTTGCGAACTTGCCTCCACTTGGGAGTTGGATTAAGTTTTGACCACGTTGTCAAATAGAACGGAAAGGGTAGAAAAATAATACTTTTCGAGGACTGCCATCAGCCGACGAACGCTCCACAGTCGTTCAGCCGATGTCGCCAAATGAAATCCCCAACGTGTCCGAAAGCCCCACGTCAGATGGTGGGGCGAGCGAGAGGGCAGACTGGGTGACTAAGTTTCGCAGAAAAGCTTCGAAAATATTCGTAGAGAGCAACAATCGACAAAGCTCAAAAGCCCATTTGAGAGAAGCATACACACAGTCTTATGCGATCTCAACAGAGAATCTTTTTCCATCAAAGACGTTTTTAAATAAATTATACTAATGTAAGTTTGTGATAAAATATTATAAGCTATAGAAAAGTGGGGCACTTTTTAAATTGTTTGAAAGAAAACAGTTCCGCCGCTCTCCGCTAAAATTCATACGTTAACCAACACTTGGTATTGCGCTTTACAGCACACTTGATCTTCCGCTTAACAGCACACGTGATCTTGCACTTTATAGCACAGATGGACTTGCCATAATTTTAATTACTAGACTTTCCAACACATGATTATTAACATTCGCCATTTTTCAACAGCCGCCATTTTTTTCGCTGAGGAAGGACTGCAACTTATGGCAGCCGACTTGGCAAAAAAGAAATTAACAAGTGAGTATTAATGAAAACATCATTTGGGTGTTCACTTTTTTATTTTTATAATTTTCAGCTTCTAGTTGAGGTAGGATGAATACAGAGCATATCAAATATTTTTAGTTTGACGTAAATTACTGTTTTTGCGGTCGTGGCCGAAGGGCATTACCCAAAGGTGAGCTCTGAAATCATCCGTGTAATACAAACAAATTTTTAATCAAACATTTTACATTTTATTTAGGTATAATCTTTTTCGAAAAATCTTTCATTGTTCTGCATCCGCTGGAACATCTGGATCGATATTATCCATAAGTTATTGGCCCATAACAGCCGTAAACGTAAAACATTTCAAACGGATTGCTCTTCTGGCCGTGATAGCAGGATGCCGCAACACCATTTCTTTATAAATCATAAACATTTAATCGCCTTAGTACATGAATTTTTATGAAATTATATAATATTTAAATAAAAACTCTCATTAAACTCTTCAAATTGTTTTAATTGTTTTTGGATCCAGCTTTCTGAATAATATCAGAGACAAAATAACTTATTTTATTTTTTTTTTTTTAAATTTTTTGTCCGATTTCGGCAAAATTGGTATGCAGTTCGATAGACTTTGGGACGCTGATTCCGAAAATGCCAAGCGTTGCCAGATCGGGCTGCAATCGGCCGAGATATGGGCTCTAGAATCTCTATTTCTGGTCCGATCTGGCAACGCTTGGCATTTTCGGATTCAGCGCTCGAATGTCCATCGAACTGCATACCACGATTTTCGATATCGAACAACTCATTTTCGACCGTTTTTTCGCAAAAATGGAAAGGCTATACATCACGATTTTTTCCAATTTTCGCCGAAAATTTTTTTGTCCGATTTCGGCAAAATTGGTATGCAGTTCGATAGACTTTGGGACGCTGATTCCGAAAATGCCAAGCGTTGCCAGATCGGGCTGCAATCGGCCGAGATATGAGCTCTCGAAAGCCCATTTCTGGTCCGATCTGGCAACCCTGTACATTTTCGGAATCAGCGCTCGAATGTCCATCGAACTGCATACCACGATTTTCGATATCGAACAACTCATTTTCGACCGTTTTTTCGCAAAAATGGAAAGGCTATACATCACGATTTTTTCCAATTTTCGCCGAAAATTTTTTTGTCCGATTTCGGCAAAATTGGTATGCAGTTCGATAGACTTTGGGACGCTGACTTCGAAAACGCCAAGCGTTGCCAGATCGGGCTGCAATCGGCCGAGATATGGGCTCTAGAATCTCTTTTTCTGGTCCGATCTGGCAACGCTTGGCATTTTCGGATTCAGCGCTCGAATGTCCATCGAACTGCATACCACGATTTTCGATATCGAACAACTCATTTTCGACCGTTTTTTCGCAAAAATGGAAAGGCTATACATCACGATTTTTTCCAATTTTCGCCGAAAATTTTTTTGTCCGATTTCGGCAAAATTGGTATGCAGTTCGATAGACTTTGGGACGCTGATTCCGAAAAGGCCAAGCGTTGCCAGATCGGGCTGCAATCGGCCGAGATATGGGCTCTAGAATCTCTTTTTCTGGTCCGATCTGGCAACGCTTGGCATTTTCGGATTCAGCGCTCGAATGTCCATCGAACTGCATACCACGATTTTCGATATCGAACAACTCATTTTCGACCGTTTTTTCGCAAAAATGGAAAGGCTATACATCACGATTTTTTCCAATTTTCGCCGAAAATTTTTTTGTCCGATTTCGGCAAAATTGGTATGCAGTTCGATAGACTTTGGGACGCTGATTCCGAAAAGGCCAAGCGTTGCCAGATCGGGCTGCAATCGGCCGAGATATGAGCTCTCGAAAGCCCATTTCTGGTCCGATCTGGCAACGCTTGGCATTTTCGGATTCAGCGCTCGAATGTCCATCGAACTGCATACCACGATTTTCGATATCGAACAACTCATTTTCGACCGTTTTTTCGCAAAAATGGAAAGGCTATACATCACGATTTTTTCCAATTTTCGCCGAAAATTTTTTTGTCCGATTTCGGCAAAATTGGTATGCAGTTCGATAGACTTTGGGACGCTGATTCCGAAAATGCCAAGCGTTGCCAGATCGGGCTGCAATCGGCCGAGATATGGGCTCTAGAATCTCTATTTCTGGTCCGATCTGGCAACGCTTGGCATTTTCGGATTCAGCGCTCGAATGTCCATCGAACTGCATACCACGATTTTCGATATCGAACAACTCATTTTCGACCGTTTTTTCGCAAAAATGGAAAGGCTATACATCACGATTTTTTCCAATTTTCGCCGAAAATTTTTTTGTCCGATTTCGGCAAAATTGGTATGCAGTTCGATAGACTTTGGGACGCTGATTCCGAAAAGGCCAAGCGTTGCCAGATCGGGCTGCAATCGGCCGAGATATGAGCTCTCGAAAGCCCATTTCTGGTCCGATCTGGCAACCCTGTACATTTTCGGAATCAGCGCTCGAATGTCCATCGAACTGCATACCACGATTTTCGATATCGAACAACTCATTTTCGACCGTTTTTTCGCAAAAATGGAAAGGCTATACATCACGATTTTTTCCAATTTTCGCCGAAAATTTTTTTGTCCGATTTCGGCAAAATTGGTATGCAGTTCGATAGACTTTGGGACGCTGATTCCGAAAATGCCAAGCGTTGCCAGATCGGGCTGCAATCGGCCGAGATATGGGCTCTAGAATCTCTATTTCTGGTCCGATCTGGCAACGCTTGGCATTTTCGGATTCAGCGCTCGAATGTCCATCGAACTGCATACCACGATTTTCGATATCGAACAACTCATTTTCGACCGTTTTTTCGCAAAAATGGAAAGGCTATACATCACGATTTTTTCCAATTTTCGCCGAAAATTTTTTTGTCCGATTTCGGCAAAATTGGTATGCAGTTCGATAGACTTTGGGACGCTGATTCCGAAAAGGCCAAGCGTTGCCAGATCGGGCTGCAATCGGCCGAGATATGAGCTCTCGAAAGCCCATTTCTGGTCCGATCTGGCAACCCTGTACATTTTCGGAATCAGCGCTCGAATGTCCATCGAACTGCATACCACGATTTTCGATATCGAACAACTCATTTTCGACCGTTTTTTCGCAAAAATGGAAAGGCAGATCGGGCTGCAATCGGCCGAGATATGGGCTCTAGAATCTCTATTTCTGGTCCGATCTGGCAACGCTTGGCATTTTCGGATTCAGCGCTCGAATGTCCATCGAACTGCATACCACGATTTTCGATATCGAACAACTCATTTTCGACCGTTTTTTCGCAAAAATGGAAAGGCTATACATCACGATTTTTTCCAATTTTCGCCGAAAATTTTTTTGTCCGATTTCGGCAAAATTGGTATGCAGTTCGATAGACTTTGGGACGCTGATTCCGAAAAGGCCAAGCGTTGCCAGATCGGGCTGCAATCGGCCGAGATATGAGCTCTCGAAAGCCCATTTCTGGTCCGATCTGGCAACCCTGTACATTTTCGGAATCAGCGCTCGAATGTCCATCGAACTGCATACCACGATTTTCGATATCGAACAACTCATTTTCGACCGTTTTTTCGCAAAAATGGAAAGGCTATACATCACGATTTTTTCCAATTTTCGCCGAAAATTTTTTTGTCCGATTTCGGCAAAATTGGTATGCAGTTCGATAGACTTTGGGACGCTGATTCCGAAAATGCCAAGCGTTGCCAGATCGGGCTGCAATCGGCCGAGATATGGGCTCTAGAATCTCTATTTCTGGTCCGATCTGGCAACGCTTGGCATTTTCGGATTCAGCGCTCGAATGTCCATCGAACTGCATACCACGATTTTCGATATCGAACAACTAATTTTCGACCGTTTTTTCGCAAAAATGGAAAGGCTATACATCACGATTTTTTCCAATTTTCGCCGAAAATTTTTTTGTCCGATTTCGGCAAAATTGGTATGCAGTTCGATAGACTTTGGGACGCTGATTCCGAAAAGGCCAAGCGTTGCCAGATCGGGCTGCAATCGGCCGAGATATGAGCTCTCGAAAGCCCATTTCTGGTCCGATCTGGCAACCCTGTACATTTTCGGAATCAGCGCTCGAATGTCCATCGAACTGCATACCACGATTTTCGATATCGAACAACTCATTTTCGACCGTTTTTTCGCAAAAATGGAAAGGCTATACATCACGATTTTTTCCAATTTTCGCCGAAAATTTTTTTGTCCGATTTCGGCAAAATTGGTATGCAGTTCGATAGACTTTGGGACGCTGATTCCGAAAATGCCAAGCGTTGCCAGATCGGGCTGCAATCGGCCGAGATATGGGCTCTAGAATCTCTTTTTCTGGTCCGATCTGGCAACGCTTGGCATTTTCGGATTCAGCGCTCGAATGTCCATCGAACTGCATACCACGATTTTCGATATCGAACAACTCATTTTCGACCGTTTTTTCGCAAAAATGGAAAGGCTATACATCACGATTTTTTCCAATTTTCGCCGAAAATTTTTTTGTCCGATTTCGGCAAAATTGGTATGCAGTTCGATCGACTTTGGGACGCTGATTCCGAAAATGCCAAGCGTTGCCAGATCGGGCTGCAATCGGCCGAGATATGAGCTCTCGAAAGCCCATTTCTGGTCCGATCTGGCAACCCTGTACATTTTCGGAATCAGCGCTCGAATGTCCATCGAACTGCATACCACGATTTTCGATATCGAACAACTCATTTTCGACCGTTTTTTCGCAAAAATGGAAAGGTATATACATCACGATTTTTTCCAATTTTCGCCGAAAATTTTTTTGTCCGATTTCGGCAAAATTGGTATGCAGTTCGATAGACTTTGGGACGCTGATTCCGAAAATGCCAAGCGTTGCCAGATCGGGCTGCAATCGGCCGAGATATGGGCTCTAGAATCTCTATTTCTGGTCCGATCTGGCAACGCTTGGCATTTTCGGATTCAGCGCTCGAATGTCCATCGAACTGCATACCACGATTTTCGATATCGAACAACTCATTTTCGACCGTTTTTTCGCAAAAATGGAAAGGCTATACATCACGATTTTTTCCAATTTTCGCCGAAAATTTTTTTGTCCGATTTCGGCAAAATTGGTATGCAGTTCGATCGACTTTGGGACGCTGATTCCGAAAATGCCAAGCGTTGCCAGATCGGGCTGCAATCGGCCGAGATATGGGCTCTAGAATCTCTATTTCTGGTCCGATCTGGCAACGCTTGGCATTTTCGGATTCAGCACTCGAATGTCCATCGAACTGCATACCACGATTTTCGATATCGAACAACTCATTTTCGACCGTTTTTTCGCAAAAATGGAAAGGTATATACATCACGATTTTTTCCAATTTTCGCCGAAAATTTTTTTGTCCGATTTCGGCAAAATTGGTATGCAGTTCGATAGACTTTGGGACGCTGATTCCGAAAAGGCCAAGCGTTGCCAGATCGGGCTGCAATCGGCCGAGATATGAGCTCTCGAAAGCCCATTTCTGGTCCGATCTGGCAACCCTGTACATTTTCGGAATCAGCGCTCGAATGTCCATCGAACTGCATACCACGATTTTCGATATCGAACAACTCATTTTCGACCGTTTTTTCGCAAAAATGGAAAGGTATATACATCACGATTTTTTCCAATTTTCGCCGAAAATTTTTTTGTCCGATTTCGGCAAAATTGGTATGCAGTTCGATAGACTTTGGGACGCTGATTCCGAAAATGCCAAGCGTTGCCAGATCGGGCTGCAATCGGCCGAGATATGGGCTCTAGAATCTCTATTTCTGGTCCGATCTGGCAACGCTTGGCATTTTCGGATTCAGCGCTCGAATGTCCATCGAACTGCATACCACGATTTTCGATATCGAACAACTAATTTTCGACCGTTTTTTCGCAAAAATGGAAAGGCTATACATCACGATTTTTTCCAATTTTCGCCGAAAATTTTTTTGTCCGATTTCGGCAAAATTGGTATGCAGTTCGATAGACTTTGGGACGCTGATTCCGAAAAGGCCAAGCGTTGCCAGATCGGGCTGCAATCGGCCGAGATATGAGCTCTCGAAAGCCCATTTCTGGTCCGATCTGGCAACCCTGTACATTTTCGGAATCAGCGCTCGAATGTCCACCGAACTGCATCATTCGTTTTTTGATATCGGACTACTCTATTTTAAACCAATTTTCGTAAAATGGCAAAATTATCGAAGAGGGGGAAATCTCTCTCGAGAAATATGCCTGAGATCTTGTACATACATACATATTTTTATATATTATGCATCAATACAATGTGTTTTTTATGGGATATTTAAATGTTGTCCAACTAGTTTAGCCCCTATATAAAATAACGTGTATATAGTGTTATCAATATTCTAGATGCCACAGATGACCTTCAGATTGGGCAAGTTTTGAGTATTGCGACAGTAGCGCTGCCAACCGTTCCAGTGCCGGAAACCATCCGATGTTTGGATTCTTTTTGCGCATGCGGCAGCCTCCCTCAGATTATCATCTAAGAGATCTGAAAAAAGTAGACATAGCATATATAATTATCAATAAAATACCAGTTCTTGTACCTTCACACTTGACATTGCAGGTACCACCCTTGCGTCCTTCCTGGCAGAATCTGCTGTTGATCTGAAATAGTCCATAGTTCTTGGAGCCATTCGGATTTGTGTTGGTTCGGCTGGTGTCCAGTTCGCTTTCATGCTCCAGAAGACAAATCCCTGTGGAACCAAATTATTTGCGAGACTACATTTTTGATTTCGGTAGACTCACAATTGGAAAGCAAAGTACGCTCGAAACCATGTTGTTCGAGCAGCTTACGGGCTAGTTCGCACCGTAGAAACCGCTTAGCCAAAACTAGATTGGAGTCTCCAGTTCTTTGCAGCACCACTACCAGTCCCAGGCCTAATCCCAGCCAGAACCAGAAACCTAACGATGCAAGCGGCGCTGCTCTCATCATGCGACTGAAGCTAGGCAAAGTAATCAACGAGGCGACGCCGACGGCAAGATTAATCGGTCAGCGTGACCTTGGGAAACCACCTCCGGGTTGGGTTCAGATGGGATGAATATTAGCGATACTTGGTACGCGATAAGATGCTGATTTTAATTAGCTTGTAATCAAATTTCCAAGTATTTTTTTTTTTTAAGAATTTGCAGGTAATGCTACTGAGCTAGAGACTTGTTATGGGTATACTAAAACCAACCGGCCAGTTACAAACCACGGAGTTGCAGCATTCTCAAATCGATTCACTCTTTAATAATACAGAGTCCACATAGTAGGTTAGGTATTATAAATTAAATCGATAGTTAACCTAGGTCATAAGATAAACTGTTTATAATTAATTAATATATATATATATATGATCGCTAGTTTATAAATCTCTCGTTGCACTTTTCCTTCGCTATTTTGTTTACGTGTTGGTAATATTTACTCGGCTTGAATTGTAAATATCTAGGTGGTCGTGAGCGTGTATGTATATAGACGACCCATTTTATAAATTGTATATATATATATATATTCTTTAAATGTTAATATTATTGAAAAGTTAAATTTATTGGCAGAAGCGAGCAATTGGTTGTTGGTTTTATTCTATTGTTTTCCATACTTTATTCGTTATAACATTAACATCATCAGCATTTAGTTTCTCCTTTTAGGATCCCTCGGAATCGATCAAGTCCCGGTTATAATTATGTTTTTGTTTAGTTGCCTTTCACGTGAGGGAGTACCCTCACTTACATATCTTTCGGTTAAGTAACGTTTTGTCATTTAGGTATGAGGCAATGCTAGATTGGGCCATTGTAAAAAAAGTTGTATATTTACGTAACTTACTAAGAAATAACAAACATTGTGATTTCCCTTTCATAAATAAATAGAAAAACTAAACAAAAACAATGTAAAAAAATGGCTCACAATAAAAAAATGAGCGTTTCGGAACCGTCTCGCCGTCTATCGATTTCGTTTCCTCTTTTGTATATAAAAACTTGACTAACTAAAGCTTGTCCTGATCTCTACTACGATTAACATAATCAAATTTTGAGTGGGCCTGCGCCAAAACAAATGCATTTGGCATGTGAGCGAGAGCATGCCTTCTCTTTCGCGCTCGCTCTCTGTCTTTTTCTTCAGCAACCGCATGGTTTCACATTTTCACAATTATCTTTCAGTCCAGCTTCGTTGTTTTGTAAACAAAAATGCGTTTAAAAAAAAATTAGATATATATATATATATAGTATAAATCAATAGTGTGTGTGGGCGGGGTAGATACAACTAAAAAACAAAACCCATCGCTAAAATTTTTCATTCTATGCACAACATCCTAAGCTACATGACGGAACGATGCCTCACACCTCTCCTACCTTTTCGTTGCAGACATATGTAGCTTCCCACGCCGAAATCCCTCTCCACTTAGTATATCCGCTCGTAGAAGAGCAGGTAGGCCTGCGCCTTCAGCGCCGAGTCCTCGCTCACCTCCTGGACCCGCGAATCTGAGACATAGTACCACTTCCCGGGTGGCGCCTGAACATGGGCTGCTTCCTCCCCCGGTGACGCTGCCTGCTGCTGTTGCTCCTCCGTAGGCGTTGGCGGGGCATTGCCCTCGTCTGACGTCGAGGAATTGCTGCTAGAGTTGCTAAAATCGTCGCTGTCATCCATGGCATTGAGGTGCAACTCGCGCGCCTTCTCCTTGGCCAGGAGTTCTTCCAGCTTCTTCAGCTGATCGTCGTCTTGGTCCAGTTCCGCCTTGCTACCGTGGGGCAGGAACTTCCAGCGCTTGTCGTCCGGGGTCACCTTGGGGCGCACCTTCACGTAGGCCGTGTAGTGGCCTCCGTACATGCCGCCCGAGTGTTCCACCACCCCGTACAAGGCATACAGCAGCTTCTTTTGCTTGCGGTCGATGTTCGGCAGATTCTTCACCTTTGACCCACAAAACGCCGCGATGTCCAGCAGGTTCGGATAGCTTACTGGACGTGTGAGCTTGCGGAAGATGCAGCGCGGACCCAGCTGGAAGCGCTTGAGGTGCAGGATGAGCACCGCCGGCGGACTGGAGACCAGCAGCTGCTTGGTGGCATTCGTGTTCACCGACTTGGCTTTAGGATCGCTTCCGTTGATTCTCAGGGTGCAGCTGTCGCAGCCCACCTTGTTCTGGCCGGTCATCAGCTCCACGGCGGTGAAGTTATTCAGGCACGACTGCACGGAGCACTCCCCATCCTCGCATTGGTAGCGCGGTGCGATGGTGGTGCTCCAGTCCGAGTAGCTTTGGGTGCGCACTCGCTTCGCCCTGGCGCTGGCCTGGGCCTGAGCTTGGGCCTGGGCCAGGAGTTGGTCGGACACCTTTTGGGCCTGGCTTTGGTTCTCATCCTGGTTCTGAGCTTTGTCGAGTCCCTCTAGGTTCAGTTTCTCCAGCTCGACGCTTACTTGGGTGTCGGACTCCAGAGGTGTTCCTCCGTTCGAGAACTGACGTATCAGGGAGGCACCCTTCTCGGAGAGCCCAGCGCTGACCAGGCTCGCCGGCGCAGAAGTGTCCTCCAAGGTGCCGGAAGAGGCTCCCGAGTTGTTTGTCAACGAGTCTCCGGCTATGACGGTGCTGCTGCTGCTGGTTGCCGTGGGAGCTGGACTGGTAGCAATGCCAGAGTCTGGAATAGGAAGAGAAGCTTTAGATAGACATCCAAGATAGAACGATTCTCTAACTCACCATTCTCGTCCTCCTCCAACGAGTCTTTGTCCATGTGCTCGGGAGTGTCATCCCGCTTCTCGCCCACTGGCTGCGCATTTCCATTGCTATCCGTGTAGAACTTGCTGCCAGTCGCGCCCCCCGACGACGTGGAGGCGGAACTAGAGGCTGTGTTTGCTGAGGCGGAAACGGGTGCAGAGTCTTCCACTAGGTTGTCCTCCACATCGGCGTCCGAGTGTTCTGAGGTTGTAACACTGGACGACGTGGTGTCATCGCCCTGTTCCTTGGGCTGCTCACCGCCCTCGATTCTCCCCTGGCCATCGCCCGCCCCCAAAGAGACCAGCTGTGGAGCGTCTGAAGCGGAGTCCGCCAGGTCGCTGCCGTTGAGCTTGAGGCTCAGCTTCTGGGCCTGTTTGTGGCGCTGGTGCTTGGCGGCCCGCTTCGCCTTGCGCTCCCGCTCCTTCTCCTTCTTCACTTGTGTCTTGGAGGGCCCGAGGGTGGCGGTCTCAGTCTGATCGGAGTGCAGGTAGAATGATGACGATGGAGAAGCCGTGAAGCTGACACCGCTCTCTCCGGCAGTGAACTTGGTGTTGATCGCCGGCTGGGCGATAGGTTGGCTGATCAGCGGGTGCTCCGGACTGGGCTTCCGGCGCTGCGGTGGCTGCGGCTTCTCCACTGCCACTGGCAACGACATGTCCAGGAAGTACTCGTGCCGCGAGGACACACTGTGGCAGTCCTGGCAGGTGAGCGTTGAGACGAGAAAGCCGCGGAATACCTGATCCGGGCGCAGAATACGCTCGCCGGCCTGGTTACCATAGATCTTGCACTTCTGTCGCATCTCCTCCGACACGCTGCTGATCTCCTGGTCCTTGTAGCCGAGGTTTTGCAGAATAACCCGCTGGTAGCGCTTTAGATCCTCGTTGCGCACACTCTCCAGCAGCTGGCGCAGCAGCTCGTGGGCATCGTGCTGGTCGCCGCCCGTGAACTGAGGACATTTCGTGCATAGCTTGTCAAAGAGTTTGCTGGGCGTGAAGACGCCGCCCCCAGCCTGGAGCTCTTCTAAGGCGTTCGCCAGTGCGGCGGTAAGGCCGCCCCAGGAGGATAGTGTGCCCTTGATCATGGGCAGCTCGACGTCTCCCTTGTCTTTAAAGTTGAATGTCCCGCCGGGTAATACGAACCTGAAAAACAACGTTTTGGTTTAGATACGATAGCTCCCGTTGATCTGCAGACTACTTACTCCTCCCCCGGCTCCGCCAGCTCCCTCATTACGCTGAGCAGGAAAGGTGTCTGGGCGAGACACTGCATCACCGCGTTGAAGAAGCATGTGTTGCCCAGATTGGTCAGCCCGCGTACTCTCGGCAACCTATCCAAATCGTTGCGAAGAGTGTCCCCTGCCACCGCACGGATTCCTACTGCCGCTCCACCTGCTGCTCCATTTGGCTGGCCTATTCTTTTCGCCATTCCCGGCACACTGGTCAAGGTGCTGGGTCCCGCTGCGGAGGCCTGCGCTGCATTGGGGGGCGGTGGTGGCAATGGTATGGCCACCTGGCTACTTCGCGTTCCGCCACCCGCTGCTCCAGCACTACTCTCATCGAAGGTACCCACTGACGTTCCAGGCGCCATCGCCAGCGGAGCCATGGACGTGAGCTGTTCCACCGTCGACTTGATCTTCATCTCGATGTTGCTGATGGTGGGCGGATTGGGCGAGGCTGGCGGCTTCTGCGCCAATCGCTTCACCAGCTCCACGCACTCCAGCAGGTTCTTGCGCTGATTGGAGCAGATTTTCATGTCGCATTCATAGCACCAGATGTCGAAGGAGCGTGTGTTCATAGCCAGCGCATGGGACTCGGAGCGGGGTGTCTGTGGCAAGAGAAAGGATAAGAGAATGAGCACTATAGTCACCAATGGCATACAGTATCTATATAATAGGCATCTATATATGAACGGGTCACCCAGACCTTTATTATTAGCTTCCTCATATCTGGTTCCCCACTCACCTGGTGATGCTCGAGGGCATGCTTGTTCCTGGATCTGCCGCAAAGCTGAGTGCCACACTTAAGGCACAGCCAGAGCGTGCTGTCGTACTCGATATCGCCGGCCTTCGGGTCGGAATCCGCGTCCGCCGACTGCTTTTGCTGGCCCTGCTTCTGGCATTGTGAACACTCATAGACCAGGCCCGTGGTCTTCAGCTGGCGACGCAAGCGGGTGGCGTCCACTGCCCTCTTTATGTGCTGGCACGATGAGGAGCTCGGCGAGGATCCATCGATGGAGGCGCCTGCTTGTCCGGCACTCCTGGCTCCGGGGTGGTGATGGTGCAAGTGGTGGCGATCATCCTCTCCGGAATCCGTCGAGCTTGTAGCGTCGTGGGCATCTGTTTGGCGTTTCTTGACCATGTCGCGCAGATGCTTGGCCCTGGCCTGTTGATCTGGACTGGCGTTGTCTGTGGGTGAGGAGAAAGAGAAGATCCCCGATTAGAAGGACTAAGCTTTGGCCTTGTGGAGGTGGCTGGGGGTGCTTGCTTTCATAGTAGGCAATAAGTCTTGCGATTTTGCACTGACTGTCCCTGCAGGTTCGCTGGGGCTTGCGGGGCTCGGGGTGTTTCGGGGTCTGGCTCATGGCTTTGGTTCGGAGTTCGTTTGGTAACACGTACGTTTGGAGTGAAATGCTCCATCCGTATGACGACTATGGCTTTGTTTGCTTTGTTGTGCCTTTCGCCACACGTTCGTGTTCCCCCCACATTTGAGGTTAAGTTCGACGGCCCGCTGCCACTGCGCAGCCCCTGCCATATTGCAGCCTCCAACCCCCTTCCACCCCATATGTATGTGTCCTATGTACTATGATGTGGTGTATATATGTCAGTCGCCCGCCTTTATTGTCTCGATTTTCCGTCGCAAAAGGATTCAGCACTCAACCTAATTATCACGCGCACCCACACTTGCACACCCCCACGCTGACTTGCATGAACACAGCAATGCAGTTGCAACGTCGATTTTCGGTTACGTTTTGCTTTTGTGTCTCGTTTTTTTGCTACTGCGACCTTACCTTGAATTCAGTTACGATTTCTGCGAAACGCAATATCTTGAAGTCTTAACTGCAATACTTTATTCACTTTTTTATTTGAGCTAGTGATGAGTGAAGTCGAAACATATTCTTATCGCACTAATATATCGTACATCGGAGTTGTTAGAGGGGAGCCAAGATTCTGGTATTTTTTAATACGAAACTTTATCGACCATCACTAGCACAAAAGTCCCATCGCCAATAAAATGGCTGGCGGGGTATTTAAATATTTATGCTTTTCTATCAAAGATGCTTAACATGCTTAAAATAAACACAAGACATCAACTATTTGTCGGTATTTGTTTCTTAATGTTTGATGGCTATAAAAAACAAAGAAAGGGAGTTTAATTAGGAGTATAAAATTTATGAACTCTTGTTGGGAAATATGGACTACTCCAAATTGGAATTGAAAAGGATTCCCCGCACATGGGGCTTTCAGAAATAAAGGTTTTAAACAATCAAAAACAATACTATGAAAAAGCAATTCGACCGACTTAATTCAGAAATCAAAAGATGAGGGATACTCAACGGAAACAACAACAGCAACAGGAATACGAACGGTATATAAAAGAAACTTGAAAGTAAAAACCCTATCATAAAGGAAACTTCCAGACATAAAGTCCCTATAATTACCAACACCCCGAACGTTGTAAATGCATCAAAATTGAACCGCCCCTCGGGCAATATTTCATGCGGCAGCAGCTTTAAAAAAAAAAAACACTAAAAAATGAAAACAAAAACCCAGTTCCAGGCTGGAGAAAAAATCAAGGAGCAGCGGCCATGAGACACCCGCCGCGTAGGGAGAAGAGTAAGAAAGGGGCGGGGCAGGGGCGTACAATGGGGCAACAAAACGTGCATTCAATTTTCAGCTCAGATCTTGATGCCAGCCCTCTACACTGAGATAAAAACCAGGCTTAAACGTTGCACCTACCTAAAGTCTTCTTCGACGTAACTATCTTTAAATGGCCATTAATTTTGATGCTTCAGAAGGGTGAATGAAACTTGATTGATAGTTTTTCTCCCGGTGTACGCCCTTCCGGCAATATTTTGTGCAATTTGCTTCAATTGAGTTGTCGTCGTCGCTTAGATTTTCCTTTCTTCATCGCTGGCACCACCTTTACCTTGGGCTCTCCTTTGTTTCCATTTTCCTTTGAGGGAAAATTCTTGAATGACTTGCCACCGCCTGTAGTATTTTCCGCCTGGAACTATTAGCGATATTGTATACAAATAGTGGAGGTTTCCCAGCCTGGCGTGGCGTGGCGGGGCGTCCCTCTTCGCGCCCGAGATCGCCCTGCCTGGTTCTCTCCCCTGTTTCGCGGCGGAGCAGACACAGGAACTGTGCGCATTAGGCCTCATCATAATGCATAATAACCAAATAACCAAAGATAATTTCGCACACGGAGCACAAGGCAGAGAACAAAAAAAAAACGGAGGAGGAGCCTACAGGCCAGAGGGGGAGCAGGGCCAAGTCATGTTCCAGTCTCCGGCTGCGTCATCTTCTGAGGGCTAAGATCTGCTCCGCCTCGGGTAATGCACTGGAAGAAAGGCAAGGAGTTAGTAACGAAGAGGCACAACCTTAAGACTACAAGCCTACCTTCAGAGTATCTCGCAGATACTTTCAATGCCAATGGCTTCTCGCAGTGCCACACATCTCCCCGTGGTGCCGCTCATATTGCCTTTACAAATTTGCTGTAATGAATATTTCGCAGAAGACGTAAAGCGATTCTCGGATGGCTGCCGTTTTGCTCCCGCTCCTTGAGGTCCCTCGCCCTGCCCCGTCGGCTCCAGAGCCCAGTGCCCAAAGCTCAGACTCCAGACTCCCCCCACCTGTGGCTTATAATCTGCGCCGGGTCGCCTGCGAAATGCGGCTTTCGATTTTAGCATACTATTGTCGTATCTGTTTCTGTATTTTTGAGGGACTTGTGTTTTATGAACTACCTGGAAGAGGGTCAACAAAACTAGGCGATGGGCCAACTTGAGTCATCGGGACCGGGATGAGTCAGGGGCCTATACATTAGTACGCTAATCGGGCAACCAGGGACCCGGCTATCGGGCTAATCCCCATTTAAAGCAGAACTCTTTTTGTCGTAACTCCGATGTATCAATAAATTCGAGACTCCCAGTTCGATGTGGACTGGAAAAGTAATATAAATCGGGGAACATGCAAATATATGTTTGATCTGTAGGCCCTGTTGGTTCCTCCCTTATTCCGATTCTGCTCGCAAATTGCATCATAAATTTCGAGGACTCGGCCCGGTGTGGCGCCTCGAGGATTGCGTGTATTTAAATCATTTTTCTCCGCACAGCTTCTGTTTCTGAGGACTCCCTGAAAGGGGCTACCTTTCATTGCCTTACTTTCTGTTTCCAGCCATCATTAGTCTTTCCTGGGAATTCTCATTGGTTCATTAGTTCAGTCGTTCATTTGTTCAATTATTCATTTGTTCAGTTGCCCATTCAGGCATCCAGGCATTCCGACATTCGGCCATTTGATCATTTGATCTGCCGACGTCCGAACCCGAATCGTGGCAGCTGTTCCCATCCTGTCGGAGCGGATTAGTTCAAATGGCCTTATCACCCGGCTGGCTCTACTCGCCCGGGCCTGTTATCATTTAATGAACTCCCCAGCTTCCACTTCACATCCACTGCCAGTCGATCCCGAGGAGCAGGCACCTCGTCTGTGTTATCTTGAGCCGCAGGAAGACCACTCACAGGCCGCGGGCTTAGGCACTGCAAGAAACAGGCTAGAGTCCACAAGAGCACAACATCCTTCTCGGCGCTTCAGCTTCTCCCAGTGCATCCCAGGCACAGGGCAATGTTAATATAGCGATAATCGCGGATCCATCTACTAATTAATTGACTCTTTGTGTTCGCTGTTGTTTTATTTTAGTTTCTGGCTGGGCTCACTCGCTCTCGTTTGCCACCATCTTCGAGCCCTGGACGCCGGCCAGATAGCCGGATAGATAGCCCCTCGTCGGAGCAACTGCCACTCCAGCCAGTCGCGCATCTCATCTCTTGCGGCGCTTTCATTTCATTAAAAGCCTGTTTCAATTTTCTGCATTTTAGTGCCTGATGCACTTTGGCATCTCGAGGCAAGGCAATCGCATCCATCGGCTGGCCGGGTTGGCCGGGCTGGCCCTCCATCCCTCCTGCGTTTGGGCCTTTTTCGCTTTTGCCTTTAGCTTCAGTTTCGGATTCAGAGCCAAAGTCAGAGGCTTTGTGGTCTGGCAACACATATTTGCACTTTGTGAGTCTGTCGCCGGTCCTCTGGGTTTTTAAGCCATTTTTTCTTCATCCGCCGAGGATGAGCTCGATCTGCAGTCCTCCCAGCCCCGTCCATATCAGGGTCTTTAACCCACGACTGTCTATGTTTAAATAACATGAAGGAGAGTAGTTATTTTGAAACTTAACCCAAGATTAAGACAATCTAGAATACCTAGTTCAAGAAGTATGAAGCTTACCTTTAGAGACCTGAATCTTTTGGGCCCTCTGTGCCATTTATAGCCATCAGTGGGTTAATTCTCGCCCTGCGTGTGTTGATAATTTTGACATTTAGGTCTTATCTTGAGTTCATTTCTGTTGAAAATGGAAATTCTGTGCGGTGTCTGGGTATCAGTGTGTGGGGTCGCTAAATTAGCACCTACACAGGGTCAGGGGGTGTGGCCAGGGACAGGAAGGAAAAGGTAGGAGGAGCAGGCTAGCCTGTTGGCTGCAGCCCGTTGGGGAGGAGTTCCCCCTTTTGTGACCATGGATCAAAGTTCTTTTTGCTGGGCAACTTTATTAGCACCCCAGCCGGCCTTTCATCTTTCGCCGACGATTCTCCCTCGACGACCCTTATCTGTTCCAGTCCCCCTGTCGCTCGTCTCTCGCCATCCGCCATCCGCCAGCTGCCTTCCCTGCCTGCCCCGCCAGGATATGGCAAATTATTTTCGGCTCGTCCCCGCCCTCCTCCGGCGCAGTTCTATAGACGAATGTCTAGGGCCGCACAATGGAATTCATATATTCGCTTTTTGTGAGCTTTTTGCACTGGCATTTGGGGTTCTGCAGCTTTATGGCCCGTCCGCGGCTTCATTGTTGTTCCCTCTTACCTGAATTAGCGCCAGGCTCGGTTACGGCCAGGCATCCCTTCCCGCTTCAAGGATCGCAATCCCAGGCCCTAAACTCCTGTAATTGGGCCTATCGGATGTCTGTCTGCGGGCCAATTGAGCAATTACAACCGCTAAACATACGAATTAGGGGCATTGTCTGCCTGGCTGCCTGGCCACCAGAGATCCTTCCTCCACCTCCACCTCCACCTCCTCCACTATTGATTTTGGCTTTCGAGGAGCCACCCATCCATCACATGGTTGCTGCCAACAGAGTCCAAATGGGAGATCTATGCGGCTGGCATTTAGTGTAACTGAAGTAGCCACTCCATGCCGCCCAGAAGCTCCGCTTCGGCTAATCTCTGGCCCCTACTCCCCACCACCTGGTAACTCTAGACGCTTGTCTGGGCCGCGGCAGTTCACACGGTCCCCCACAGAGCCCGAGACCACCCCCTAGTCCCTAGCCGTGCCTCTGGCGAATCGTTCTTGGCATTGTAATTATCGCATTATTCCTAAGGCTTCTTCAAAGAAGCGGATGAAGCAGCGGTCGCTGGGGAGTTGTCGGGCGGATTGAATGGCAGGCGGGCGCCAGGTTGTACTGAGGGTGTACTGTGTACTTCTCGCTGTGCACGGCAAGAAAACGGGGCTGGAAAAAAAATAGGAGTAGCCTAGAAAGTCCAAGACTTTTTCTCTCTCTGTAGCCCCCAAGCCCGGCCTGAGTTTTCCGCCTCTGTGCTTTCCCGCTTCAGAGATCCGTGAGCTGAGCGGCCAAGAAGATAAATAAAATAAATATTGACGCGCGTCCAATTCGCCAGAGCGAAAAGCAAAAAAACAGAAATCAGAAAAGCCAAAAGCAAGGGACGGTGGAGGAGGAGGTGGCCGGAGATCGGAGTAGTGTGGAGATCGGAGGGAAGACAAACATCGTGACTTGAAGCGGCGGCACAACATCAAGCACACTGAATAAAGTACTCAAAACGTATTTAAAAGTACTAAACACAAGTACCAGAGATTAATAAGCGCTTTTGAACTCGGCCGACCAGAAAACTAGTTAATGGCCCACTGGCATAGTGGCTCCACGGATCTGGGGATCTGTGGATCCGTGGAAAGACCCTGGTGTGGGAGTTGGATGGTGTGGGACATCCCATCGACGGGCGGGCTGGGCGGTCGTATCTTTGTCAAACATCGGAAAGTGCATCGGAGGAACGGCAGGCGGAGGAAAAGCGCAAACAAATCAAAATCAAAGTCACCAGCCACGACAGCCGATCGCTGGGAAAACCCAACTGGAAAATGGAAAATGGCAAATGAAAATGGAAAGACGGCGAGGAGAGACGGCGTGGAAAATATGATCGTTTTCCATGTTGACAGCGCTCCACGGCCGAGCAACTCGGCGGCGTTTCTCTTTGAATTGTTCCCCCCAAGTGTCGCCAGCGGATCGAGATTTATCTGCGACGACAGCTAATAGTACTTCAACTTCCATGCAAAGCCAAAGCCAATCTCTGGAAACTGATGTCTCTGTCGAGGGTTTGCCAAACAGATGCGAGCCGGTGACTCACCCAGAACACTGCCTGATGGCCATTCGATATCCGGTTCTTGGCATCTCGCTCTCGCCACGGTGATGAACCTCCAAATTCGTGGCACAATAGACTCCTATTACCACAATTGGACTAATCGCCTCTGATCCAAAGCGATCCGCACTTACGTGTGTCATCCGTGGGAGCGGGACGGCAGCGCCGTGATAGGGGCACTTAACAGAAACACTCTCGGAGACCGCCACCACCGGGGCACAAAGGAAGCCAGCCAGCCAGCCAGCCAGCCCTGAAAAGAATCTGAAAAGAATATTGTGTAAACAAAAGACGCGACCGGGTGCGGGGGCCGGGGAAGCAGGCCAAGTGCAAGTGCTTACATTAGCTATTATGCCCAGGCCCTGTCCCGATCTGGATCCACTCTAACCCCCGCTCTCAGATCGATCTCTTTGATGATGTTTTTGCGTGCGCATCCATCCGAGTTCGGGCAGCCCAACTGGCAACTGGCGGATCTCCAGAATCAACAGCACAAAAACGAAAACAAACAATGAGAAACCAGCCCCAGATCTTCTTCTTTTTCGGGATTAGAGCATGTATGCGCGTCTATGGACTGTGCGGGGGATTATCTACAATGGCAATTGAGAGATGCGAGGAGGAAGTGAACAGCCCAAATCCCACTTAATTAGAAGCTTGCTCTAAACGCCCGCTTTCGGGGCCGGGCAGGTGGCTGGGCCGCCGATCTAATGCCAGCGATTAGCTCTCGGCTCCGCCCTCCACCGCCTGGGCTGGACACTCACCTGGGGGCGGGCGGGACATCAGAAATTTGCAGCAATTCGTTTTTGGATCCAACAGCACCCAGGGAGAGGCAGTGAGCCAAGCCAAGGGGGCTTGCGGCGCAGAGTGGCGGTGGGGCAGAAAATCTTATCTGGCTGCCGGAAATCAAAGCACACATCAAAGATCGCCGATGCCGATGCCGATCCCGATGCCGTCGTCGCAGTCGACTTCGCTCTGCCACCGACAGAGGCAGTGGCCAAGACAGCGGTGCAGCGTGTAGAGGTCGCGGTGTTCAGTTGCATCCACTCCCCCCGTCCACCCCTTGGGGTCTACAAAAACGACCCCCACTCTGGGCCGGGAACTGCCACCAGTTTTGTTTGATGTTGCTGTTGCGGTTGGTCGCTGCTCCCGATCGGATTCCAACACTGAAAAAAAACCTATAATGAATTTAAGAAATATTAAAGAAAATATAGATCTATTAGGACTTATAGAGGTGGGTCTACAGTCCTTTAAAGGCTTATATTTTAAGCAAAGTTTAAGGCATTCTAAGGTATTTTCTTTTAGTGTACTATTTTGTTAGTATGAGTTCGATTCAAACCTTTGCAATGCCCCAGGTTAGTGCTTCACCTCACCTGCCGCCTGACTATTTATGAGATCTTTAAGGAAATCCCTTCCATAGGCCACAAATCAGTTTCCAGAACAGATCCATCAGGATGTGGACAGGATATTGATTCATTTAAGCTTACCATGTAGTTTAAAAACAGGAAGATACATAAACCACCACCTGGGGGAGGCATTATAAGGACTCATAGCCAACCAGGTCTATGGTGGACCTCCTGTCCACCTGTTCAAAGGACGCACCTTCCTTCCCGTTTGATAAAATAGAAGAGTAACTTGTCCCTACTAGCCACTGGTATTCCTTCCAGGTAGTCTTGCCCACCTGAGTCGAACATGTTCGATCGAACTCGTTGCCAGCTGCCGACCAGAGACTTCGTCGCGGCTCGCCGAGACCCGCTCGATTCAAAACCCAATGCTCCACGCTCGACGACGGACGTTCGGATATCTCGGGCAAATCTCACGGGCAAAAGTGGCCAAAACTTCGCATTCTCGCAACCTGGCCTTCTTGTGTTTTGATCTCTGACTGACTCTGTTACCAAGTGCTTAAACTGTCTTCCACGCGAGACCCGAAATACGCATAAACTGTCCGGTGAACCCGAGAACTAAATCCATTTTTTTTTACGTGCCTGTGTCTGAAAAACTGCCGGTCTTTCTAATACGACTATGATGCTGCCCACACGCACCACCTGATCACTGTCATCGGAAGCCACACGCAGAGATGCTCACCATGATGCCACTGCTAATTTTCCTGGCTCTGGCCCTGGTTCCGGCCATGGCCAGCAGTCCCCACCAGAACGGCGGCCAGGCTGCCGGCCCGAACGGATTACAGTGCCAGCGGATTGCCGTTTCCGCCTGCCAGGGACTCGGCTACAACATGACCGCTCTGCCCAACCTGGCGGGGCACACCAATCAGCTGGAGGCTGAGCTGCAGGTAAGGCAACCCCAGTCCAGTCCAGAGAGCTGGCACGTCCGGCCATGGAGATTCGGGCATTCAGATAAGCTCCACTTTTTGTGTGGCCCATAAAAACAGTTCTCGACAGCTACGTGCCAAGAGCAGAGCGACTAAGCACTCAGACCGGCGAGAGTTTAGGAGTCCGAACTAGGTGAACCTCCAAATATCCGATACTGTGTGTTTCAAGTCCATATCTGAGCGGTTCAAGTCCCCAAGTGCGCATCAAGAGGGCCGTCAAGAGTTGAAAACAAAAGCAAGCACAACATTGCTGAAAAGCAGCCATGGCTCTTGTGGAGTGTACGAATTGTGAATGGCGGGTACGTGGCCTCAGTACCGGGGGGGCCATGGCGGCAGCTCATCAAAGATCCCAGCCCGAGCCAGCCCCTCCGTCCGCCCACACACTCTCTTCAGTTGCGGTGTGGCTGCCGCCGATGTAAGATAAGCAGAAACCCAAACTCAGCAACAAGTAAAAAATAAATAAATAAAAAATTACTACAAAATATGGATGGGGAGGTGGAGCTAGAGGTGGAGGGATAGGGGGGCTGGGGCTGGGCTAATTGCATTTTAAGTTGCGAGCACCACTTACTTAACTTTCCTGCTGATTAACTGCCCCGATAGCAGGCCGGGCCGGAGCGACTTTCGTTTGGAAGACAAAACTGGAGCAGTATGGAGATTTCAATAATTTTATTCATAACGTCGAGGTTCAGATTCCGTCCGTTTCTGTTTCTTTTTTATCGAGGCCCTGAGAACCCCGCCGTCCCGCCTCGGGCCTTTTCGGAGGGCCTCCCGCTGCCTCTGATTGTACATTCGTACATGGTCTAGAGGGGGTTCCATTCCCATTTCCATTAGCAACGCCCTGGGAAACAAGACACGGCGGCAGGCAAATGGTGAAGGTTTCCCCCGACCACCGAGCACCGAGCACCGACCCCCGACATCCGACTCGATAGACACTATCTAGATAAAAACCTACAAGGCGCAGCAGACACTTACGCGCTGTTATCACTCGAGAGGAGTGCAGGGAACGACATTTAATTGCTTTTCAATTAGGGGAGAGGCACAAGGGTCTCCCACACATGGGTTTTGGGCTGGAAAGTGGTGTGTACTATTATTTAGAATGATGTTTCCATACTATAGCATAACTAACCACGATAAGGCCCTGGAAAAGCGCTGAGTAGCTGCAGCTGAGTGCGTGAAGAGTGGCTGGGGAGGAGGGCTGGGCTGGCTAGTTTGTGGAAATCTTCTCCGCCGAGCCGATGGCTGCGAGCTAGTGGCCGAGAAGAAAGAGCTGCCGCTGCGAGGAGAATCTGCACTTGAAAAAATCGAAGAACTCTAATGCGTGGCACGACCGCCAGACTACCTGGATGGGTGCAGTGTAGAGAAGAGCATCAGTTGCGGCTTAGTGTGTGTGTGCCCAGGTTGGTCCATTAACACCTTTCCTCGGTCTTCGGTTTCCTTTGAGCGTGTCTTGCATTTCATGCCCATGCCCGCTTTTGGATGAAAGAGCCGAATGTCGACGTCGTCGATGTGTCGATGCAAAGTGCGGAGAACCATGGACTGAGATGGCTGCCTTGGCGGGTTTTCAGCCAAGACTTGGGTCTAAAAAGTAGCTAGGTCTCTAGGCCATACGATTTACTTTTCAAACATAGCTGGAGGTTTGATTTCAAGTGCCAGCACTGTCATTAGGCAGGAAATCCAGGCGACAGGAGCTGCTGGCCAAAGACCATAGATAGAGGCCTTTCGGCTCTTTATCTGGCTGCGGTCTTGCTAGCCCCCACCTCCCGTCCTTCTCTTTTATTTCTGGCCTCTGCCTGGCTTCTATTATTTTTTGTTGGGCGTTTGCTGAGCGCGGTGCCGCCTACTTTGTTATATCGTGGCGCTGTGAAAACGCTCCGAAATGCATTGTCCGATCCATTCGATTTTCTGGCTTTCCAGCCTTGGTTTTTGTTTATACGAGCCACAGAGATCTAGCGGGCCAGTGTGCCTCAAGTGGCAATAAAAACGAAAGCAGCCTCCCTCCACCGCCATCTCCACCTCCACCTCCGCCGAACAAATTGAATCGGAAGCACCTAAAACAGATCAAAGGCAGCCTAGTCTGGATCTGAGAACTATAAGGCTGGTACAGAAATCAAAAGAATTCGGCAGCGGCGGCCGTAAAAAGAGCACCAACAACGGCCATCAAAGGCGAGTGCATATATGTGTGTGGACTTCTATTTACATAACGATCAAGGAACCGATAACAAAGTGCCCGAGATCACATGGCATCCACATCAAAGTCAGCCAGTCTGCAAGTCAGCCAGTCAGCCAGAGGGGAAGTTTACGCTTCGAAATGGGCCATGGGAAGTTCATATCCTGGATTATCTGGATTATTGTTTTAAGCATTCTAGTTGTGGAGGTTCCTAGCCTTCGTCCAGCTGTTCCTTAGTTATAGGTCTAATCTAAAGGTTCCTCCCAATTCCCTGCCCCCACTGATGACATGAGTGCCGGCGATGCTTATCTGAGAACAAAAAGTCCCCCCTGGGGCGTACTTTCAATTAATTTGCTTGTAATTGTCGCTTGACGAGCACTTTGTCGGCACTTGGCCCGCACCGCCCACTTGACAAACACACCACGACACACCACAAACAGCCCAGCCAGCGAGCAAACAAACGACAATCTGACAAAATGATAACCCTCGGGAAATGCACTTTCGGTGTTCCATCTGCTGGGCCCTCGATCTCGGGGTCTGGACATGTCGGAGGAGCAGGGAAAGACCTCTCTGAGTGCCGGCTGATAAAGTCACTTTTTCGGTTAGCAATGAGACTTTTGAAAATCACAAAAGATAGAAGATGTTTTTGAATCACAAATCACACGGGCAAGACTCCCTCCGTCGTCCAAACGACCATACGTTGCGGCATTTTATGTAAAGTAATTGTAAATATTTGAGCAAGGCATTAGTCGGTGTGACGGGGCGGGCCGACGAAAGTCCGAAAGCCGGGCCACAAGCCCGCTAAGCCCCACCTCGCCCGGCCGGGCCTCACCTGCAGCTAAAAAAAAAAGGTAAATAAACATCAGACAAGGCCGCGACCGCATAGATGGCAACCATAAAGCAACCACGATGGCGACAATAAAATTGTTTGATTTTGAAAATCAGAACCCATTAAGATTGCTCAGCAACCAGTTCCAGTTCGAACGCCTCTTGGGGGGGCGGGCTGTGATAAAAGCCAAGCATGGCTGTGGTGCCTCAGTGGTGCCCAAAGGAATGCCGTAAAAGCCAACTTTTTTATGGCAATTGCCAGCGGCTTATCGCTCGCCAAAGGCCTGTATCGGCCGCGTATATATAGCCCGTGACTTAACCTTAGGCGGCCCAGGCTATATCAATCCGATATCACACTATCTATATCTGCCTCAGTCGCAGTCACAGTCACAGTCGCATTTGATTAAAGAAATTACTCGCACCTCGGAACCGAGTCGAAGCAAATAATCCCCAGAGGCTCTCGAAATAGTCGAAGGTGCTTTTATCTTTGGCTCCGGGCTCCATTTCGAAAATTTCAATAGGTGGCGGTGAGTGTCTCTCACCTAAGTGTCTCTAATCCAGGGTCTCAAGGTGTCATCAGGTTCGCCCACATCGCCCCCGTCATTATATCTTGCATTATAAATTCCCATTTTCGTTGCCGGCATTTCCGATAAATAAGAACAACAACTAATGTGTTTGCTCGGCCCTCGGCTATCAGCGAAAATCATAAAAAGTCTGTTGAGGAAAATGGAGAAAAAACAAAAAAAAAGAGTTCATCCGCCAGGCGGTACTGATAAGGAAAGTAACCCAGAGCTCTCTTATCAGGGAGCGCCAGACACCCAGACCCGCTGAGGTCCACTGGGACCGGCTACCTGGTTTACGTTTTTTTTTTTGGTTCCTCAGCCAGGGAAAGAGACAGCCGCAGCGGGCTAGATAGAGAGGGAAGAACGCTGTGTTTGCATTGTAATTACGGCAAGGCAGTGGGACACGAGAGGCAATGAGAAACCCATCAGGGCGGCATTTGAAACGACTTAGCGCGCTGATAATGTCAAATACGGGGGCCAACAACAAAATTAATGTACGAAAAAATATAGCAAAAAAAATAATAAATGCCGCTGCCATTGTTTTTTTTTTGTTTTTCTGTTGACTGGGAACTGACTTTGAAGTCCGGCGAACGGCGAATGGCGAATGGCGGACATAACTCAAGTTGGAGCTTTTTTTCGCTGGAATTTTTGTTTTTTTTTCGGCCCGGCCACAATCCACACAATCCGTCGCCATAATGATGGGTCAGCCAGTCAGTCAGTTGCAATGTTGACGAAAACAATTTGACAGCAAAAAAAAATAAGCAGCGGCTATAAAAAATAAAAAATAAAAACAACAAAAGTCAGTCCAAAGCCAGGCCAGCAACAATTAGTTCATTCTTCTGCTGCTTCCTTTTTTTTCCTTTCCTTTGCTTTTCTTCTCGTTTTTGTTTGTTTGGCGTCTTTTTTTTTTTTTTTTTTTTGGCCGATGCTTCTGGCCAAACACGCAAAAAATGCCGCAACGTTTTTCAAATGCCTGCTGCCCCACCGAGGAATGGGGAGCAAAATAAGGGGGACGAGGGGCAAGCCGAGCTGGAGGCAGGAATGCCGGAGAGTCGGCCAGATGAAGAGAGAGATCCTATCCAAGAGGAGGCACCTGCAAGTCGAAGGGCTTATACTCTACAATAAGGACCTCCATTTTCAAAGCCATTGCAGTGGCCATTGGCGGCCATGATGTTTTCATCAAGTGGCAACGCCATAACACACACACACACATGCAAGCCATTGCAAAAAAGTTTCCCTTTGCATTTTTACATTTAAATTTTTTAAGTTTTAATACTTACATGCGATCTATTAAGGGCCAAATCCTTGTTGTACAACATTCTAGTTATAATCCTAGTTACTAATTGATTTGTAATTGCATCCTATTTGGAATTGGCCATCCAATGCACGACTTGGCCAGAAGTTCTTGGTTTTCTGCAATACAGGTATTGGTTGAAATTGAAGAAATTGGTTGTTATTAAGCTAAAACTACAATATATTAACCATTTTAAGTTAAGACCGGTCTAGTTGTAAACTTGGAAAACCTTTTTAATCACAAGGATTAAAGTAATAGGGGCGAGGGATTTAAAAAAGGGTTTATAATTAATGAAATTAATGAAAGTAACTTAATTTCTTTGCTTTTACTTGTTTTAAAATCTATATATCCCTAAAATATCCATGATATTATAAATTCCTTGGTTAAAAAGGGTCCTCAAAGTAATAAACCCTAAGAAAGAGTATGAAACACAAGAAAAAGAAACCAAAACCTGCGGCTGGGACAGATGAGCTTCAGCAGCAGCAGCAGCAGCAGGTTTGTGTCTTGAGTCTCTTGTCTTGCTTTTGTTTCGTTATTGTTTGTTGTTGTTGTTGTTGGGGGTTTTTGCATCAGCGGCAGGATGTTGGATGTTGGTTGATCTTCTAGTTGTTGTTGCTGATGCTGTTGTTGTTGGTGCGCGTAATTACATGGCAATTAAGTTAATTGAACTGCGCGCCTGCGCTCGCGTGAATTGCCCTCACTGTGGGATATACTTAATATCTCTCAAAAATCCAAAATGAACAACAAAAAGGGCAGAAATGAAGCGAAACAGCTGCAGCAGCAGCAGCTACAGCATTCAGTAAGCGGTACGGGCCACATAATTTGCGTTGTAAGTTGCGTGTAGAACCTGTGG
This sequence comes from Drosophila bipectinata, assembly GCF_030179905.1. Lineage (NCBI taxonomy): Eukaryota > Metazoa > Arthropoda > Insecta > Diptera > Drosophilidae > Drosophila > Drosophila bipectinata. The sequence continues at coordinate 7,728,182 of NC_091734.1, read as the reverse complement.
CTGAAACGGCAGCTCATTTCGGGTAATCCAGCCTGACAAAATGTCAGCGAGGCAGACGACGGCAGCGCATACATTATCCCAGTCGGATCCCAGGCCCATACAATGGCAGGCGACTGTCAGTAAACCCGCCAAACATGTCCCAATTGTATTGCCAGCCGCGAGCCCCAGAACCGGGCCCAATTGCACCGCCAAGTGTCCGGTGGTGGGCCTTTGAATGCCTATGCCTTCGCCGCGGATCGCAGATTATCTAACTTTGGAGCGAATCGGTACAATCTGCAGCATTGATTTAGATATATGTACATATATTCCCCGGGTCCCTCGAATTGTAAACAATTATTGGCAGCGACCGCTTGGGAGATCTATAACTCGTAGACAGTCCCCAAAAGCCATTACTCTAATAGACAGAATTTATGCAAAAAGTATCCACTTCTGTGGCCGCTGCTGTGGCGGGGATGCGGCTGCTTTGGTGCATTCCTCTGGGCTGCAGCTTCCTGCTTCAGCTTCAGCTCCAGCTCTGGCTCCAGCTCTGGCTCCGGCTCCGGCTAGTGGATCGCTGGTCCTGGAACCCAGCCTTTGAATGACAATCGTCGCCAGTCAAAATGTCAATTAATTGTGAGACGACAGTCGTATGTCGTCGGCATTTGGCTGACAGTTCTGTCTACCGTCTACTGCCTTGGGGGCTGTCTACTGCAGTCATCTGGCTACTGTCCTCTGGGCACTAACTACTGCCAGCTCCAGCCGGCTTAGTGCAAAAATGCAGCCAGCTATCGCTGGTCGTTTCAATCGATCCGTATCTGTATCTAAGCTAGGGTCGGCTAATTAAGAATGCAAAAGTATCTTTGCATCTGCCGCCTCAGAGCTGATGTCATGGAGCAGCTTTTGTTTCATATTTGTGTGTTTTTTTTTTGGGCGTTTCGGCGATTTATCATCGCATCGTTGTCGCCACGGGACGGCGTCCTAATTATGCAAATTACCAAAAAAAAAAAAAAAATATCTGCGATTGAGACAGAAACAGAAACCGAAATCGTAGAAAACAAAAAAGCTGCGCCGTCTAATGAAAATGCCCGCTCGCTAATTGCAAACGCTTTCGTAGCAAATTAAATCAATTGACTTTGAAGTTGGGCCGCCAGTGGGTCTGCCTTGCCAAATCGCAGTATACATATAGTATATAGCTGCCATATGGATCGGCATCAGAGCGTGCACAGCTGTCAGTTCGAGTCTCCGGTCCAGGCAGCTAAATCAAACAAAGTATCAGTATCCGTGAGATGGGGATACTAGCGACGCGTAGTTACTCTATCGTTGTAGGTTATAGATAGGGTTCTGAGCTATGGGAGAAGAATCTGTGAAGAATTACAGTATGTGAAATAAAATCTGTGAGGTTTTATTTTTGGCAAACCTCCTGGGAAAGTCGTGCAACGAATCTCAAAGATACGGCAAAACCGCAAACGGCTAGAGATGAAACGCTGCCGTCTCTCGAGAGGCCCCAGGTCTCTTGACTTTGAGCCACCAAGTGGTGTGTCAAGAGAGGCTTCACTGTCGTATCTATGGGCTGTGCTGCTTCGTATGCCGCCTCACGAGTGTGTCGGTCCGCGGCCTTTCGCGGCACTTGTCACTCCGACAGGCGGCAAATTGTTTGAGACCAGAGCCAAATCAGCGAATCGTCGAATCAGGCAGCCATGTCCAGTGAAGCAGCGAAGCGTGCCAGCTAGAGATGCATCTGGCAGATACGGACACCGCCAGGATCTCGAGTGTCTCTTCGGCGACGTTGAAAGGACTCGCACGTCCACCGCGGACAGCTCCAGTCAGCGGTAATCTGGCGGTTATCTAACGTCTGGCCAAAGATTTCCCATAACTCGGACTCAGTTCCATTTGCATTTCCATTAGCATTTCGATGCCCGGGGCTCTCAAGTCCCTAATTTGTGGGCTCCAGCCTGTGTGTGCCACATGGCTATCGTGGGCAGCGAGCTGCAAGCGTAAAAAATTATAAATTAATCCATTATGTAGATTATACAGATGTCCGAACGCATTAAGTGTCCCGCGATACCGAGGGAAGGGCAGGGCTCCAGAGGATCCCCTCCAATCCCATCCGATCCGATCCGATCCAGTCGAATCCGATCCGGGTCCCTGGACACTAAGCGTTGTTAATGAATGAACACAGTCGGGCTTTCGAGGTGCCTCGATTCGTTGCAGGTTTCCTTGCCTCTCAAGACCTTACTTGTAAGAACCATTTAGTTGCAGAGTTGGAATACGTTGCAGAGTTCCAAAAAAAAAATCTCCTTTCTTTTTTCTTTCCGAAAATACAATATATTCAAAGCCGAAAATACCGCTGAGCAATTTTATTTGTGTGTTGCTCGCCGGCCGAGATCATTAATCAAAATTGTAAAATCATTAAGTCCGCGTTTAGGCCAAGAGGTGTCAACCCGGCCATTGTTGTTGCTGTTCTGGGCCTTGTAATTGAATTGTGAACACGGCCGAGGTGGTGGGGCGGGGAGCCCGTCAAATAACTCAAATTGAACAAAATTAAATGTTTTTTCGTCGGGCCAGCCAGCCAACCAGCCAGCCATCCAGGCCAGTCTTTGCCCAAAAAAAAAGTGTGAACCAAGCTGCCAAAGAAACCCAGGCCGACAAAAAAAAAAGAAACTGAAAGACAAAAATTAAAAGAAATAGCCGCGAGTCGAGCCCCAACGAATCGAAGAAAAAGAAGAAAAAACCCAAAAACCGAGACAAAATTGGAAGGGGCGGAGGAGGAGGAGTGGGGCAGCATCCAGCCGCCAAACGAAATTTTTTAAGTAAATTAAGCAGAACTTTTTGAGGAGAGAGATATGAATTTTTTTTAAAAATAAAACCCAAATAAATATTCAAGCTAGAAGTACGTTTTCTAAGTTTGGGAGATAACTCCTCTCGCCTTGTCAGTAATAATGATTATTTTTGTGTTGCGACCACAACGAATTTGTCGCTTTTGTCGGGTGGACAGCGAGGCGCGGCGAATCGCCAACTCTTCGTTTTGGCTTTTGCGTGGCCCCAACCAAAAAAAAAAAAAAAGGCAACAAAACAGCCTTTAAAAAATAACGAAAATCGAAGAGGAGAAGCACGAAAAAAAAATGCTCAAAGCGTTGCAGATTGCATTCGCTGCGGAGATAGGGAGGAGGTGCAGGAGGGAGGGGGCGGTTCTGGCCATCATTATGACCAAGGTATGATGATGATCATGGCCAAGCATTGCCCTTTTGCATTAATAATACATTTTAGACACTTGGTTCGGTTATGGCCCTAAACCCAAGACCTAATCGAACCACAGTGGGAGGGTTAAAAAAAGTGGTTCTTAAAAATAAAGTTTAAAAATAAAAATTAAAATCATATCTTTAAATTTAACAAAAAATATGCTATACTTCTTGGGGAGGTATGGCTTGAAATACTATCTATGAGTCTGCAGGACCCACTGTATGCACCTTCCTGCCTCAAAATCCCAGCCAGTTCTCGCCAATGATCATCCCAGTACCATGATGGAGACGATGATGATGATGATGAAGGTTCACTTGCCGGCTGCATCATTAAATTATTATTGCTGGCAGCTATTTTTCAGAGCGGGATGGAAGGCGAAACAAAAGCTACAAAAATTGGAAATCGCGTGTCTAATGCTCCATTCGAGATGCCCGCCGGTCGGCCTGGCCTGGCCCGTCCCGGCTCGATTCTTGGGCCCCAGCCTTGTTTTCGTCTCCCCCTTTTTATGCTTTTTCGCCTAATGTGGCTTAATTATACAACAGCAGCCGCAATTCGGTTACTGTTGGCCAACAAAAGACGAAAAAAAAAAAAAACGATAACGAAAAGGCCACAGAGCCCCACAAACTGGCTAACCATCAAATCCATGTCAAAAGTCCCGCTCTGGGAGCATCTCGTGTCCCCTCGGACATCGCCTCCATCTCTCACAGATCTCCAAGATGCCGAAGATACCGGCTATCAAAAGGAGTCCCCGGCTCCGGTCCGGCCCGGCATCTTTCCTGAGAAAACGTATCTCGATAATTTGATGCAGCTTTTTGTGATCCTGTTCGTTTTTATCCGTTTCATTTTCTGTCTGCCCCAAGCTCTGCCCCTGTTGTTGTCCTGTTTTTGTGCCTCTTCAGCGCGCTGACTCGTCTAAAATTCCACAAACTCATAAATGTTGATGTGTCTGGTTCGTCATCGTCATCAGAGTCGAAGTCGGAGTCGGCTTTTTGTGTCACGGACAATGGGGACCTGGCGCAGGCTCCACAAAAAATAGATCACTCATCACAGGCCTGATTAAAAGCACTTTTCAGACATCATTTTTCATGCAACTCTGTAAAATATTAGCCACAAAGTAGCTCCTACCCCAGCTCCTAGTAGCTCTTCTAGTCGACTCCAATTTCTCTCCGTGTGGTTGCGTTTCTTGAGAGGATTAATTTCGCATCCGCCAAGGGGGAATGTGGGCTTCATTTGAAGTTATTAGATTGCATGGCCAGTAATTGACAATTAATTGCAGTCGGGGACTGTAAATGGAAATGGAATGAACTCCTAACTGGACAGCAGCGGCGTTTCTCTTTTTAGTTCGTTTTTTTCAACGCTTTTCCATGTGTGAAGTCTGACGCAAGTTTTCACACCCGGCAGTCGGCACAAATACGTGTGAGCCTGCTAATGGAAAATAAACAATCTCCACCGAAAGACCCAAGCGAAATAATCAATCGATTTGCTTTTGAATTTTTATGAAGTCCCTTTGGAGGGAGCACTACCCAATGAGCCCCTAACAATTTCTATATCGTGGTCAATATCCATCAGATCCCGTAACGGGGCAGCGCATTGGAATCGTGGATCAATTCTATATTAAACTGCATGCAAATCTGGGAGGCAAATTTTTTGTCGATTTTTTTCAAATTTTTCTGATGGACCCTCTTTGAAAATGGGGAAATCCACAAAATCGCAAATATGGCCTCTTGAAAAGAACCTATCTTAGTTAATATTTATCCGATCCTTAAATGGGATACCTTGTTGGAATCGTGAATCAATTCTCTATAAAACTGCATTCAAATCTGGGAGGCTAATTTTTTTTCGATTTTTTTTAAATTTTTCTGATGGACCCTCTTTGAAAATGGGGAAATCCACAAAATCGCAAATATGGCTTCTTGGAAAGATTCTATCTTTGTTAATATTTATCCGATCCTTAAATGGGATACCTTGTTGGAATCGTGGATCAATTCTCTATAAAACTGCATTCAAATCTGAAAGGCTAATTTTTTTCGATTTTTTTCAAATTTTTCTGATGGATCCCCTAGGAAAATGGGGAAATCCACAAAAATCGCAAATATGGCCTTTTGAAAAAAAACCTATCTTTGTTAATATTTATCCGATCCTTAACTGGGACACCTTTCTGGAATCGTGGATCAATTCTCTATAAAACTGCATTCAAATCTGGGAGCCTTATTTTTTTTCGATTTTTTTCAAATTTTTCTGATGGACCCTCTTTGAAAATGGGGAAATCCACAAAATCGCCTTTTGAAAACGACCTATCTTTGTTAATATTTATCCGATCCTTAAATGGGATACCTTGTTGGAATCGTGAATCGATTCTCTATAAAACTGCATTCAAATCTGGGAGGCTTATTTTTTTTAGATTTTTTTCAAATTTTTCTGATGGACCCCCTATAAAAATGGGGAAATCCACAAAATCGCAAATATGGCCTTTTGAAATGGACCTATCTTTGTTAATATTTATCCGATCCTTAAATGGGATACCTTTTTGGAATCGTGAATCGATTCTCTATAAAACTGCATTCAAATCTGGGAGGCTAATTTTTTTTCGATTTTTTTTTAAATTTTTCTGATGGACCCTCTTGGAAAATGGGGAAATCCAAAAATCGCAAATATGGCTTCTTGGAAAGATTCTATCTTCGTTAATATTTATCCGATCCTTAAACGGGATACCTTGCTGGAATCGTGAATCAATTCTCTATAAAACTGCATTCAAATCTGGGAAGGCTAATTTTTTTCGATTTTTTTTTAAATTTTTTCTGATGGACCCTCTTGGAAAATGGGGAAATCCACAAAATTCTGAAACACATTTGGAAACCTCCGCCTCCAATAGCCAAAGTATATCGTAGGTCGATAGCGCCCTCCTAAAAGTCTGTGAGGTGGAAAAAGCCATCACAAATCGTTGGCATTAGCATTAGCATTACACGATCTAATTTTGCAATTTCCAGCTAATTTAATATCAGGCATTAACCGGTGTAAACAAAAACTGCAATTGTGTGGCTCAATTGTTGCAAATGGCCGGCATTTGTTAAATTAACTTTGTTGCTGGTGGCGTGTCGGCGGAACAACAAAGCCGAATGAAAACACAAAACAAAGGCCGACTGTTTGACTAAGTTTTTATTGCATTTTTATTAGATAAAATTATAGACATCAGAGGCGGCGGCACAACACAATGGCAAGACAACACAGTGGTGTGAACCGGAATGCGAATTCGTATTATTTTCAGAATCCGTGTTCTTGCCCCAAACACCTGCACTGCTAGAAAAAGAAAGAGTATTTAAGGAAATAATATAAACTTCTGGAAGATGAAAATTGATAAAAAAAAATAATTTAGAGGCTAAGAAGCCTCCTATGAGTGCTTCCTATGAGAATCGAGGAGGAGGGCGGTCTTTTTTAATTTATTTTTTTAATGTTCTAGTTTTATTTTTGTGCTTTAATATATTCTAATTTTTACAGTGTGTGTTGATTATACATTACGTGGAGCGATGGGCAGTTGGGTTACTTGATCGCCTCCCAAATACCTTGATTATCCAATTCTTACATTTTCTCCGAGTGTGTGTTTATTTTCTTTCTATTCTCGGCTATCTTGGACAACGAATTTGGAACTAATTATTCGACGGCAGCTCCTTTCAAGTTCCGTCGATACAATTAAATAGTGTTAATTGATAAAAACTCGAGAATCATTCGCTTTTTTATGGTTTTGCCAGCGGATGTTGTGCACGTGATTGGTGTTGGAGGTTGAGCGGATTTTTCGGAACCGTATATCTGGTTCATGCAATTAAAACACTACTCTCTAATGGCTATTCCTTTCAAATTTGTTTACTGATTTGTTGTAAAATAATTCCCATCTAAAACGACCCTATTTTCTCATCTTCCAGATTGCCAAGCTGCTGCCTTTGATCGAGTCCGGGTGCTCCCCACGCGCCCGTTTCCTGCTCTGCTCCGCCCTATTTCCGCTCTGCACCCCGGACGTGCCACGCCCCGTCACCGCCTGCAAGTCCTTGTGCGAAACAGTGCGGGGGGAGTGCGCGGCCAGCTCTGCGGCGGATCTAATGGAGATGTGGCCCTCGTTCCTCAACTGCGAGGTCCTGCCCCAGCCGGAAAAGCACGAGCTGTGCATGCAGATTCCGGAGGAGCTGCCCGCTCAAGGAAGCCTGGCCGAGGAAGGAGGCTCTTCCACTCAAAGACCGGCAGCCGTAGCGGAGAACCACCCGGAGCTGAGTCCGCCGCCGTCTATGTACCGCTTCTGGAAGACGGCCCCTCAGAGCCCGGGCCAGAGTTCGGGCGGAAACGGAGTGCTGTGCCCCCAGAACTTCAGCGCCAGTCCTTTGAACCCGGAGGTCTGCCTGCCGCAGTGCCAGAGGGACGCCTTCCACACCACGGCCCAGAAGAAGCTAACAGAGAGCCTGATCCTAGGCCTCTCCGCCGTCTGCTTCGTCCTGACCCTGTTCGCGCTGGTGACCTTCTGGGCGGAGCCCACCCGGTTCGGCTACCCAGAGCGGCCAGTGCTCTTCCTCTGTCTTTGCTACAACCTGTTCAGCGTCTGCTACCTGGAGAGGATCGTGTTTCACAACCAGGCCCGTAGCCTGGCGGCACAGATGCAGGACGTGCCCCGGCTGCGCCAGGGATGTCTCCTCACCCCTCCCTGCCTGGCCTCCTACATCACCACCTCGTATCTGAGCCTGTGCGCCGCCAGCTGGTGGCTCATCTTCGCGCTCTGCTTCTACCTCTCGTCTCACAAGAAGTGGTCCAGCGAGGCCCTGGAGAAAAGATCCGGCCTCTTCCACGTCCTGGCCTGGGTGCCACCCCTGGCCCCGCCCATCGCCGCTTTACTCCTCGAGCGGGTGCGTCCCAGTGAGCTCACCGGCATGTGCACGGCGCCGGGATTCGTTGAGCTGCCCGCCCTAGTGCTGCTCCTCCTGGGCCTCTACTTCACGTTGCGCGCATCACGCTCCCTGCTTTCCCTGCAGCAGCAGCTCCAGCCAACCTTGGCGCTGGCCCACCACCGCTTTGGACAGATCCGGAAGCGATTCGTTCTCTTCTCGCTACTGTACTTCGCGCCCACGGCCGCCGGGGTGATCGCCGCCCTGTGCGAGCGCTACGTGGACTCCGTGCCCGGCTGCTCCACGCCGGAGGACTGCGCCTCGCCGGCTCCCCTCAGCGCCTGGCCGGCCCTGTTGAGGATCTTCTTCCAGCTGGTGGGCGGTACCCTCACCGGGCTGTGGGTGTGGTCGCGGAAGACCTGCGAGAGCTATCGGAACCGGCTGGGAGCGCCGGGCTGCACGCAGTCCTGCCCTGCCCACAAGTCGGCAGGGGCACTGCCCAAAAAGCATCTCTACACCAGCGGGAAGTCCACGGGGGGACTGATGGGAGGAGGAGGTGGCGGCAGTGCTTCCTCCACGGCGCCCCTCTATGCCGGCATCAGTTTCCACAATGTCCCGGTCTACAATCCAAACCAGTCGAGGATCTAGAAATCACAACAGCCGAAGGACTGAGTAGGGATCTCCCAACCCGAATGTACATACAACTCTTGACCCCACAAGGCTTTAAGCTCTGATCTAAGTACATGATGACTCCATGTACGTCTAGTTGTAAGGCTAAAAAAATATTCAATAAAACCGAAATGTGTTAATAGCTTTAAAGATCCCTCGCCCACCCCATTTCCCATTTTTTTTTTTAATATTAAATACTATTAGTAGTTATTTAGTTTAGTCTAAGTGTATATAGTTTTTTTTTCTAAAGCGTATTATCATAATGAGTTAGTTCTAAGCTCGGAATACAATTTGATTGAAAAGTGTAAATAAAAGAAAAGTAATTTAATTGAATGGAAAAAAGTGTGTTTTAAATGCCGTCCCTGGGATTCTCACGATGTCCCCGGAGTCGGGACCCCATCCCCCATGGGTTAATGATGCGAAAGTAGCCCCGACAAGAGTGATGACAAAAAAAAAGCATAAAGGGGGAAGCCCAGCTGGACAGGAGGGCAGGAGGAGGAAATTGCCGCGAATTCGTTTAATTGCAACAAAAAGGCAAAAATTGTTGCTATTGTCTGCGGTCAGAGCCACGGCAATTAGAAGGAAAATGGCTAATGACAGAGCCCGGCTCGGCTCCGCGGGTGCACCAGGCCACAGTGCCACCTGTACCTAATCCCCCACCTGTGGCCACCTCTTTGCCCTCAGCCTGTCCGGCCCTCGAAGAGTGTCACACAGTTTATGGGAAAGACTCTGTAGGTTGTGGGATTCCCCCTATGCCACTGGCTGATGCTCTACAATATTGCTTACTTCGTGCTTTTGGGCTTACGTGACAGAGGACAGAGGAAGAGGCCTTCCCTCTTGGCCAGTTTGGTTGGCAACCCTTCCCCCAAAACACAAGGGTATTGCCGAAGAACAATTAATTTGATTGAAGCTGCCACACCGCGTGCCGGCAACGTTTCTATCCAACAAATTGCTGTGCGGCCTGTGGAAGCAACAAGCCGGAGCACCAGCAACAGCAACAACAACAACAACAACATGAATGCAACAAGAGAAGCCACAAGCAACAGCAACTGTGCAGCAAGCGTGCAATTAACTCTTGTGCGCCAAGATCAAAGCGATTAAAGCCGCTCTGCCCCGCGACTTAAGCTTCCACTCGGACTGCCTCTGGACTTCTTGTGGCCTCCTCATCGGACTGCATCGAGCCGGCCAGGAAGAGAGGGGAGCCAGAAAGCGAGACGATGGCCAAGAGCAATGCAGAGCCCGGCCAACCCTAACGCTTTATCGTCATCCGCATCGGTGTTGTCGTTCATGTTCGTCTTGCCCCTCATACACTGCCAAAAAAAAGGGTTTCCTGAAGCACCATACTCCCATAATAAACTATAACACCAGTTAAGACTAGTTTTTCTCACTGCAAGAAGAGGTAAGGCACCTAGCAAGTTGGCCGAAAGCCAGAAAGCCGGTCAAGCAAACAGGTAACAACGGGCTTGACTTGGCCAGCTCGAAGATTGGGCCGAAATAGTCCAATAGCCGGCCATTTGCGGGTGTTAAATGCGGCTAAGAAGTCTGCTGCGGCCAAGCCAATTTTCCCTAATAGCAGCAGAACGAATTGAGGGACAAATGCATTCAAGCCAGAATCGGGAGGCCACCAAATTGGCCATTAACATTGGCCTAGAACCGGTTCCACATTTCAATTTGTTACCAAACTCGGTTCACTTCTTTTGTTTTCTCAGGAAAGAGGAAAAATTAAGAGGAAACAAAGAAAAACATTAAGGTAATAATGGTTACGGAAGTTGAGGCTATTAATGGTTATAATTTAAAGACGTACTATAATAAAATATAAATTATTATCATATATTTTATATCTAGTTTTTGAAATTATCAAAACTGTTGATAAATAAAAGAATCTACCAGTTTTATTATCATTTCTTGAAAAATATTTAAAAGTTCAAAAAAATAGCATACTTTTTGGCTCAAGAAGACTTCCTCTGCTGTCCGCCAGGGGCGCCACCAACTTTAAAAACCAAAATGGCCACTTTCTTCGAAAGCAAAGTAAATAATCTTAACTTCCTCGAAGAAGCCAAGAGATGGCACAGATTTATCGATAAAAGCGGCAAAAGCACCTCCGACACAAGCAGCTGGCCCAAAAGTTGTTTGGCTCAAAGCACAGTTAAAGCCCGGTCCAAGACCGGTTTTGGCCACAAACGATGAAAAACAACAAAGAAAGAATGTAGCGAGCGGAAAGAGAAAGCATTCTCCAGCGATCAGTTCGTTTGTTTTTGTTGACGTGTTCAGCGCATTTCTCTGCGTCCGAGGAACATGTCCTATTTTTTATTTATTTTTAATTTAAAATAAAAACAAATTAAGTTTAAAACAATGGCTGCAAGTGTGGTGAAGGCTTCCAAGTGCTCGCGGCGAGGTTCCACCAAGGAACTGGCCAAGAATCCCGCTAAGAATGCAACCGATTCCAGCAATAAAGCCAACTGGTAAGTGGCCCACGCATTTCTACACCTTTCTGAACAAATTCTTCTGGGATAGGAACTGGGGTCTGCTTTTGGCCACCGTCTTCCTGATCACCTTTGCCACCCGATTCTACAAGGTCACCGAACCAGATCACATTTGGTAAGTGGGTCACATTAAACTCCGAAGACAGTCTCTTGAAAAAGTATTCTCTCACCAGCTGGGACGAGACCCACTTTGGAAAGATGGGGAGTTGGTACATAAACCGCACCTTCTTCTTCGATGTCCACCCACCGCTGGGAAAGGTGAGTTTCTTCTTGATTTCTTATTGATGGTAGTATATGATAATCCCTTCCAGATGCTAATTGGACTCTCGGGCTACTTAACGGGCTACGATGGAAAGTTCGCTTTCGATAAACCAGGTGACAAATACAACGAAACCCGTTACCAGGGCATGCGTTACGTAAGTGGCTGAGATATGTGACTATTTTGTATCCTTACACTCTAATCCTTAGTTCTGCACCACCCTGGGGGCCCTCATTATGCCCATGGGCTTCGATACGGTCTACGATCTAACCAGATCCCACGAAGCAGCCATTTTGTCGGCTGCCTATTTGGTTTTTGGTAGGATACGTTTACTGTTATCCTTTCAGCTTACTTAAAACATGATCCTTTACAGATGTGGGACTACTTACCCTTAACCAGTACATCTTGCTCGACCCCATTCTGCTCTTCTTTATGATGGCCTCCGTGTGGGGCATGGTGAAGATCTCGAAGGCCACAGCTAGTGGTGCATCCTACAGCCTGCGTTGGTGGGCGTGGCTCTTCTTAACCGGCACCATGCTGTCCTGCACGATCAGCGTCAAGTTCGTGGGCCTGTTTGTGGTGCTTCTGGTGGGCCTGCACACCGCCACGGAGCTGTGGATCATCCTGGGCGATCTGGAGAAGCCCATCTGGGAGACCGCCAAGCAGGTGGCCTGTCGGGCCATCGCCCTCATCTTCTGGCCCGTCTTCCTCTACACCGTCTTCTTTTACATCCATTTGACTGTCCTGAACCAAAGCGGCAACGGGGATGGATTCTACAGCTCCGCCTTCCAGTCGCGCCTGATCGGGAACTCGCTCTACAATGCCAGCATGCCCCGGGACGTGGCCTACGGCTCAGTGGTCACCATCAAGAACCACAAGACCGGAGGTGGCTATCTTCACTCCCATTTCCACTTGTACCCCAAAGGAGTGGGCGCCCGACAACAGCAGGTGAGATCCAAGTCTAAGGATTGAGGATCGACGGTTTTAAATATTCCTAAAATCCTTGCAGATCACCACTTACACGCACAAGGACGAGAACAACAAGTTCGTGATAAAGCCCCAAAACAAGCAGAAGGTGGCCAAGGGCAAGCTGCAGCTGCTCAAGCACGGAGACCTCATCCGACTGGAGCATCTGATGACGAAGAGGAACCTCCACTCCCATGCCGAGCCCTCACCCATGACGAAGAAGCATCTCCAGGTCACAGGATACGGAGAGGTATGTACTTTGACTTACTTAATGGGAAGGATAGCCTTAACCATAGATTATCTCCTAGAATGGCGTCGGCGACGTTAATGACGTCTGGCGAGTGATGATTGTGGGCGGAAAGATCAACGAGACGGTGCACACGGTGACGTCCCGGCTGCGGTTCATCCACATGGTGCAGAACTGCGCCCTCACCTCCAGCGGCAAGCAGCTGCCCAAGTGGGGCTTCGAGCAGCAGGAGGTGTCCTGCAACCCGAACATACGTGACAAGTACTCCCAGTGGAACGTCGAGGACAATGAGCACGAGCTGCGTAAGTTGGAGACTTGGAGTCTTAGGCTTTTAATCCCTAATTTGTACGCCCAATCCCAGTGCCCAGTGTCAGCTTCAGTATTTACGCTCCTGGATTCTTTGCCCGCTTCCTGGAGTCCCACGCCGTGATGCTTCAGGGCAACGCAGGACTCAAGCCCAAGGAGGGCGAGGTCACTAGTCGTCCATGGCAGTGGCCAATCAATTACAAGGTAGGCAGAGTCTTTAGCCCTTTTGGCCAAAGGATTTAATCCTTCTGGTTTTTTTTTAGGGCCAGTTCTTTTCCGGCAGCCAGTACCGTATCTACTTGCTGGGCAATCCGCTGATCTGGTGGAGCAACCTCATCTTCCTGGCCCTCTTCGTCGTGGTCTTCATGTACAACGCCATCGTCCAGCAGCGCAGGGATGGACTGGCCGAGGCCCAGGCTCTGGCCCTGGCCCAAGAGAGCCGCCGCTCCCCGTGTCCAGCGCAGAGCGAGGACAGTGAGCCCTCCACCACGGACATCTGCAGCTGCTGCCCCACTCCCCCCAGCGCGCCGAAGTCTGAGTCGCAGGCCCCTTGCCAGCCATCGAGATCCTTGCAGGCCGCCGCCTGGCTCTTCGTGGGCTGGGTGCTTCACTACCTGCCGTTCTGGGCCATGGGCCGAGTGCTCTACTTCCACCACTACTTCCCGGCCCTGATCTTCAACTCCATGCTGACGGGCATCATCTTTAACTACATCATCAGGCCCCTGCCCAAGTGGGTTCAGCACGTCCTGCTCGGAGGAGTCCTCTCCGTGCTGGTCTACAGCTTCGCCGTCTTCTCTCCACTGGCCTACGGAATGACCGGCCCGATGGCGAACGAGCCGAACTCCACGATGCACAAGCTCAAGTGGCTGCCCACCTGGGAGTTCTAGTTAAAGTCAGAGAGCTGACCCAAGAGATTCATTAATTTTCACTCTTTTTTTTTAACCAACTTGCCTTTTAGAATAAATATTTATGAGAGAAATGAACAATAATCGATTGTTATAGATTTGAAGCTTTCCCCAGCGAGTCTGGTTTATTGTTTTATAAAAAAGATATTGTATTTAATAGTTAGAATGCACTTAAGACTACGTACTTTAAAAACAAAAACAAAAAAAAGAGCGGCATAGCCTACTAAAGGACTAAGAAAAGGGAGTCTGGCCATCGATTAGTTACCGATGAGTTTGCGGAGCAGGGGATCAATCGAATATTCCCAACTCGTCGAAGCGGCGCAGGGCGTAGCGCAGGGTGTCGGTGGTGCGGGGATTGGAGGAGAACATCAGCTGGACCTTCTTCTTGGCAAAGTCCTGGTCCGTGAGGGCTTCGATGCTGATGTCGTAGGAGTCCTCCTTCTTCATGGTCACCATCGGCAGGAAGGCATAGGAGGAGAAGAACCCGTACAGCTCCCTGGCCCGGATCTCGTGCTGAATGTCCGCGTAGCTGGGCACGAATTCATAGTGCATCCGCTCCAGGCTGTCCCGCAGCGAATTGTAGTAGGTCTGGATGAGGAACTCCCGCCGGTGGATGAGCACGTCCAGCTGGACGCTGCTGTTCAGGAAGAAGTTAATGTCGCAGCCCGGACTGCCGAAGAAGCTGTTCTGAAAGTCCACCTGGACAGGGACAAGGCTTATGTTAGGAGGAGTCTCTCTCCGAAAAATATATCACTTACGAAGATGGCATCGAACGGCTTTGTAGGCTGCAAGTCGTCGTATTTGTACATGAAATTGTTCACCCACAGGTCGCCGTGGTTCAGCACCGTGATCTCGCCGGGCAGGGGCCGCCCGGTGGTGACCAGGTTCTCCTTGATGTTGTCGCAGTGGCGATGCAGCTTGGTGGCCAGCACCTCGTAGCCCGGCCACTTGGCCACCACATTGGCCAGGGTTCGCAGCTGCAGGGTCATGAAGTTGATGAAGCGCTCGTTCGTCCGGATGTAGTTCTCGTCCAGCATGCCTGTGGTGAAGTGCTCCCGGACACTGGGCTCCTGGCAAAGGATTGATCATCCATTAGAGTCTACAGTCTATTGCTAAGAAATCTAAGGCCCATTCCGAATCCCATCTGGAATTGACGTCGGTGCTGGGTCATCATATTTCTCATTCATGATAAAGTCGGGCGGCAACATCACTGATTACTTGGTGATTCTCAATCGAGTGGCACTTTAGATCCGGCCGATTTCGAATACCCCTATACTACATATAGTGCTAGTGTGTGCTTTTTCCAAACCGATTGTGTAATGGCCGACTCACAGCCAACAAATCAAAATAATGAATCAAGCGGACGACGTACTAATTCAATTGCGATTCGATTCTGGAATTCTGAATTCTATAAGCTCTGCTGCACTGAACTTTGGAATCTTCTGGCCGAATCGTCTCGTGACCAGACTGCCCCCGCGATACCACAGATCTCTGACCCCCGCTTCCGGTCCAGCTCTTAAAGTACCAAGTGCTTGCAAAAACTCACCTTCTCGGCCAGGAGCATGGAGCTGGCGTGGAACTTTCCGAGCTTCTTGAGGATCACGACGCAGTGCTCCTCGTTGAGGCCGCTCTGGCGGCTGGCCAGCTTGTAGCCGTACTGGGTGAGGTCGTCAAAGACGATGGTCTGGATGGGCTCCCGGGTGGTGTACAGGCACTTGGCTCCGAACTTGGAGCCGTCGCCGATGAGGACCTCCAGCTTGCCGAGGACGTCGAAGTAGAAGATCTTCTCGCGCAGGTAGACGGCCAGCTCCTCGAGGAACTGGGTGGCCGGGGTGATGGCAATGCTCTTAACGATCAGGGCCAGCTCCTCGTCCAGCTGCCGCTTGCTGCTCCGGTAGAGAGCCTTCGCCCTGTAGATCTTACTGCAGTAGTTCTCGCCGCCCCCGCCGCTCGACTCTGCAAATATGATCTTCTTGATGTCCACCCGCATGTCCCGCAGACCGTCCTCCAGGGCGGCCTTGAAGAAGTCCTCGTTGAGGTACTTGGGCGGCTCAGGACCCACTCCCACTCGTCCTCGCTGCATCTGTTTCTCGCTCTCCACGTCCAGCTTCATTCTGGATTCAGTGCAAGTTGAATTCCAGGTGCAAGTGCGGCTTCTGTATAGATTTTGGGGGCTGGACACCTGCTGTGCCGGTCGCGTCGCTTGGGAAACTGTGGAGGGCCAGGCGACTCCTCTAAATATAAGCCGGAATGGCCTGATAAGGGTCTCTGCCTCAGCAGGCGTCGCAGTCGACGCCGCAAATATAGCCTAGACTTGGTAGCTATATCTCTATGGCTGTATAGAGAATAGATCAGAGGCTCTACAGGTGGGGTTTCCAGAGTGGGGGCTACTCAGGCCTCTTAAAGTCTGTTAGCTCTATGATTTCCCAGCTGAAGATGACTTTCATTTGTATTTTTCAGAGGAATCACCCATAGATCATCCTAGCACTTAAGTACCAATTAATCCATCCAAGCCCCAATTAAAAGCTTCTAATCTTTATTAGGACGATGTAACCTAATTTCGATTTTGATAAGAACTAACAAAATAAACTATAAATTAGCCGAAAGGGTCATTAAACCCGCAGATTATTCAGACTAATTATTATAAATGCTTCTTCCAGAAATCGGCTGACGATCCATGACAAAAGGCCTACTATAAAAGATTGTTATATATTCTAATTGCTGCTGATAATAGAGCCGCGAATATAGTATTATAATTGATACCATTAGCCGGGCCCATGTGTTAGGGCTTAGTCCCCCCTTGCTGAGAGCCTCTGGCCGAATCGGACCGATCCATTCCGATCTCCTCTCGAATGCCGCACACATCCGTATCACCTAGGCGAGCCATTGACGTGGTCCGCATACTCCACAATGCTATATTCCGAACTGTCCATATACATATATATGGTATACTATGTGGACCAGTACACCTACACCAGTGCACCTGAAGGCGCTGTCATTGGTCTAATGATAAATGCGTCTGACTGGGGCACTTTGGACACACCATAGTACCATAGTATGTACACCATTCCCGATTTCCAGCTCTGATTAAACATATTTTATTCTGCGCGTTTTTTTGGGCGATTCTTTGCATTTCAGTGCATCTAGTATACATTCCGACCCTGATTTGTGGCATAAGATTCTATTAAAAGAAAGCGGAACTTGGGCCGCTTCCAGAGAATTCTTGGCAGTGGACCGATGCACCTGTGGAATACTCAACTACTGGGGATTACGAAATCCGGCCGGCACGTGGTCGCATTCCGGGCAGTCGAGGTGTGCTAATCAGCCGACTATTAATCAGGTTTTAATTAATTGCAATTGCTCGACGGGATGCGAGGTTGCATGGGAGGGCCTCTGAGAGGCATCCAAAAAGTATGCTAAAGGATTTCCCGAGCGATAATGGCCGGATGGCGGGATATACCATTTCGAAATTCCCATTTCTCTGAAATTGATTAATAGACGATAGGCCCTGGCCCCGAAAAAACAAACAACCGAAAGTGCAACGTCTTTGTTTTGATTCCCAGTGGAAAGAAGTACTTTCGCCTATTCACGAATATGCATTTTTCATTGACCAAACAATTACGTCACCCCCGGGGTTCGTGCCAAATGGCCGCATGCATAGTTCCCCGATAGGGTCGTGGCACCCAAAGAAATCGGCAGTACGTGGACATTTGACACGATCCGATCCAGATAAAACCCCACTTGCGGTGACACAAGTCACCAGGGTGACGCAAACTATAGGCCAAGTCTCGATCCGGATCGAACTTGACAATGGATGGACCCGATGGAGTACATCTACATTCATATATAGTATTGTGTGTATTCACGGTTCAGTAGGGCGCGTCTGGAAGCAGTCTAATTAGTTCCCGTGGCGTCTCGCCGGTCCGGCTGGAACTACTTGGACCCGGGACCGGTCTTGACCTCTCTTCGCCGATTGTACGTATGTTAGTACTATGCCGAACTAATCTCCTGAAAATGACGCATTGTATAAGATCTAAAAATAAGCATAAGTTAGCAGCAGATTGAAACTGAATTATTACCATGGCGGTGGCGGTGGCGACCTGTATCCATATCGCTAGAAAGTCATGCGGCTCTATAGGTGTTTAGGGGCTCCGATTGCGATGCTGTTTCCGAGGGGCGGTCAGTCGGCTGAAAACTGGAATCGGATTCGGATTCGGAATCGGAATCGGAGATGTCCGGGTTATCGGCTGACCCCATGAAACAATAAGCTGGCAACGAAAATCGTCTTCCCGATAAAGACTGATCTATGTGGGAATTAGGATCAAAGCCTGTTTATCAGAGTGGATACTCTAGTGACTCGCCAAAGTTCTGGAAACATCGCCCGGTATATATAGAGGGGATAGTGTGACCTACGATAACCACTATAGACTTTGCTTTATTATCGATTGTTTGTCTAGCCCTAAGCAGACAAATATAGAACCTTCACATACTTCCACCGATCGCATAACTCCGCCAGAACAATAGACAATATCTGGGTAAACAAGGCTTCTATCTGAAGATCGTGCCTGCCCCGGCATATCTCGATAGATAAACCCCATGAATTCTTGACACCCTTTTTTTCTAGCAAAAATAAATGGGTTGCACCAATCGAAGGGGGATATAACATTTACATCAAATACCATAGGATAATAGGTGTTGCTCGGAACTCGTAGGGGATACCAGGATCGACTCCCGCCGCAACCTCGACAGTTCCAGGCCTCGAATTGTGTCAAAACTCAAGTAGCAACGAAATGTTTACTTAGCTTTTCATGTCATATCTGCTGCGGTTGCTGTTTTATGTTGTTTTATTTATTGTGGTGTGGTGTGTTGTGGTGTTATTGTTGTTCTGGGGCTGTTTTTAAGAGGCGGCAGTCGCGGCGTGCCGCCACAAAAGCCAAAATGATTACGATAGAGCACTTAGATGAGATAGTACCGTCGTCCCCTGGCGAATTATTTGCTGCGCAAAAAGTGCATTAAACTTGAACCAAATGCCAAACGGCAAACGTCGATTCCGATTCCGATTCCGATTCCAGTTCTCAATTGTTCTCAACAGTTCTCAAACCCCAACCCCCAATTATCAATTATTCAGTTCCAAGAACGCAGGTAACGAGCCCTCGCCATCTAGGACTAGAGAGTCGTCTTTATTAGCGTTTCTCGTCAAGCAATACAAAATTTGTTTATGATTATGAATATGAAGTATATAAAATGCAAATGAATCGAGTTTTTCGTGAATGGGTGGAACAGCATGGGGCTGGATCAATTTGATGAACGTGGCTTACACTTAGCGGATGTGGACGGCTGATCGTCATCCAATTCCATGTCATCCTCCTTCTTGGGAACCACCGGTGGGCGGTACGGGGCCTTCGGCAGAGGCTTGATCAGTGTCCCGTTGTCCCGGACAATGGGGTATGGTGAGTCGGTAGTCTGGATGACCTTGAAGGTCAAGTTCATGGAGTAAGCCGCTGCGGTCTGGGTACGGTAGCGGGAAATGCGCTCCGGCATTGGAGTCGAATCATTTTTAGTAGGCTCTGGGGCGCAGGCTCCAGCCACCGCAGCAGAATTTGGACCTGGGCCAGGGAGTGGCTCACCTCCAACGGCGCCTTCCTCATCCCATTCCTGGCCCTCCTGGACTGGGCCACCCTCCTCAATTGTCGGAAGGGTCATTCCGGCGGAATTCATCAAGTTGCTGCGGTGCGACATCGAGTGGCCACCGGGCCCAAGCTCGTACGGGCGCCATGAACCGTAGCCCATGCGCATCCAGTCTTCGCGGCCGCAGTTCTCCAGGTCACGAGCTGCCCTGATGACCGGCGTGGCGTAGAACTGGGTCAACGGCGGACGGATCTGGGAGTGGTTGCCCGCCGAAATGGCGGCCTTGATATCAGCGAAGGTCTGGTAGTCGCCGGCCCAGAGCGGCTGCGGCAAGTGCGGATAGTACTTCAGGTTGCTTGCAAAGTACGGCTCATTCTGCCAGTCATCGTGTTGCATCTGGGTGGTAACCCTAGAATGGGCCGAATAACTAGCAAATCCGCCCCATGCCGGAAAATTCGGCGGATTGGTCGATGGTATATATTCTTTCCAGGTCGAATAATCTGCCGACGGAGATGTCGGAACATATTCTTCATAAGGCGTAGAAGTTGCCGGTATGTACGGCGGTACGTATTCATTCCCACTCGAAGATGACGGGTTTGTCGGTACGTACTCGTTGGAGGCCGCTACATCTTGCGGCTTGTCCGAGGACGGACGCGGTGAGCGCCAAGAGACGCACTCGGACTCCTCCTTCAATGCGGCAGCATAGCTCTTTTGAAGCTTTATGTTAATATTTCACTTTCACATATTAATTTCACAATAAGGCTAAAACTTACCTTCGCGTCAGGTTGTTTCTTGGTTGGCTTTGAGCGATTCATATCGAAAATTGTAGCAAAGTTAGAAACACTTGAAAACTCAGTGAAAAAAAACTGAACCGAAAAGTTGAAAATTGATGAAAATAATTTTCGCTTTGATGTCCTCTTACGTGGAAGTTTGCAAATGCAATGACTAGGAGTTTTTGGGTCCAGATGAGATGTCCAAGTTTCTGCGAACTTCAAGCCTACTCTGATTTGGGAAACACTAGCGGGTGCATAGTGTTCAAAAAAAAGATATCGCTAGCGCTCGCAAAAGGGGTGGGGTAACACCGAAAAAGAAGTGTGTTCCCCCCCACCTTTCCCCAGATTTCCAAATTCAAATTCAAAATTTAAAAATTAAAAATTTTATTTATTTAGGTTGTGTGTTTACAGATTTTGAAGAGTAAAAAGAACGGATTTAGAACTATAGTTCGTATTTTTGGGCTTAAAAGTACCGGTTATCATACAATATCATATCATATCATAATCGCCAAAATATAGTCCGAAAACTGGATATATAACCAGATATTGGGGAGGGCTGGTGTTAAGGTTGGGATATCCGGCTTCTGCTCGTCGGCAATGGGGGTGCAAGTTGCCGGATCCCGGAAAACTTAAATTGAGACAGAGATAGTCTAAATCTTACTCGGAGCCACCCAGGTGATTAGGGGCGACCTTCACTAGCCCACCCTACCTACCACTCAGCTATGCCTCCTGCGGGTCACTGCGGGTCTCCTAACATACATGCCTCTTCTCCAGCTGCGGCTTAAAACACCGAATTTAAAACATTAAAAAAATGTATTTCAATTCATTAAAATTATACATACTAAGAATAGACCCCGACAACATAAAAAAAGACCTTAAATATCACTATAAATGGCACTTAAATATATGTCCAAAAGATTGAAGAAAAAGAACATACTTCATAATTAGCATTGAGTGTTGTCTAGGGCGGCAAAGTTCGATTAAAAATTAGGATATAAAAAACACTAAATTGCGGTCTCATTAAAAGTGAATTACTTTTTAAAGGTATCAACAACAGGTATTAACAAATTGGATTTTTTTCTCTTTGAACATTTACATATAATTTTTTTAGTGTTGCAGTGACTTTAATTATGATTATGATGGTATTTTTTTTACATAACATGACATTAAATGCAGTGGTGCTATTCTTAAGCAGTAGCACCACAAATAACTAAATAAAAATAAGCCCCCGCCGTTTTCTTCCGCTTGGGGCCCGTCTCCGCGACGTACTAATGGAGGGTCTCGTCCTTCCTCTCCGTTCACTTGATCTTTCCTTTATTTGGAGGCGAACTTGGGGTGGTACCCGGATGGGGATTATGAACACTTGCTTCTCGCACTTTACGAGACGGTGGAGTGGAGAAGTGGCGCCTGGAGTCCTTTTCTTGCGGTCTCCAACATTTTTTTTGTCTTTTTTTTGCGGCCGCTTAGTAGCCCATTAAAATCCTACATTCCCGATCTTAACTGGCCCACTGCGAGTCGCACTAAGGAATGCTCCTCCTAGCCACTCTCTCTAGTCAGACCGAATCGGGATTTAGGGCTACTGGATTTGTTTATTCCAGGCGCTACCAAATGACATATAGCTACCAACCTCCCACAGGTGGCGCTACTTCCCGACTAATGCGGCGCCTAGATGTCGCTTTATGATAAGGCAAGTGCTACAACTACCATGACTGTGACATCACACTCCGATCCGAAGCCTTTCATTGTTTACCCCACCGCGAGGCTAAAGCGCGGGTCGCCGCTTGCTAGTCGATAACCGGACGCCTTTCGGAACGGATCGCAATCGAGAGCCCGACCTGGATGGAAGTGGGTTAATCGCTCCGGAATTACCGATCCACGCCGAAAATCCCCATGCCGGTGAGTGTGCGTTGAGGGATTTATGGCCTCCTGTTTGTCTGTATGGCTGGCAGTCTGCCTGTCTGCCTGCCTGATTCCAGAATAAAAGCCATAAGCAAATTATAAACAAAGTGGCTTACTCCACTTAGTGAGTCGGAGTTCTTTGTTGGCATCTCTTGAAACGCAAACATGACACACTGACACCGTTCTCAGATATACGTAATTTTTTGTCGCATTTAATGATCAAGTTTGAATTTCGCTTTTTGCGGCGCTCTAATTCCGATGGGCTGTGAGTCAGGTGTCTGGAATGGCAGGGTAGGGTTCAGGCCACACCTGGGTGTAAACAAAACTAAGACTAATAAGTCTAATACCAATAATACCCCTCTGGCTATGTGAGATCTGGGTCTGGTTGGGAGAAAAGTAGGCGACGCGCAGTTGGCAGTGGCCTTGGGAGAGGCAGAAGCCCCTGAATCCGATTTGATTTCCAATGCAAATCAAGACGCTTATCAATTAAAGCAGCCAAGTTCGCAATCAGTGTGGAAAGCTTGATCTAGCCGGGTTCTACGCCCGCCGATTAGAGCTGTTGTGTCTAGAGGAATAGCTCTGAAAATAGCTGAAAACCAGGGCAATACCTGGATTTTATTTGGATGCAAGAATAGCTACCTGTGACTGGCCATCCTTCATCCTTTTTTTGCGAACAGGCCCCAAAGCTTGTGGCACCAGAACACCAGATGCAACTGCAACTGACGGGGCCATAAAATCCAGCCAGATCCGAGGTACAGGGTACTCCTGTACAGGTAAAACCCAAATAAACCCTCCAAACACGCGCCTGCTTGTCCTGTCGAACTGTCGAGGACTACGACGCAGGACTAAGGACTACACCGTGGTCTGCAGACTGCGAACGCTAACTACCTGATAACTACTGGGCGACCGCTTATCGAGCAATGTGTTTTTAATCTATTTTTGAGACGAGTCCTTTGGCCGAGACGCGGCGCAGGTCCTTGGTCCCTGACTCCTTATAAATGGGCGAATATGCGGGCCACCCCGTCAGTTGACTTCTCGCGCGAATACCGTGAGGTTGTTTATCCGAAAATCCGAACCCAAAAGTGTGAAAACTATACGTCTATAACAAGTCTATATAGTGTCTTGAAATCAGAGTCCCAGGAATTATATTATTGGGTGAGTCTTTGATGCATCCTGTCCCCAGGTTTTAGGGTAGTCGGTCCCAGTGTGCTGCATGGGTGAAAGCTCTAGAAAGAGAGGGGGGCTGGCCGTGGCGAAAGAGACGGCACGCGCGCTCGGGCTTCGTGATGATGACACTCGAATTGGGTTAGGCGCAATATCGCAGATATACCCACATAGAAGAAACATGGCAAACAAATACGAGACATGCGTCACGGGCAAAAGCTGGCTTTCTTTGTTCTGCAAAAGGCACTGATATGGCACTGATATAATACCCTGTAATGATACACCTAGGGGGTATGGAACATAGACCATTTAAGATTTATTCCATTAAAAGTCAATCTCATGTTAGGAAGCATATAGCTTCAATAATATCTCTCCTGGTCGATGGTTATTCTATGCCTAATATGTAATGGGTATTCCCTGGGTCTTGTGCCCCTAGTTGTGGCCCGTTCTCGGTGCTCTCCTGCGCAGTGGCCGGCTCTCGCAGCTCGCGGTTTGAACTCTTCGGGCGGCGATATATTCTTGGAATTATGCACAAAGGCTATAGACTATATACTATATAGATATGCCTGCAGTTCAGTCCGCTCTGAAATCAAGAAAGAGAGAACCACTGCTTCAGCTGGCTCCGGCAGAGGCTGAGGAAAGAGCAGCAGAGGCAGCAGCAACAGCACCAGCAGCAGCAGCAGAGGCGGCAGCAGCAGAAGCAACAATTGCTGCTGCCAGTCCATTTTGAGCTTCAATCATAAGCGGGTTGTTGTTGTTAATTATCCAACAAGTTGGGGCGCTGCATTAACTTTACCGTTACATTCTTGTTCAGAGCAAGCCAACGATTTTTTTTTTTTTTTACCCAAAAGTGAGATCAGTGATCTGTGGATTCCGCGAATTGTGGCAACTCATCTGATGCACTTGGGAGAATCAAAATAAAAATATTATTGGATATTACTGGCTGGGGTGCTGCGTAGATCAGTCCCGAGGTGTTTGGCCGCCAAAACGGAAAACGTGACGTCAACCGGGAAGTCGGGGAAATCGGTGGAAAGCAGGCGACTCTTTTGTGTTTTCCGCGTTTTTGTTTTTGTGGCGCGTCTGGCGAAAAATAACTTCAAACTATGCGAGTGGAATTGCTGATGCAACACAAAGGAAACGCGACGCAAATAGAACTCAGAACCGACGAGGCAACAATATTGGTGGCAACACTATTGGTGGCTGCCCCACCAGCAACAAGAAGCAATAGCAGCAACCTCAGTTGAAATAACAGCCCCCCCCACCTCCAGAGGCAACAAGTGGCAGTGTCTGGATTTTAAAGCCAAGTAGTGAGAGGCAGCAACATGCTGCTGGTGGGTATTGCCGAAAAGGACACTATGCTGACGACTCCTGGCGGAGCAACAAAGCGAAAACCCGAGCAGGAGCAGGATTTACCATCACAAGTCAAGCAGCAGAGAAGTAGCACCACCAGTACTTGCCACAACTATAGAAGACAATCCAAGATGTATTATAATTCGAATTCACGACCTTTTTGGATGAAACTAAAAGCAGCAACAACAACAAAAGATCAGGGCATGACAACAACAACAACATCATCTGCAACAGCAACAGCAGCAACATGTGAGTTTGTGATTCTTTCCTTTTTTTGCTTTGGGGGCTGCTTCTGGCCTTGGGGGGCTGCTTCTCGCGTTTTGTTATGATGCGCTTTAATCGGCGGCTGCACGTTTCGGGTTGGCGCAAAAAACAGCTGTGCACACTCGCGAAAGTCAGCTGATTGCTGGCTGTGGGGGGCACAGTGGGCTCCAAAAGCTTCAAAACTCAAAATCCTACATTTCTGTTAGATAATAGCAATTCTGAACAATGGAAAACAATAGTCAAGCCTATCTGATGGAACCTTTTTTTTTTGGAATTTTGTTTAGCCCCTAATGGCCAAGAAACTAATTTAAATAGGGCCCTTATCGGGGGAATGCAAATGGCTTGGCTGGCTGGCTGGCTGGCTGATAAGCCGGGGCATATGCCTCGTGCCAAGGATATTGGAAGTCTCTTGCCTAAAAAAAACAACAACAACAACGTCATCGGGGCAGTAAATGCGCCGGCACTCGAACAATAACAACAAAATTAAAAAAAAACAATAATAACAAAGAGCGAGAGAGCCAGAGAGGGAGACAGGGATAGGGACGGGAAAACAGGCAACGCACTCGCGAGGTTAAAGTACGGCAATGAACTTCGACGACGAAAGAAAAGTTTGTTTTCGAGGTTAAATTTTATACCCGAACGATGGGGGGCAACGGGGCTGGCATTGGCATTGGAATGAGGATTGGGACTCCCGCTCTCTCTCTCTCTCTCTCTCTCTCTAATTTGCCAAAAAAACATCAGCAGTTTCTACTTAGCGCCTCATATCGAAAGCTCAACGAATTAAATAAACAATAGGTTCAATGCACCTACAGCGCAGTAGAATTCAATTATTCCCCCCCGCCCCCAAAAAAAAGAAACTACAGATACATGGGCAAGTGCAGATACTGTATCTGGCATCTGACAACTGGCATCTGAGGCTGCGAAAGCTTTTCGCTCACATCTTGGCCTTCAGAACCAGCCCCAACTTGCACTCGGAAATGTAAATCGCAATAAATGAGCGATCTCGAACAAAGAGCGCGATGATTAATTCAATAAAGAGCTGGCGAGGCCTTAAACTGAAAATTTACAAACATTTAAATCGAAATAAAGCTACAAGTTAGCCCAATTTCTCAACAAGTTGCAGTTTACAAAGGAGATTACGTATACGCCCTGTTGTTCCATTGAGACGCAGTTTCGGGGGGGGTAACCACTTGAGGCTGCTGTCCTCCGTCGGCGGACAAGGCGATTGTCGATAAGGCGACGGCAGAAGAGACACAAGACAGCAGGCAATTTTAAATATAAATTCAATAAAACAACTTCCGCCCGTAACTGTCAGATGCT
Source organism: Drosophila bipectinata (assembly GCF_030179905.1). Taxonomy (NCBI): domain Eukaryota; kingdom Metazoa; phylum Arthropoda; class Insecta; order Diptera; family Drosophilidae; genus Drosophila; species Drosophila bipectinata. The sequence goes on along the minus strand of NC_091734.1, from coordinate 7,701,868 downwards.
GTGCGCGACTTCCGCGTTAATAAGCCGCTGCAGGTTGCAGTTAGCGGGCTTATCTGGCCCGAAAACTCTTTCCCCGCCGCGTTGTCTGTTTATTTTGGGACACACACTCCTGGGGACTGGAGGTTCCACCTGCTGTCTCGGGCACCCCGCCTCCGTTCTGACTGCTTCCTGGAAGGCAGGAAGTGTCTCGCCTCTTGTTTATGACCCTGGGCCTGGGGGCTTATTTAGTATTTAATTAGTTTCTTAATTAATTAGTTGGTTAATACTGGTTGGCTGGAAAGAAAGCCCCTGCCTACCCCAACATCTGGCGTGGTCTATCTCAATCGGGGGAGGGTGGGGGAGGGCAGGTCGGGCCAGTGTGGGCGTGTGCGGCTGACAAGATAGCAGCGGTTCAATCACCCACAACCGTATCGCACACCTGATTCCACAGAGACACGCGCTACGCGGTTCTGCGCTGTTTTCTTTGCCGGCTTCCGAAAGAATTGTGCAAGTTCAAGTACCTCCCATCTCTAGGAGAGCCCAGGGGCTCTCACTTTCGCCCGCCTTGCACTAGAGCGGTAGACAAAGACAGAAAGCAAACACAAACACAAACAGCAATGGCGGAGCGAAAGCAACATTAACGGTTCGTTACACCGATAAGAGCTTTTCGCTCTCGCGCGCATCGCCATGAATGAAAGTTCAAAGTTTCCTTTTTCCGCGCGCCACAAATCGAACTTTCGAATGCTATGGCCTGACTTGGATAAATATTTCGAATAAATCAGCCAGCTAAATGCCCATAATTCAAAAACCACATTCCAATAACATTGTGTTCTTGAAACAAAACATTATTTCTAAGTTTTCGTGTCTTCTCCACCTTTATTTATTGGTTATGCATCTTGTTTTTAATTGCAGGTGAGTAAAGCACTTCTCTTATGACCTACCACCTTGTCTGCCTAACCAGACACTATACCCTAGGTAAGTGCCACGCCTCCAACGCTCCAACGAGGTTGGCCTTAAAATATTGGCCCATAACTCAAGAACGCGCAACACCGTGTGTGTGGCGAAATAATGCCGACGAAGCCGCATCGGGATTCATTTAGAAATTGCGCATTTGTCAAGAGAGCAAGAGCCGGGAGTTTGGAAATCCATAACATGTTTATTTATATCCATAACCATATTTTTATTTGTCGAGCTGCACTGCGAGAAAGTGGGGACGAAGGCAGATGGCCCATGCAAGTGCCCCAAACTGGGCAAAATCGGTGCGATTGGGGTTTCTGGCCGTGCAGAAAGTAAGGCCGCCAGTGCGTTAAACCCACCCGGGTGGGTGGAAGCCAGAAAGACTGAAACAGGAATGCCACCAAAAAAACAAGCGGTGTCTCTAGCAAGCGGGGAATCAGGTTCAATGGCCAAAACACAAAAACGAGAGCCAAAAACCCGCCCGACTGGGCCAGATGGGCTGGCAATTGAATTGAAGCACAACAGCCCCAACGAGTTCAGGCCACACAGGGGGTGGTTGGGGGGTTCTTGGGGGTGGATCGTACACCAAACACCACATACCATACACCATGTAGCACACACAGTACAAAGTAGAGGTGTTCAACCCCAAAAACGGACAACAAATAAAGCGTTGAACCTGCACTGCCACCCGACAAGGAGCTCTCAATAGTCTCCATAGTCTCCACAGTCTAGACCTCCAGACAACCTCCGGTGTGTCCCAACAGCCCTGAACCCGGAATTGCCATTGAAACACTCATAATTGGGCAAGAAGGACACGTGTCGTGCCGTATCTCTGGGCCTTTTGTTTGGGTTTATTGGAACAAAGAAAGCGTCGGCCTCAGATGATAAAAATTATCTCCGTGGGCGAGGCATTGCAATAATTAACTGCCCAGCCACACTTGCAAATATTTATTCCTTATTCGAGAAGCTTGGATACCCCAATTGGAATCCAATTGGGTCCTGGGCTCTTAGTTATTCACGTGCCAGCGAGTTGATTCCCATGATAGTTCATACATTAACGCTGCCAGTCAATAAGGTCACCAGCTATCTATAATTTAGCTTTTCCCAATGCCCCCCTCCCACCTCCTCCTCATGGATGACAATGACAAAGTTTTCGGCTGACGTGGCTTATAGAAAAGGGCTAGCTAGGGGCTGAAATGGAGATAGGATCGGCCAATACCCGAGCATAATTCTAATTGCTTCCAAAACCAACAATGTCATCGGTTTTGGTGGAAAGTTTCTGTGCCGAGTGGGGGGCTGGGGGCTTGCGTGGGTAGTTGCATACGACATTCGGTCGGATGTCGGTTTATATATAGAGTATATATATATATATATGTACACACGTGCACTAATAGCATTGAACTGGCGCATGTGGCCGTACGTGTTTTTTCCCCTTGTGGCTTCACAATACCCCCCACCCCGCGCTCCAAAATTTTATTACTGCGAATCAACCGAACCCCGAAATTGCGCCTTACCCAGAAACCCGGCTGGTTTCATCATCCATTTCGGGCTAAGGGTTCTGGGGGGACTCTTCAGGAGAATACTTACTGAAAGAGATTTTTTATTCTATTGTTTGTGATTTGCAACATGCCCCACAAGGGTTAAAAAGCCTCACGTGCTTTTCCGGCGATCTTAACAGCCCGAGAGAGGGAGAGAGCCAGTAACAGACATGGAGAGCCCCACTGGCCCCATAGATATATCCAAAGATGAGAGAGTGTTCAATAGTATGCTTCAAAATATTTTATTCTAATATTTATTATTTAAAAAGGATTTACAAACATACTTTTAAAATATATGGTAGATTTTTCCCATAAATTTATTTATTTAAAATGGAGAGACCGAATATAAAGCTCGTGTCACGCGTGCCATCACTAGCCGCTCTCCCGTTTCCGGCGGTGCGCTCTCGACCGCTGTTACTCTCACCGGCTGTTAGCCCGAGCGTCGTTTAAAAGCGTCAACAATAACAATTTGTTTTTTTTTCGAAAAAATATCTTCGGACGGGAAAGACACTGCCGCTCGTCGTCGCTCGCCCAGCACACATTGTTAACTTTATATTCCGAACTTCGACGGGGCAAGATGTGTCGAATCGCGCGCGGTGGATGAATAGATTGCCCGTGCAACTGCAACACAGCAACAACAACTGTTTATAAAATTATACAAAAAATAAAAAATAAAAAGGAAGCGAGTCACAGCAACGCGGTACGCGAGTGTTTTAACAAAAAAAAAAAAAATTATATAGACGCTATTCCTGGGGATTTTAGCCATTTACTGAAATACCACCGATGCAAATCAATTACGCCAGATTTGCGGTGCAAAACGATGGCGTTACAAATGCAACAACATCTGAAACAAAAACAACAAAGACGAAGCAGCCCAGCGAGAGCAACTCCAGCCATATCCCTGAACCAGGACCAGGAGCCGCAGGACATTCAAACAGTGCCCCAGATAATCCAACTGCCGCCGAGGCTGGCAGCGAAAAATAATTAAACGAAAGCCCCCCCTAAAAAAAGTGAAAAAAAGGAAAGAAAAAAAACCCTCGAAAAAACTTACGAAACGTGCAACCCCGAAAAAAAAAATCAATCAAGAGGAGACTTCCTGCCTCAAAAAAAAAGACACCATTTATTTTCGTATTTTTGTTCAGTGCATTGCGAGTGTGTGAGGAGGAGAGATTCTCCCAAAAAAAAAAGACTAAGGAACATGGAGCAGATTACAAACTACTTCGAGGCAATGGATTACGTGTCCTTTGGCGCAGTGGCACTGCCCTGCGTGGTCATCGCCTATGCCGTCTATGGAATCCTGCAGGTGGTCAGTGGAAAGCAGTGCAAAAGTAAGTCCACCACCCACCGGGGATCTGATTGGATCGGCGGGAGAATACTACAACTGTTAACAAATCAATTACGTTATCTTTACGGTTCACGACCCGGTTGGGATTTAATTAATGGAGTTGCATGCCGGCCGTGTAAGCGCCGTTTAAGCCACTTATCAGATGTGGCTGGGAAAGCCAGCTAGCCAGTCTGAGAGGCTGTCCTCGAACCGGCAGAACAAACAAAGCCCCCAAAGAATCGAGAACTTAACCTATTCCACTTTCTGTGCTCCACATATGTATCTCGAGATGCCAAAATAATAAAAAAAAGCGAGGAAAGAAATCGTATTTATATAGAAATGTTTGAACTAGGAACAGGGGTTTTAACAGCTGCGGGTCGGGGTCTTTCCCACACTCGCTCCACGCGCTCTCCCCCCCTTGAACTGTTTTTATCAATAGCCCCATTGTGGTGGAATGCTAATGCCATACCGAATCGGATCGCAACCCACGGGAACCACGAGCTTATATATATAGTACACTATAGCGAGGGCTCCCTGACCTACCCCTCGCAACAGTTCGGGCTCTAGTGCTTTTTGTCAGCTCTTGGCTCTGTCGGCGATAAGAATTTTACTTCAATTGCAATTAATCAAGAAACAGATACAGATACAGATACGGAGATACTGGGAGAAGGGGGCTGGAGGAGCTAGCAAGGAGATGGATAGTTTCTGGAGTAGGAAGTAAACTCAATCAAGTTTTTCGTGTCGATGGCAAGAGCCAAAAAAAAAAAATAAATAAAACCCGATGTTTACATAATAACCCCACGATCGACTTTCATTCGCAAAACTGATTTGCATGTAGGTCTTCCTTGGGGGGTTACTTTCTTTTCGGTTGAGAAAGGTCTGTCCTCTGGGCCATGCCTACTACTAGTAATGCTACTTCAGAGAGATCTGATCTTAATTTTAGTGAATCTTTAGACTGATTTGTTATTTTTTTGTTTATTTGACTTTTTGCAATGCGGGTCTATTTCGGCTATTTCGGGGCTTCCTTGTGTGTGTTATTTCGCCTTGGTCTTGTTATGTGCCGCTCGGCTCGGCTCATCTCATCTCCCCCACAAAATGAGTTCATTTATTTTTACGCCTTTGGCCAGTAAATGCCATTCGAATCGAGATGCCCAGTAATGCACTAGGACTATATAGTAGAGCCCTCCGATATGGCCTCCGATCCAAGGTTCAAGTTCAATGTCTGGTTAGTTTATCAGGTTAATGGAAAAGCTGAAGACGACTTGCTAGAACACATCTGGCACTTGTCGTTTTTCAGGCGCAGTTTATTCTTATCAGCGTGTTTGTATTATTTTGTTATTAGGTTCTCCCGCCTCCGGCCCTTCTTGCCTCTCCTCCAGGGGGGCCGCATACCTCACTTCTGGAAGGCAATTGGCTTCGGCATTCGGCCACCATGCAAAATACCAATTTGTTGGCGAATAGTTTTCCGCTGGCTAACTAGCTGACTAGCTGACTGGCTGACTGGCTGTCTGGACGATGAAATCATCCAAACAAGTATCTCTGAGGTATCTTAGAGCTCTTCACTCCCCCTCCCATCTCCACATCTGATAAGATCCTCCCAGTATGTAGTGCAGAACTAGAACAAGACCTGGCCAACAAGTTGTTTATTAGTACTCAGCTCCGAGACACCGAATGGTGTCAGCCGGTCTTGTTTTTATTTTGAAACACACTACTTTATTACACAATTCGGTGGACAGCATCGCATCATCGTCATATGATTCCGATTACTGATATGGCCGGTGATATGGCTTGTTGTTCCTCCGCCACTATATTTGAATAATTTGTTTGAACTCTTATGCTAATTGGCTGGCATTTAGTTTGTTTCTTTTTTTTCGGATTCGAATCTGATTCGAAATCTTGGCGAAAGAATCACGAACACGGCATGCCGAGTACGTGTGGAAACGAAATCGAATCAGATTCGGATTCGGATTCGGAACGAAAATAGAGTCATTGGATTGGGGGCAGGGGTTGGATAGGTCGTGGTGTCATGACATAATCTTCTGGCTTTTGAACACACACACACACACACCTATTTGCATAAGAGACCGAAAGTGAAATGGCCAGGCCAAAAGACGATGGCCAGGTCAGCGAATTGGCATTTTCGTTTCAGAAGACGTGACATAAGAAAGGTCGCCCCTATAGGTATATCGGAGATACCCCATCATCAGACCCCGGGAGACCCGAACTCTTTCATTTCCATTTCCAGTTATACCTCTTAGCTCTTCTCCTCCGTCTTCTGGCCAACTCCAATGATGGCCAAGTCCAAAGCCAAAGCGAAAGTTTTTTAAAGGTTTTCGTTTCTTTTTTTTTATTTTTCGACTCGACTCGACTCGAACTTCTTATTTAACAGCTTCGTTTTCACTTTGGCCATTTGTGCTTAGCTGTTTATTTTTGTTGCTGTTGCTGGTTTGGTTTTCATTTTTTATATTATGTGTTTTTTAAGTTTTATTTTTGATTTGCGGCTCCTATACGTGCGACAATCCAAAATATGAATCAAAGTGCTTTTTTCGGAACACGCCGCACCACACACATTATTTCAAAAACGCTGAGCCGCAAATTATGAAATTCTCATCCGTCATAATTGGTCTGATGAGCAATTTTCCAGCCGATCTCTAAACGGCACTAAGGCACGTCTTCTGGGGGCTTTCTCCGACCGACCTTTCGAGCTGGAAGATGGCAGATGTCCCCAAGAGTACCTCCCAAAAGGGCAAAGATCAGCGGCAAAGGGTAAACATCTCCTAAATCAAATCCATAATCCATTATGGCTACGCACCTGCCTTTCTTATTTATTCCGCCCCCGACCCGGGCCTCTACTATATGAATGAATTTATCGGTGGGGCGGTGAGAGGCCGCCATCGCCATCGCCATCACTTTCGGAATTTTATTGGGAAACCGCCAGCGGGGAGGGGAAGGGGGAAGACTGTTCTTTATAGCTTTTACTCTTAAGGGTGATTTACTGGATGGGTGGGAGGCGAGATCAGCAGGCTGCTTTCGCCAATTTCCCCCGCCAAGTATTCGCCAGATTCCTTGATTAACTTATTGGATTAAGAGTGTCAGGCGGAAGGTACTAGGTAGTGTGTGTGTGTGTGTATCTAGTCTCTCGATTCTAGAATCTAGAGCAATTTATAGATAAAGTCTATTCAATTGTTGATCTTTATTTAGAACACCGAGTGGGTTGCGCCGTTGAAGAGGAGAGGAGATCTCTACAAACTAATAAGCTGTGTGGGCCATCGCCTCCTACCTCGCCACCATCTCTATTTTGCACTCCAAGCTTCCCCCTTATTCTGGTTCGGATTTGGATTCGGATTCGGATTCGGATCTTGATTTGTTTCGTCGGCGACTTGTTGATTTGCACATTCAACCTCAAGCCTCGGATGACAAGCGTGACAAAAACAAAAAAAAAACTGCAAGCCATTCAGAATCGGGGTGTTAGTGCCCTTAGACTGCACTTGGTGGGTTTGGGTTATCAGATCCCAGCAGTTATCCCCCTGCTATGATACCCAGTACTGCCACTCTTTTCTCTTTTTGGCCGAAAAAGAGCCATTTGGTTTTGTAGGCCTCGGGGGCCTTTCACTGCCAAGACTCAGAGCCAGTGCCAGAGCCAGAGCTATACATACACTCACCATGTTTACCCGTCTCTTTTGTTATGTGCTCGCCGGCGCTATTTACTTATGTTTTTTACAAGTGCAATTGGGGTTACTTTCTATTTAAAATTAAATAAATAAGTACGTGCATGCAAATGGAGGTTTGGGGCCAAAAACCAGCCAACCAACCAACCAACCAGCCAGTCGGTTGTTATTTTCTCCATTGGATTCGTTGGCCAAAAAGACTTGCAGCGTTTTAGTATTCCCCGCATGGCGATCTTCAGAAAGGGGGGCTGGAGAATGAGAATTTTGGGGGAACAGCTGCTGATCCTTTGGGAACGATAGCGCCTCCGGTTGGGGGATCTGGCTCTGCAGCTGGCGGCGTGCATCAACATCAAAATTTGCCATCATTTCTCTAGCTGTCGTGCCCTTGTTCTGCCTGCCAGCCAGCCAGCCAGCCTGCCAGCTAGCCAGATGTGGGGAAAAGAGTGCTCATCTATGTATGTGGCTAGAATGGCCAGAATGGCTAGATGGCCAGAATGACTAGCTGCTAGAATGGTGAAGATTGTTTACTGTTTGCGAGATAGAATCTCTCGGATCGCTCTGGTTTGTTTATTTTTATAAACTGTGTGCTGCGCCCCCCCATTTGTATTACTTTGATTACTTGGCTGGCTCTGGCTCTGAGCAGGGCAGCCAATAAATCATCGAGACTTGCGGTGGCTCTGCATCATATGCTATATGGTCTATATGGTATATGCGTGTTTTTAAATAATAATACTATATGTATACTACACCCAAGGAGCCAAAGAGCTAAGAGGTAGCCGTACTATATATCATACGTCAGCTATTCCCACATACTATAATGATAATAATAATAATTACCATAAATATTTTTTTTTTTTTTTTTTTCTGATTTGCTTTCGAATCGCGTATGAATGAAGACCACTAGTCGCTGTTTTGCTTTTCATTCGAAAAGAAAAATGCAAAACATACCAAAACAAAGTCAGAAATCAGAAACAGAAATCACAGAAATCATTCGAAAACATTTTGTCAAAAGTAATTTTTCAAGCAAAACAAAATATATATATTATAGCCTGACTAGCTGGCTGGCTGGCGTCTCTCACGGTCGTTGATGAACTATGTTGAGGAATGCTCCCGAATATGGGTCATCCTCGTTACTTTCTCCACCTGCCTCGGTTTGGAAAAATTACGAGATCTCCCCATAAGATCTCGAGACTGCAACGGTTGGATCGGTATTCCAATCCAATCGCACGTTTATTTTCGGACTTGCGACGCCTACCACAAATAAAACTTGAAATAAATGAAGATGATTTGTTTTGACAAGTGTCAAGATTTTCGGTTCGCAATATTATTACGATACGCGGGTTCTAAGGAGGCTGAGGAGGCCTCCTCTTCTATACGAGTTGTGTCAGAAAAGTGTCAGAACCGCAGAATCGTGACAGCAAGCACGCGGACTCTTAAGCGAACTCATCCCTCCAATTTTAATTTCGCCAAGACCCAGTCCCGACCTATATGTATCCCCCCCCCTAAGAAATATTTATATAGTATTTGTTTAGGGAGGAATACTGGCGTTGATTTGTTTGGACTCGAACCGGGGGCGGTCGAGTAAACATCGAATTCCATAATGTTCGCAATTAATAACAATTGCCGAGTGATGTGGCAAGCATTTTCGGAGGAATTCTAACCATCACTGGGCCTCGGCTGGCGGAAATTGATTAGCTGGCCACCATATCAGGCAGTACTCTCTCGATCCGATACTGTTGAGGCGCCATGTGGCCAATGTCGTCATAGGAAGTGATTGGTTTATCGACTCCCCAGAGGGGAGGCATAGGGGCTATCCCCAAAGGGGTCATCATACCACTCTAGAGATAAGCGTTTGTTCCCGCAGGAAGCTTCCCAGAAGGCACGTCCCAAGGCCTTACATCGATCTAACCCGACGAATACGAATTGTTGCCATTCGGCAAGAGTTCTAGATAGATGAGCGCGCGTGGGCACGTAATTGAATGCAAATCACTTCATTTTCTGTGGATTTGGATTTCTATTCACTTTACGGCCCGGCCCGGCTCGGCCGCAATTATACGACACATTAAGGCCGCATTAACATTTCCGGTCGCCACTCGCCGATCGGTTATTACAAGTCCCTGGCCAAGAATCGTAACTCCGTACCACGCACGTGTAGCCTGAAACCCCACAACCCCAAGGGGGTTAGACCCGACCCGCTAGTCGCAACCCCAGCGGAGCCATTAAACCCATTAATGGAAACTTGTTTGGGTCTCCAACTGGAGGGAAAATTTCCACTCGAGCTTTGGATTTGGGAAAACTTTCAGATTTCAGTGCGAAAGCCCAAACGGCTTCTCAGGTTGTGTGTATCTCTCGGATACGCAACTGTCTCCCTCTGAAAGTATCTGTATCTGAGGCACATACGCATGCGCAGCTTTTCTCTGTTGCCATGCCAGCTCTGGTAGTGGAATGCCAAGCAGGGTCTCCCTTTGCTTCCTCCCCGCCCCTCCCTCCGAAACAGAAGCTCAGACATACATAATTGCTTTCCGGCCCCGCAGACCAAAGAGTACAGCCAGTTTGGCGATCTTGGCTGGGAGTTTCTTTCAAAGTTTCCCCCATTGTTCGGTCTTCTTCCCTAATGATCCGCATCAGTGGGGCTCACAGATACACACACACATCTCGGTCCCTATATACTCACTCACTCATACATATATGGCCGCAGATGGTGCCTTCACCGGCCCCTTCTCGGTCTCCGCTGGCCGGGAACGGCGTGGAATTCATTCAACTCTGGCGCTCTGACGCTCTGGGTTGCTGTTGTTGCCAGCCGCGAATGAATGAATCGCACACTGGGCCGATGGGGCGATGAAGCGATGAGGCAGTTGCCGCAAAAATAGAAACACGCGCCCGCTGCATTTCCGTTTTGGCAGAGCGGCCAGCCACCGCGAGAGGTCTAGACTGGTGGCATCGGTGGTGGAAGGGAGAGGCCTGCACCGAAACACGTGTCCCGCCGCCCACACGAAACTGGTTCTCCGGCACTACGCAATATCCAACCCGAATCCGAATCCGAATCCAAGTGCGAATGCGAATCGGAGTTCGATCCTCATTTGAATACCGCATCCGACTCATCGCCATTCAGCGCGACGCCTCCATAAATCACACGCCCCAAAAGGGGGGGTGTGGCCGTGGCGGTAAGCCGCCAAAGGGGGTGCACTGCCAGAAGTCCACAGAAGTCTCCCCAAGAAAAACTAGTCTGGCTCATTAGTGGAGTGACATAATTGGTTGGAATTTCTCTCGGTGTATAGTCCAGCGGCAGGGGGGTGGGGGAGGGGTACGCACATGGAGCGGCGCTAGGCACGAACTGGTACCTGTTTTTCGCGGCAGTCTTCTTGCCGTTGTCTCGGTTCCCCAACTACTTGTATCTTAAAGATTGTTTTTTGTTTTGGCCCGCACCTGAGCCATAAACCGGGCCACAAGATGGGGAGCCCCAGAGAAAGTGAACTGATTATGGGATCACATGACCCTTTCGGCACTGGGCACTCGGCTCCAACTGTCAGGGGCCGGACATGTCAGTTGGCCCAGTTGCTTGGGGAGTATTATCAACATGTTATCGGAACAGTTCAAGACACTTTCAAAACAAACAAAACATTTGCTCAAAATATCAAAATTTCTGCCGTTTGTTTCGCTTCGTTTTGTCTTTAGTGCAGCCCACTAACTACCAACTAACTAACTAACTAAACCAACTAACCAATCTAACCATCCAATCGTATCTGGCCCAGAGGCTGACGGGATTATGATGAAGCGCTTCCACCAGCACCGCGGAGCAAAGTTCGGAAGGACGGCTAAGTTTGTTTTTTAGATACGAAAAGCAATCACACACCTACAGATACTCAGATACAGATACAGATACTCAAAGATACTACAGATATTAACTGATACTACTAGATACTAGAGATACCAGCGATACTATTGAGTTAGAGATACTGGGTATCTAAGTAGGAAGCTTGTTTGCCACCAGGTGGCACGTGGTCTCAGCCTGCACTCAGCCGCAACTTGGCCTAGGTCTCTAGTCCAACAGAGAGCCACCCGACAGAGAGAGAGTGAGTGACGGCTATTCCCCCACTTATCAAGGGGGGTGACTCACTCTGTCGTCACCGAGTTTGGATCGGCGGGGTTTTTCATGCGCTCGGCTGATACATGTCATCAGCGGTTTCTTGGCCCGGGCTTTGTTTATATCGCGAGGGGCCGCTAATTGCGCCATTAGTTGGCTTTCAGCTGCAAGTGCAGGCGGTCCTCTCGGCACAACACCCCACAGAACACCACAGACCACATACACGAGATCACCCCCTTATTTTGGGCCCCCCTTTTTCTAATTCGAACGCGTTTATGTCTGCAGCGGAGCAATGCAATTCTTTCTCGAAGATTTCCTTCAGCTGCATCTGCTCAAGATTTGTAAGCACCGTGTGGCATAAGGTCTCTTTTTAGAGTGAGTCTCTTGACTAACCATCCTAATCCTTTATTGCAGATGACAAGATGCAGCGTTGCAACCAGAACGGCGGCAATACCACCAACACCACCACTGGCAACAAACGCAGCCCTCAGAAGTATACCGGCAACCTAGCAGCAGCCGGCATGATGGCCTACCAGCCACATACTGCAACATCGACGGTGGGTGCCACCATGCAGCACAACAGTGCTGGCAATAAGCATGCCACACGCAAGAGCCGCTACAACAACAAGCAACAGCAGCAGCAGCAACAGCCGCGACAGGAGCAGTACGGAAACCTGAACATGCGGAAGCGCACCTCGGGGGCCACCGGAAGTGAGTCCTCGCCCTCGCCACCGGCCGCCACCTGGCTGGAGCAGCGCTATGGCCACCGCCTCGTCAAGTCTTCATTCATCGAAGGTGAGTCTTCCAAGCAGTCTTTTCTTGTTTATTTTTACTTCTCAGAAGAACAAGTATTGTAGAATTGTAGTATTGTAGTACTCTAGTACTCTAGTGGGGATGGAAACAATTAAAAAGTGATTAAGAAATCGGAATCCGAATCCGAATGGTTTATTTTTGTAGCCAGAACCATGAATCACTTCATTCCAAGACATTCCTCCCGAGATTAGTTTATGGGGAAAGGGCGCTATCGGTAACTATTCATAGAGGAGGACCATCAGCTAGAAGTTCCTCGGAACTCAACCATTAGGGCAGGTCCTACTCGAGAGTTCCTGTTTTTTTTGGCCAGCGATGAGCAAAGCCAGACGCTGATTCACTTGCTGGCGTTGTTTTCATCGAAATTCCAAGCAAATCGGCCGACATCTGAGGTGAATCACACACCCGGTCGTTTATTAATTCGACGTCATCGAACCACTATAGCCCCATAGCCTAGAATGGAAATTAAAACAAGAGCCGAGTAGGAGGGGGGAAAAGTACAGAGTCTGGTCCGAGGGTGTGGGTCAGTAGGTGGTGGTCAGTATGTGCAGTATCTATAAATACTGGCCAGGGTAAATATTTGCAGTGATTGGGATTTTTGAGAGACGCACCCTCCCGCCCAGAAACTTTCCATACTACGCCTCGCCTCTACCTGCGATTATATAAAACCCAGTGAGTAGTCAGTCCACTCCTCTGCCTGGAGGGGTCTATTTCGGTATCAGTTATGGGTGGCTCTTATCAGCTTTAGTCTATCTTCAAGGGGGGGCCAACATTTCAATTAACTTTCAGATATCCGAACAAGGGTACCCTAAACTATAGTACCTGCATATATCTGCTATATACATATATACTATTAGGGGCCATTGTGCTTCAATAAGAAGATTGCAGGAAGTCTTCGCTTAAGGCCATTGAGAGAGTGTCTGGGTATCAAAACTATCCGGATGAGAGCTATAAAGCGATAGCTTTCGCTTTTGTTCGCTTCCCAAAATTAATTCAAAATCAAAAGACTAGAAATTAAATAAACAAACAAGAGGCCCTGGGCAGGGGTCAGTCGTTAAAAATGAATTAACAAAAGCCATAAAACCAGACAGAAGTGCATCAATTTCCAGTGGGAATTTTCCTGGAATTTTGGAATCTTTTTTTTTGGGTTGTGAAAACTTTCCAGAACCGCCCCGAAACTAATCTGTTGTTGTAGCCCCAGCGCCATCCACTACTACATAATGTGGAGACGTAATCGGTACTGGGGAATGGGAATACTGGGAAAGCTGAGACGCAATAGAGGTGCCGAGCCGGCTGATTAGCGCTCAGATTTGTTCATTTTCTCAGGCACCTGGCGAAGACGACTTTTTTACAATTTTTTTTATTTTTATTTTTGCTGATGTGCTGGTGCTTTGTTTTCCATAATTGACGTATCAGGTGTGTGTGTGTTGACTCTTTATTGACTCTGTACTGTTTGTACCTCTGTATCAGTCGACGATCGAATCGATTGATGATAGGGTGGGGGTAATGGTGGGGATTCGTTTTTTGGTCAAATACTGAGAGACCTGAACTGATAATCATAGTACATATGTACTGCCCCACTACATGGCATAAACATACATACTACTCTAGTTACATAACGTCGATCGGCACTGTCATTGATTAGCACTTGGCCAGAACGCTCAGATCGTGAAATTTGCACAGCGGCGTTAACTGAGCATAGCTTTTTGTTTTTTAATATTATGTGGAGCTTTTGCGCCATCCGTTTGGGTCATTAGAGCACTTGGAGAAGGTCGAACCGATCAGGTTTATGGTACTTGGATAGCTTGAAGTACCGGGTATGGATGTCTAACGCTTCACAGCACATCCCTCGCGTTGCTGGCAATTAAGGCGTTATGCCACGACTCTATTAAGACATTTTATTAAGCCACACACACTCGTTAGATAATTGTTTTGGCCAAAAAGGAATGGCTTCCACCAGCCACCATTTGTGGTTGAGCTTGGCAGACGCATTTTTCACGCCCCACTGGCCCGCTCCAACTCTCAAACGGATCGGATTAAGGCTATGTACGGTACAGAGCCCCCTTTCTCCGCCATTTAGCCCCCTGGCCGCTGTAGGCCAGATGCAATCCGAGCCAACTTGATCTCATTACCCGCATGCCATTGTCAGAGGCGCCTCTAACGGAGCCACATGCCCCACTGACTCTCTTCAGCAGATCTTCATCATCTTTCTTTGGGCCCGTCCCCTCCCTGACCCGTCGGCATCAGCCAAGGTCAACCTGTTGGCCATTTAGCTCAGGCCATTTACCCAAGCCCAAGTCTCGGACAGAGTCTCAGAGCTTCTTAGTGGAAGAAAGGTAGAAAAGCTTTGCAATTCATGCCAAAGGTTGAGAGTTTTTTATTGAAAGAGTCCCCTTTCCTAGAACTCAACTTCTAGAGAATGCTCAGCGTTTAGGAGGAGGTTCCTAGAACAGCTATGCTGGGTCCCAATTCTATTGAAAATCCAATCTAATACTTCCATAATGCTCTAGAGAGAGAGCAGAACAACAGGACCATATTGTTATTCTTAGAACTTTTATCTGCCGCTTATTTTTAATAAGCACTAAAGATATAAAGATTACCAATCAACCCACACAGTTCCCAGGCCCATAATCTAATAATTTGATTACAACAATGGATGGTGGGGATGGGGATAGCGTGCCAACATGTTGGTTGGCATTCCACATAGCCCGCTGGCCATATAACACGGACTTGGTACCTCGGAGCCTCGGGCTTAGCTTTCAGCTCTTCCAAAATGGGCTGAAACGAGCTTCGAGTCCGACAGTCCAGGCCAGAGGCACTGTGACCTCAATGGCCACATTTCGCATAGCCTTATACACACATCTGCTCGATTAATAAAACTCATATTAGTTTACATTAAAAGCAAACTGTATGGACTGTATGGATCGTGCTTATGGCCGGTCGGAGTATCGCGGGGGCCTGACGGGATGTTGTGACATACGTGAGCGTGTTGTATTAACTATGGCGATGATGTTTACGAGTGTATATTATCGTTATTCCAGTGCCAGAGCTAGAGCTAAAGCTAGAGAGCCAGGTTTCGGGGCTCATTAAAAATTCAAAAGACCAATTGCGAGACGCGGTGGCCGGTGGCTTGGCACAGGAAGCGACGCATCGAGCCCCCACTCAAGGTCGCCGCTCAAATAAATTATCCAAAGTACCTGAGATGATGCTGGATGCTCCGATCCGAAGTCCAATCCTCAGGTTTGCCTTTGTGGGTCAACCCATGACGCTGGCCCGGCGGGAATTATAACACCGATTGCGTCATGGATTCATTATGGGTTGGAGCCGATAGTGATACCCTAATGCATATTTATGGACTTATCTTGACAGCTGGCTGCCTGCTGCCTGCTGCCTGCTGCCGGCGATAACTAATTAAATATCGTCGCTTTCGCACCTAAACTGGTGTGTAATACTGTTCTCCATACTGCTACCCCCACCCCCCCAGATGAGGGAGGGGGTCTATCTCTCTCTCCGGCTGTGATTTGTTTCCATGTAGCCCCCGGAGCTGATTAGACTATTTCGATCGAATATTGAATATAATCTATGTAGAGTTGGGGCGACCAGGTACGAAGACAGTCACGAGCACTCAAAGTGCCTCGAGGGTCTCTGTTGCCGTAGGTAACTGGGAATTGGGCCCAGATCGGGCCACATCTTATCACTGCCCAGTAACCGAAAATAGCCATTGGATGCCTTCGATTCGGGAGTCTAGACTCTTGACTCTAGACGGAGGCACATGTCCACTAAATCAGAGAGCGACAGTTTACTCCAAGACTATATGACTATAATGCTATAATGCTATAGTACTATATTTCACGACGTGATGAAAGTCCACTTTGTTGCGTGTTTTTCGCTTTCCGGCACTCGCATGTAATGCCTCCATCCACCCAAATTGCTAATTTAAATCAAGTTGTGTACTAGAAGCACCACCACTAGCACCACTAGCACCACTAGCCATAAATCACGAGTACCTTGCTTTACAATTTAGTGGCCCGAGCACTCCAGATTATCACTTAAGCCCCTGACACGTTAGTCTCACTTGTTTAACCAAACTATCTAATCGCGGCCTGGACGGTATCTGGATGGTCATACCTCCCAACTCCTCCCAAAGGTTAAGGTTTCTTTCGTGCAGATCTTCTGGGCTGGAAGCGGTCTCTGTTTACCTCCCAATCCCAATCTCGTTCTTCCAAGGCTGTTTGGGAGATTGGCGCGTGCGTCGGTCGCTGATAAAGTCGAATTTTCAAATTTTAGGGCACTCGTAAAATCCGCCGAAAGGTGGTGGCTTCCGAGAGCTCGACGACTAATTGCTTGGCCTGGCCGGCTCGATGTCCAGATGGCTAGATGTCCGAGGCGAGAAAATAAACAATAAATAAGCTAAATAAAAAATAAAAAAAATACTGCCACGCCTTATCTAATCGCCGGACTAGGCACCCGATCCGGCGATCCACCGATCCAGCGATCCGGCGATACGTGATGATCATACTTATGCTCCGCCAGCCCGTATTGGATGACTTGGCCAGTACATATGTAAACAGCTGATATCATTTCTCCAGCCATGTGATCCGGAGATCTCGCTTGGGCGCCCAGGTCACGTCGCGGGGCGTCCTTCGAGTTGGCAAGTCAACAAACCCACCACCTAGCCACATCGCCACCTCGCCATATGATTTATCTATGCGCGCTTTGAAATTCAATTTTTTGAGTCGCGGATCTCTGGCTTGAGTTTGGAGTCTTCCCCCGAAAACCATATGGGTGTTGAGGAAGTGCTTTCCACCACCAGGAAGCGATTCGGATGACTGTACAGGAAGCTTCGGGAGGCGAGTGCCAGATAAGAGAGCTTTATGGGGGTCGTTAGAGACGTCACGAGATCTTGACGGCTCTGACGGATGGCAGTCGGCGGGAGAGATGATCGGTGGGCATATGGGGGCTTCCCCTTTTCACTTTCCTTGCCAATAAATCAATAGTCCGCATCCGAGAGCCGTGCAGAAACAAAGCACTGGCCAGAAACCAGATCCGTGGGCCGGTTGGGGGTTCTCGTCGTCGCTTAGCAACACACCCCCCCTGCTAGTTATTTTCGTTAATCTGATCTCTACACGGAGAGAAACTAGCTGGAAGAGTAGTAGTCTTGTCTATCTATTGAGACTGAAGATTTCTCCTTGTGTAGAAGCGCGCTGGAGAACGCTGGGAGTGGGGAAAATGATGAGCCCAACGCGGAAGCTGCTCGCTCGCCAGCATAAAGCGCTTAATAGCCAGAATATAATGGCAGTTGTCACAATAAAAGTGTATAATTGTAGTGCGTCAGGCCCCCACCTCCATCCACCTCCCCTAGAATTGGCAAAAAAAAAGGTTTCCAAAGCGGTAGAGGCCCCCGCCCCACATGCGTCAGCTTGCGGACATGCGTAACCTTCCCCAAAATCAAATCGCACACTCACACACACCCCCACACACTGAAAAGGGGGGGGGGATTTGAGCACGCGGGCTGGCTGGGCGGAAAGGTGGCCGGCCAGAGGGAGAGGGAAGAACGCTCGTAGAAACAGGGCGACTCCGCCAAGCAAAGCAAAGCAAAAGCACGTGGCGCTGCTTGATAAGCGTGTGTGCTGGTATGCGTACTGCTGGCAAGCTGGTGTGTGAGGTGTGCTAGTGTGTGCTAGTGTGTGGTGTGCCAGTGTGTGTGGTGTATTATATTTCCCGTAGCGTGTGTGGCTTGTTATCACCGCCAATTTGCATTGGCTAAATTTTTAGCTGAATATATTATTATGGCTTGGCGGGCTTACGAAACGAATCGGAAAACGTATGAGCTAATAGCCCGACCCGGCCCAACCTGGAGTCACATGTCACATTGT
Source organism: Drosophila bipectinata (assembly GCF_030179905.1). Lineage (NCBI taxonomy): Eukaryota > Metazoa > Arthropoda > Insecta > Diptera > Drosophilidae > Drosophila > Drosophila bipectinata. The sequence goes on along the minus strand of NC_091734.1, from coordinate 7,683,632 downwards.
AGATCGCAACCCCACTGACCCCACTCTTCTTCTGTTCTCTTCTCTTGCAGACAAGTTCCTGGGCCAGCACAATCCGGGCCACCGCAACAGCACCAGCAGCGAGACGACCAGCGAGGACATCGACTCCAGTAGAGAGCATCTGAACAAGCCGAAGGGCAACCAAATAACCGGCGGTCATGTTGCAGGTACCCCCTTGTTGTCAGCCGCCGTCCCTGCCTCTGCCATTGGGGGCAAGGCACGTCCAAAGCGCCAGCAGAAGCAGAAGATGCAGCAGCAGCAGCTCCAGCAGCAGAATCCGGACCAGCAGCAGAACCCTGGCAAGATGACGTCCCAGAGCAAGCCCAAGCAAGGCAACCCGGCTGGCAAGTGGCGCCACCAGACCGCTACGGCTCCACCGATCCAAAATGGCAACAATCCGCAGCAGCAGCTGGCGGGCGGGAAGCGGGGAGCGAACGGCAAGAAACCCGGAAAACCCAACCACAACAACGGAAGCGGCGGATGCGGAAGCGGAGCCGGAAGTCTGGCCAAGCACAACGGCGGCAGCAACAACAGGAACGGCATCCTCCGGAACGGCATCACCTGCTCCGGCGGCAGCTCCTCCTCCTCGGCCCTCAGCTCGCCCACCAGTTCGCCCACCAGCTCGCCCCAGAACCGCAAGCGGATGCCGGGCCTGGAGTGGCGCCGGAACACCAACTTCCTGGTGCCCCCGCTGCGCCAGTACGAGCAACTGGACCTGGATGACCGCACCCTCGTGCAGCAGCTGCGGCGCCACGTGATCGACCACCACCTCCTGAGGGTCTACGGCTTTCCGGTGGAGTCGGTCGTCCACGAGGGCGCCATCGAGATCTTCAAGTGCCTGCCGCACATGAGCTTCGCCGCCGCCCTGGCGGAGACGGCTCCGGCCGTGACGGTGATCAACTGCCACGACGGCCTGGCGGAGATCGGGGGCGAGGAGGGCGGCTCGGCCACATCGAGCGACTCGGGCAACAGCTCGCCCCGGTCCCTTGACTCGGAGTCGGGCGGCGAGTGGAGCGGCAGCGAATGCGAGAGCAGCTCCTCCTCCTCGGGCGCTTCGGCCTCCTCCTCCTCGGCCTGCTCCTCCGGCTCGGATGCCGGCGATCTCAACCTGGAGCTGAAGTACTGCCAGTACGTGCAGGTGGAGCGCAGCCTGGCCAAGCCCTGCGCCCGCTGCAAGCGCCACTTCCTGGTGGACGAGCTGACCGGCGAGTACCTGACCTGCGAGGAGTGCCACTACCACTCGGGCAAGTTCCAGCGCTACTTCGACGGCGTCTGCATGGGCCGCTGGAGCTGCTGCCACGCGACGGACGAGTCCTCGCCCGGCTGCTGCCACAGCGAGCGCCATGTCTGGACAGGATCGGTGGTGGGCGTTAACGGGCCCTACCACGACTTCGTCCGCACCCAGCCTCGCCGCCGGATGGCCCAGGACGATCACCTGCCGGCCGTCTACGCCCTCGACTGCGAAATGAGCTACACGGGGCGTGGCCTCGACGTGACCAAGGTGTCGCTGGTGGCCCTCAACGGGCAGCTGGTGTACGAGCACTTTGTCCGGCCGGAGTGCGACATCATCGACTACAACACCCGGTACTCGGGCATCACGGAGCGCGACCTGCGCACCGGAGGCGGTGCCAAGTCCCTGGCCGACGTGCAGCGCGACCTGCTGGAGCTGATCTCGGCGGACACCATACTCATTGGCCACGGACTGGACAATGACCTGCGCGCCCTCCGGATCGTGCACAACACCCTGATCGACACCTCGATCAGTTTCCCCCACTGCAGCGGCTTCCCCTACCGACGGGCCCTGCGCCACCTCACCAAGGTCCACCTGAAGCGGGAGATCCAGAGCGGGGACGGCACCACGGGCCACAGCAGCTTCGAGGATTCGCGGGCCTGCATGGAGCTGATGCTCTGGCGGATCAACCGTGAGCTCCTGGATCCCACATGGAGTTGGGACGATTGAGCCGGTAGCAGGGGGGAAAAGGGGGCCAGCAAGTACTTCTAGTTGATAAGTTAGTCGTTCGCCTAGTTCGTATTCTAAGGAAAAGCAAAGGATAACAAGAAAAGAAAACAAATCTCAGCTGTGCCGGCGAGGGGGAAGTCGGCCATAAAATGGTGGATGGCTCGGGCCTCCCAGGGCCGCCCATCATTTGGTTGCCCAAGTCCCCCTCCCCCCGGCCGGTAACCACAAAATTCAAATGACAAAGAAAATTCAAAGAGCCTCTGGTCTCTGGTTCCGGCCAAGACCGGAACAGGACCGGAAACGCGCGCAAAAAAAAATGAAAATGAAGATATATTTATATATGCGATACATAGGGAATATTTTGTAAGCGTATATTTATAGAAGAAAAACTAAAAAAAAAAAAAAAACAAAAAAAAAAAGAATTAATTATTAATCTACATATGTATATACGCATATTGATTTTTTTTTTATTTTCGAACCACGAGAAAATGTACTGAAGTTTAGCTGTGATGTTTTTTTTCACTTTCTCACATATTTTACACGAACCAGAAATTCAAAATACAAAAAATATAGAAACAAAATACAAAAAATATATACACATGCATACATGATCAGCTATTTTTTTTTTTTAATAGAAGTCCAGTATGGAAGTCCAAGTCCAAAATTAACCTTATTCTTGACCAAAACGAAATCACTCCATTTAAGCTTAGGTTCTAGCCCGCACCCTATTTTTTAGCCACATATGTTTTTATTATTATTATTATTATTATAATTTTTTTTTTTTTTTGTTTACCAACCATCTCATGTACTATTAGAATTATATAAGAGAAAAATTAACGAAAGTAAGCAGAAAGTTCAACTTTGACTACTTTTATACACTTTGCAAAAAAATGCAAATTATATTTCTTCTTTGTTTTTTGATTATTTATTTGACAAGATTCACAAGAACACGATCCATACACGAACAGTTCATTGAAAATTTCTTCAAGTGTACAATTTTTCACATTGAACTCTCCTCCCATCATCGTAGGCCTAAGTTCTAAGGTTTATCAGACAGACAGACAGACCCTTCTAGTTGTCTTATATAGTTGTAAGTGTAACTCGACGTGGATACTTCATTCGACAATCGATGTTCCTAGCAGCATAAGTTGAGCACACACTACCGAGGTAGCACTGTACTACTGCACACACTGCAAGAAAAGCAGAAGCGCAAATTCGATTCGCAACGATGAAATAAAAGAACAATGATTTGTTTCAAAAATTAAATATCACCTCAAGACATGCTGTTCTTATTGAAATCGGGGCTTTATCATGGTATTTGGGCGGGAGTGGGATTTGTGATAAATAGTTGCCGTTTTGAAGGCCCATGGGGTGCGGTCGCGGAGTGCCACATGACGGCTGATTAATTTATATAGTATAGGTCTTTCGATCGCCCCGAGAGACTGATACTGAGACTGAAACTGAGAAATATGGAAGCGTGACGCGGGCGGAACGTTGACCCCCCCAGAGACGACGTCATAGACCGCAACTGCCTCCCCAGATCTCGGAGTGAGTGGGAATTTTTTGGTTTCTTTGGTTTTTTCGGTATTCGATAAAACAAAACCCTAAAGCTGCCTCGGCACTGGCGGCTCTTAATTTAGATGAATTTATTTACCTTGGCCAAACACGCTGGGTTTTCACTGTTTACTGCTTACAGACCGTGTTACCTTAGTGCGGCGGCGATCAAGATCATGCCGCATGTGTTTCACCCGACTGGGGTTGGCCCTGCAGCGCGAGGTCGCTGCATCGGATGTACCACAGGGCGTATGAGCAATCGGACTTTGGTGATAAGTGCCCACTGGGCGGATGATTAATGTTTTTGGGGAAAAAACCCTCCCAGAACTCTTGGAATTTATCAACACTCGAAAAAAACTCGAAAACTGCGTGGTTTGTATATGAAATATAATAAATTCCATTAAAAATAATAAACAGTGACAACTAGGCGGATGATTGATATTTTTTCAGGAGATTCCTACATTCTTTTCAGATGAAATTACTTATGATTACTTACTTTTTTTCACTGTAATAATTATAATGATACATTTTGATTATTTAATATTCTGTTCAAGCCCCCTAGCCCCCCTTAAGCGAAACAAGTCTAAATAGGTTTCAGTAACCCGGAAGTAATATATTTTTTTACGAGAGTGGCCTAGGTAGTGCCCACTGTACTTCATCTGCATTAGCGGCCAGCAGCTGTCTTGCCAGCTTGCGGAAGCATCACCGCACATGGGGCTGGGTATGTGTGATCAGCTGAGGGCTAAGAAGTAATTGGAGAACCAACAAGCCAGCAATGCTAACTTGACGGCGAATTCGAAGCTCAAATACACTTTAAATCCCATTTAATTAGTTAGTACATGCATTTGGAATCCCACTAATTAAACAAAACAATCAAAGCTTAACAGTTACAGGTATTTATTACATTTTTAAGCTTAATTAACGTCAAAAAAGGAGAATATTAAACACAAATCTTAATCGTGACTTTGAGAAACGGGAAAACGAAAAAGGTGGCAAGGACGACACCCGGAAGCTGTGAGAGAGCCCCAGGATGGGAGCGAGCGAAAGATCGGTGAGAGAAAGTGTGGGGAGAGCAGGTGCTGCCACACTGTTTATTTATTTAGTATTTTTCAGGATCCCCACAGGTATATTACAGCGATAAGTATATTTTGGTACAGGTACACCCCAAGGCAAGGGTTACCCTCTTCAAGGGTATACCGAAAGCAAAGTACTTGGGGTGTTTGACCAACTAAGTAATTAGCAAACGACATCTGCGTCGCAGCAATTGTATATATTTTTGGATCCCGCTTACATCGGGATGCTGGGGGATCGGGCTATAGGCTATAGTAACAGCTGTTAGTTAACAGAGAGCATCTGATTGCCAAGCAAAGGTTATCTTTCCCCGCTGACGTCAATTTGTTGTTGTTGTTGTTGTTTGCGGCCTGTCCTCTCCTTTTTTTTGTTTTTTATGCCATTTTAGCGTTCAAGTGCGAAACAGGCCTCACCTGCATAGGTGTGCGGCTGTGTGGGTACTTTGGTGGGCTTTGGCGCTCTTCGGTGGCTCTGGTTGGTTCCGCGTGTGCGTGGACTCGCAGTGAGCAGTGAAAGTAGAAAGTGATTCAAGAGGTGTCTGCATGTTAATGATGCTGCTGCCTTGCCACTCGCCGATGACGAAATCTCGGCCCAAAGGCCCCCACGCCAAGGGGCGTGGCATGTCAGGGTTTCACCGCATTCTGCTAATCCCATTCGGCGGCTACCCCCCCAGAGCTGTGCCAACAGACTGATTGATTTTTAATCGATTTAATTTCTTGCCTTGGATCTGTGACAAAAAAGAGCAACAAAGATGGGGCGGGCGGGCCATCCCATACTATATACTATAGCACACACCGGCAGAGATACATAGTGTATGCGTGGAATGCTTTTGGGGCTGATCCGACTACTATTTGACGGATGGCCGATCGACTAAATATAAATTGAACGCTCGTGTTTGGCACATTTGTGCGAGAAATCGCATCAATTGTTTTAACGGTCTAGTATACGGCCGAACCCCCCGTATAAAAGCTGTATAATAGACACGATCCGCGATGCTCGATCTCCCCGAGAACTGAGAGGGCTGCGGATTATGCAACAATGGGGAAAAAGTAAAGATAATATCGGATCTCGGGTCTGAGGTCTGGGGGCTGGCTATTGTAGTATTAGCAGATGCAAATTCCCCCCTCCCCAGAGTAACGGTAATTAACTTTGTAAAGAGACATATCCCCAACAGATGTGCAACAAGCCGGGAGCCAGGATCCAAAAATATCTGCTGACACGAACAGATGTCATCCATGAATCATAAAAGTTATGGCCGGACCACATGGCCGCAAGCCCCAGCTTGTGTAATAATCCCAATAACTTTTGAAATTAACCAAAAAAGGCGAAAAATCCGAATTCGAGTTCCCCCAAATCGTAAACTGGCGCTGGCGCTGGTGGTGATTCACAGGTGTCAGCATTTCTCAAAAGAAGTCGCCGTCACTCTCGTATATTTGTTTATTTTTATGCGATTCGGCGTCACCCACTTGTTGCCGATTTGGCAGTAGTATTCGCCAAGCGATGGATCTATAAATAGAAGGCCTATGCCTATGCCTAGGCCTATATCACAAATATTTGTGGTAGGAATCCTTCGAAAGGATTTCTGCTTTGGCAACTCAACATGATTAATGGCCCCGATTCTGGAGATAATGCTCTGATAGTGTCTCCGATAGAAATGCAAACATTAGGACCTGGCGAAAGAGCTGGTATTTGGATTTCTTTCCACGCGTGGAAACAGCAGTGTAAACAAAAAGCCTCATATATTATTCCAAGAGCAAATGTCGTCATTTTGCAGCCCATATCTAATATCCCACAAGTGTATATCTACGCATATAGTACGCGGCTAGCTGATGACGTGATAGTTGGCACGACCGAACTCGGGAACTCGGCTCCCCATGACATAATTACCCCAAAAACGGAGCCTTATGAGTGCCAGAGATGATGATGATGATGGTGATGGGCGCCTCCATATGGTTACTGGTCTTGGGAGTAACGGATTGCAACCGGGGTGGGTGGGTTGGATGAACCCACCAGCAACCCCCCCGAAGTGCAGCCAATTGTTCGCTAATCGAATTGCAATTGAGCGTGGAATCGATCCAATCGCAATTACGATTAATGTGGGCAACGTTTAATTCGATTCAGACGTTTGTCATGCTCCACTGGGTATACATATGTAAATGCCCCCCCCTCGTACTAATCAAGAAACCGGGTGATGATTATAGTCCCCCGATTAAAAGCTGGCTAGATTTTAATTTAAAACGCCCCACAGCTTAAAATCCAATTAAAACATGAATAACTAAAAGGATAAGGTGGATCTTGGAGCTTCGAAACTCTACCAATATGATACATAACTCTGGCCAATTCCAGTCTTATTAACACATTTTTGTGGGTCACACTTGTGGTCGCAATGGCCCGCCAGCTGTCCAACAGATCTGGTCGGTGCGGTTGCAGCTATTCAAAAAATACAGCTCCGTTTGGGATTTCTATGCCAGTGCATCATGAATCATCTTGGCATCTTTAGCACTGGCATCTTTGGCACTTTCGCTGGACTCCATGTACCGGGGAAAGGCAGCCGGTTTTTCGAACATAAACGTTCCAATTCTTTGAAAGCGAGAGTGAATAACCTGTTTTTCTCTTTTTTTGGGCCGAACAGGGAACCCTTCCCCGGCGAATCAGCCGCTGACCCAAGTAGCAGATAGATGGATGGATGGATGGATGGGCTCATGGAGTGAACGCTTAATTCAAGTTGAAGGCTTCGCGGCGGCGGCGGCGGCGGCGGCGGCTAAACAAACGCACCTTGGCTGCCAATTTCGTGTTTTATCAACTTTGTTGTCTCTCTGCTATTTACCTTGCACAGCCGCAGCTTTTCGACACCCACAGTATCGCAGATGGGGAGACGTGCTGGTGGAGGTGAAGGTGGAGGCAGACTCAGAGGCCTAGACGACCCACGTGGGCAGCATTGCCCCTGGTGAAAGTTCAAGGCTGTTTGCAACAGGTACACACAAAGCGCCGCCACGCACTCGCTGGTGGGCTCACCCAGCAGATGGGTATATCCATTCTATTATACACACTGTGTCGTTGCATCACCGCATTCCTGTTTGGAGCAGGCTCCTCCAGGTGCCTTGCAGGCAGGAGACGATTTTTTGGGCGCCATTCGTGTCAAAAATTATGTGTGCAGTCATACTACTTTCGAAACACAGTCCAACTTCATTCAAAAGATACTCAAATTAAACTAAAAAATAATATAAAATAGAAAAAAATGAAGCGATCTTACTGGGTCTTCACTGTGTTACAAGGCTCTTACTTCGTCGGCTCGTGGGCTCCGGTATGCGCGGCAATTTGTCTGCTGCAGCTGCTCCGCTTGCCCCCTGCTGCTGCTGACTGCTTGCATGCTGCATGCCACGCTCGTATCACTTCTTACATGACGTGGGCGGCTGTGGTAGTGATAGCTACAGGCAGCATTTCCTCGAAGCTCCGCCCGAGTGCGCAATACACACACCCAGCCCACAAGACGAGCTCAGACCCAGACCCAGCCCCAGCTACAGCCCCAATCCAAAATCCCAATCCCAATTGCAAACCCGGAAAGTGCAAGAAAATGCAGCACGAACCGTTATTATTGAGTAATTACGGCTACCAGTTGTTGGAAAAAAAAAATACCCAAGTTCACCGACGAGTGCTTTGCTTTATCGCTATAATTGTGGTGTATACATACAGTACATATATGCTGTTTGATCACTTTCTTGGGGGGCTTAAATAGTACAAAGTCTATGTGTAGAGATGTACACGCAGTAAGCTGGCTTGGTGGCCCACGGCAATCGGTGCTTAATGCCTAATGCGCTACAATATGCTAATGCTAGGCGGTCGTAGACAAAAAAAAACAATGATTATGGAACGAGGGGGGCAAACGTAACAGGCGCTGGCCATCTAATGCGAGCGGGAATCGAATAGTGGAAGATATCTGTATCCATGTTGGTTGCTTCTCTACCTGACGTGCTTTCTTTTGGCCTGAGAGTTGCACTGCGTGGCCGCAGCTCCTGTTAGTTGGCTGCGGATCCTGCCTGTGCAGCCGCCTGCTGCTTGAAGATCACGCCCGTAATTTCTCCGTCCTTCTGGATGACACAGCGCCTGCAGAGAGATGGAGGTTAGCGGATGGATCGCATCTTTGCTTCGGATACCTACTTGTTGCCACTGTAGAGGCAGATGGTGGCCGGGACCGTACTGTTGGGCTCCAGCTTGGCCACCTGCTCGGATATGGCCATGCCGATGCCGGAGACACTCGGGTTGATGTCCCCCTTGGCTGCAGGATACATTTTATGAAGCTGGCAGGTGAGTAATGGGTTGGAAAGGAGACTTACCGCCCAAACACAGTCCTTGACGGTTCGCAAGTAGAGCTCCCACAGTATCCTGCCTCGCGGCGCTGCAAATAAAGGACTTTTAGCTTGTGTGCACTGACTGAACTACTCGGCAGGCTTACATCTCTTCCAGGACCTTCTCCAGTTGGCTCTCCATGGGCGAGGTTTATAAATTCACTAGAAATTTTGCAAAAAAAAACAAAGCAAGAACCAAAACAATGGGGGTCCAGTGTGACCAGACGACCCAAGCTTGGAAATACCAAATAGCGCACAAGGTTCTTTGTGGATGAACTTTTATCCAACAAGATTTTAAACTTTGAACTTTCATTAATTTATAGAGCACTTCTCAAACATTTAAATTTAAGAACTAAATAAAATAAATGTATTTTTTTATAGCAATCTACATCACCAACATTCCGTATAATTGAAATACGAATCATAATATAGATAAGAACACCATTTCTTTTTGATTTCCGTAATTATATGTGTATGTGTATTGTTTATTCATAGCATTTCACATAAAAAATACTCCAATCGAGAGGGAAACAGAACAATTTACAATCGCCAACTAGAACTAATTGCCTTTCATTTATTATATAAGTATACCGTTATACGCAGCGCTTGGAGTGCACAAAATTAGTTTAGTTACATGGTTTTTGAAGATTTCTCTTGTTTGGAATTCCTCGCTGTGAGCTGAGAAGCTTTTCCTCGACACAAATGAACGCATATCTTTCGTAAAAATAATCTTTAACATGCTGCAGCAGTATAAACATATCATCCGCATCGAAAATTGAAGTGCCCTCGGGGGAAATTATTGAATTTCTAGATAATATGATAATTATGTACTACTAGGTGGGCGAGGCCGGCGGCGGTGGCCTACACGATTTCGTACTTCTCCACGAATAGTATCGACTCGCTCGAATACTTGACCGCCGCCTCGCTATCCACCTGGACCACATCCTGGGCGCTGATGCCGGCGTACGGCGTTTTCGAGACGAATGACACTTGCAAGGGGAAGAAGTCGCCCGGAATGGAGGCGTTGCAGCTGAATTCCATGGAACCGGACTTGTTGGCTGCATCGATAATGGGAATGTGCCATTGGAGCACATGCTTGCGCGAATCGTAGTTGTAAGTGCCATCGTACTCGGCCACCGACGGCTGCACATTCATTCTGGAAGGGATTGGATGAGGTTTCAATCAACAGAATGAAGCAAAAGTCTCAATATACTTACGGCAAGGGTATGACAATGGCCACGTCCTGCAGCTCCAGCTGCTGTGCCTCCAATTCGTACTCAATGTTGACGTCGCAGCCACCTTCTCCATTGTCGGACGGCCAGCAGTTGACTGGAAAAAGAGCGAGAGAGCAATACGTAAGAGAAGGTGCAGAGCAGATAAGGAAACAAAGGGCACTTACTGGTCAGTGGAATGGCAGACTCGTCCTGCGAGACAAAGCGCCACTTGAGCACACCCACGTCCGTGTTGAGCGGGAACGGCTTGGCCAGATTCTTCAGCCCGATCATGGTGCGTGTCTTGAAGAGTTCCTTGTCCACGTTGGGATGCGTCTGCAGCTGGAGGCCCTGTGTATGGTTGGGGGATAGCTTAAGCAGAATACGCCCGTATGCCTCGTCCGAAATGCGCAGTGTCAGCAAGCCAGAGTTCTCAAACTGCTGCACACCTCCGTCGCGTCCCAGACGCACCACCAGCTTGTCCTCGATCTTCAAGTGGACACTAATGGGAGAGAAATTGTTTCATTAATTAGCATAACCATATAGCATCTTTAACTCCCACCTTTCTCTGTGAATATCCGCCGAAATCGCTGCCTTGGCAGCAGCACTGGCACTTGAAGCAGCTCCCGAGCTTCCCGACGACGCTGCCGGAGCCAGATTGGCGATCTTCTCGCCCTCGCTCTTCAGCTGATCCACAAAGCTGTCCACATCCTTGGACTTGCCACCCAGCTTGAGGGCATTGCGTGAAGCGGGCTTACTACTGGAGAAGAAAAACGATGAAGGTTTGAGAAGATGCACAAAAAATGAAATACTTACGCGGCCACTTTGGATTTGGTATCCACTTCGATGGAGGCCATGCCGATGTTGGAGCTAGAGACGCCGGAGCTGCTGCTTACACCGCTGCTGCCAAAGCCGTCGGCGCTGAAACCACCACTGCGACCTCCCATTCCGCCAATGGAGGGGCCTCCGCGCTTGCTCGCCTCCATGCGCTGACGCTGCAGCTCCTTGGCCTTTTCGCGCATCTTCTGACGAGCCTCGCGTTCCTGGGTCTGGCGCACAGCCTGGTAGACCTTTTCCTCGTGCGAGTCCATCTCCACAAAAGTCTTGATCTGAGCCAGATTTACGCTCTCCCTGTAGCCAAGAGCCACAATCTCATCAAAGGCAAAGATCAAGTTAAAGGCGTTGTCCACGATTTCTTTCTCGTCCAGAGAGTGGCTGTACTCGGGGATCTAAGAGGGAAAATGGTTATTAAATCCTCAAAGGTTTCCCGACGGCGGGACTCACCACTTTGGAGAATAGGCGCAGCGTCTCCAAGTCCTCCAGAATGTTACTGGCCTTCGTGGTGATGAGGAGCATGTAGAGTTTCTCCATCGGTTGGTAGACATAGCGCACAGAGTCGGTCTCCACGTAGGTGTGCTGCTTTCCAGCCGTCATCAGCTTGGGAAAGGCGGCCAGCAGACCCTCGATGCGTGCCTTCGTCATCTCGACGAACTGACGTGACAGTATCACTGGGGGGAAGAGCCATGGTTCAGTTACATCCCATGTTATGATGTCTAAATTGCTACTCACCTTTGCCATTCTTGGTGCAGACTGCCGCGGCGATGAGTACCTGTTATTTGCACGGGCGATAGGTGGGAAGAGTGAGTTTGTTTTTTGGGATAAGCCTCAAATCGCCGACGTTGCATGTGTGTGTGAGTCGCCGTGTACTTACCATTTTGAGCAGCGATTCGTTGGTTTCTTCCCTAGGAAATACTTGGCGGATCGAGGCGGACGGTGCCGGGTGGGCTGCTGCTACAGATCGGAATCGCGGAGCACTTGAAACAAGCCGTTTTCAATCAATCCAATCCTAAACCGAATCCGCTAGCTGACGTGTTCGGTTCTTCGACAAATGTTTACGCTGGCTGTGTGTGTGTTGCGTCTGTGTGACACAGACCAGTGTTGCCAGATGGCCGAATCGTATTTGTGGCCAATTGCTCTCGTCGGGCCATATAGGCCCACTTAAAAATTGAAATATAATAACAATATTCACTGTAAATTAATAAAATTCCATAAATTATTTAAATAACACAAAATACATTTTTTAATTTATCAAATACAGTCATCAGCTTCTTGTTGGTAGAATGGGCTTTTGGGGCACGTTCTTATTATTTTCAGGATGGTAATACGAAGTTCAAAAAAAAAATTAGCAATATATCCATTCCTAGGGAATCGAAAAACCACTAATTCTAGGGGAATCCCCTAACCAGACAGCACTGCTTAAAAAACTGCTTGCGTCTTCACACAAAATAAAAAATACTAAAAACTACCAAATTTGCAAAAAAATAATACCTTGTTGTATTTCCATAGGGAATCCGATGAAAATCGGAGATAAAGTAGACATCGCAGAGGACAAAATTCGAAAATCTGCATTTTTGAAGGTATACCTTCAGAAAAATTTTGAAAAAAATCGATCAAAAAATTTGTTGTCAGATTTTAATGCAGATTGGTGGAGAATTGGAAAATAAATCGTTTGGTGAAAGCCGATCAAGAATCGGATGAAAATTGGAGAAGATATAGACATCGCAGGGGACAAAATTCGAAAATCTGCATTTTTGAAGGTATACCTTCAGAAAAATTTTGAAAAAAATCGATCCAAAAATTTTGTATAAGATTTTGATGCAGATTGGTGGAGAATTGGAAAATAAATCGTTTGGTGAAAGCCGATCAAGAATCGGATGAAAATTGGAGAAGATATAGACATCGCAGGGGACAAAATTCGAAAATCTGCATTTTTTAAGGTATACCTTCAGAAAAATTTTGAAAAAAATCGATCCAAAATTTTGTATCAGATTTTGATGCAGATTGGTGGAGAATTGGAAAATAAATCGTTTGGTGTAAGCCGATCAAGAATCGGATGAAAATTGCAGAAGATATGGACATCGCAGGGGCCAAAATTCGAAAATCTGCATTTTTGAAGGTATACCTTCAGAAAATTTTTGAAAAAAATCGATCAAAAAATTTGTTCTTAGATTTTAATGCAGATTGGCGGAGAATTGGAAAATAAATCGTTTGGTGTAAGCCGATCAAGAATCGGATGAAAATTGCAGAAGATATGGACATCGCAGGGGCGAAATTGGGAAAGATATGTACCACATCTACCAGCATAGATTCGCATTGACCCCCAACTCCCATTGGATAGAAAAAGTTTCAAGAGTATCACCATACAACTTTTATAGATCGTAGCCTAACTTATGTGATTACAGAGTGGTTTTGTACGCTTTTTGATTGTATCGCTAGGTAGAATCACTTTAGGTAAAATACGGTTACAAAATAAATAGAAACCCCGTTTCTTGTTATTCTCTTAAACAAAAAAAAAATACATTTTAGAAATATATAAACATATGTATGTATGTGATTTCATATATCTAGTCGTCCAATGTCAGCACTTCCACTCGTCCGGCGATCGACGCCGCTGTCTCCCCTGTGGTTTTCGTATCCTTTTGCTTGGCATACTCTACGCTGAGCAGGCGCATCACCTCGGCTGCGGTGAGTTCGTCCCTTTTGAATTTGTTGAAATTGTCCTTGACGAATTTTGCAAAGCCCTTGGCCTCACCGGCTGGCGTGGATATTGTATTCCCCTGCTTGTCCTTTTTGTTGAGAAATAATGTGATTGGCCCACGGCAAAGCCGGCACCGTAGGTTCTCCACCTTCCTGGAGCGGGAGTGAGCATGTGAGCTGAAAGGGAACATTTTTGGGTTAGCAGAATACAATCAAAGGGGACAGCAAGGCATGAGGACTCACGATGTATTGCAGCTCATACACTTGTAGGTGTACTTGAACTCGATGTTGTAGCTGTGGCACACCTTGATTTCTGGCAGATCGGGAAACTTGTCCATGGCGCGACGGGCCCACATCTTCCACACGCGTCCGTGACCACCTTCGCCGTTGAACACCCAGGCGGCGGCGTGGCACAGCTCGTGGATAAGAGTGCAGCGCAGGCGATCGGCTGTGGTCAGGACCTTGACACTGAGCTCTATTGAGCTGCTGCGTAGGTTAAGCCTAAAAAAAATGGGTTATTTATTCCATTCAGATTAAAAATAACTGATACCCACTTTCTCTTATTCATGCACCGTCCGGCCGTGTTCCGCAACAGCTTGGACCACGTTATGGGCACATCCAGTTCGTTGTTGAACACCTGAGCATTGAACATTTTGTACAGATGCAGGGCCAGCTGGTCCTTGTTCTTGGCAAAGTTCTCCCTGTAGAAATAGGCCTCGTTGTCCGCGCGTTCGCGGCTCACTTGCCCTTCGAGGGACTTCAGGAAACTGCACTTTCTGCTCTCGGTAACTGGAGGCGCTGGCTTGGGCTGCTGCTTCGGCTTGCGGACGGTGGACTTGGGCGGAGCAGTGGGCTTAGGCGGAGCCGTTTGCGGGGTATGCAGCTTAAAAATGGGAGTAGACTTTGGCGTTTCCTGGGCTATGCCCAGCTTCTTCTTGACCTCCTGCAGACGCTTGTGGACGGGCGTGCCTGGCAAGTGCTCTTTCTCCAGTTCTTCCAGCATGTCAAGATCCACCGCTCTGTCCACGATTTCCCTAGCTTCTTTGTCGTCCTCAAAGCCCGTATTTGGCGTAAACAACTGTCGCCTGGTGGTGGCCGGTTGCGGTGGCGGTGTTGCAGGTATCTTAGACTTTGAGCCTGCACGGCACGAGCGTAGAATGTCATCCAGTCGGCGGTGAAACTTCGGTGCTAAAATAATATTTGTAGAAAGTTAGAATGTGATGACCCTTTAAAGACTCGGTTTCAATGGCCTTACACTGCTCATCCTCGTCGGGATTGCTGATCACCTCCACCTCGGCCTTGGTCAAGTCCAAATAGGTGACGTCCCCAGCTTTTTCCTCGCCATCACTACTGTCGCTGCTGTTTCCGCTTACTGTTGCGTCCGCGTCCTCGTCATCGGAGGCGTCTGTCCCACTTTCGGAATCAACCAGAGCACGCCAACGGTCCTCGTCGATATGATTGGTGCGTGGACGAGTCGCTGCCTTCCGTTGAGGACGCCGCTCCGTTTGAACAGCCCGTACAGGCGGCAAGCGTGTGGAGTTCAGGGGTGTCTCATTGGCACGAAGAGCCCTCTTAACTGAAAAGAATATAAAATATATAAGAGACTTCTTCCTGATTTCAAAAGGATCGCATATTCTTACAAATGCTAAAGTCGCCCAGGACACTTTCATCTGGTTTGGGAGGTGGGGGCCTCTTCTTTTTGGCTGTGGTGACCGGTGCTGCTGGCGGATTGAGGTTTCTCGGCTTCAACGGGGCCGTCTTGCCGCCACTGCCACTGGAGCGCTTCAAAGTGCGAATCACATCAGGCGTCTGCCACGATTTTCCGTACAACTGATTCAGAAGTTTTTCGGCGTGAGTGAGGAATTGCTCATCCTCGGAGGCATCCCCGGTAGAGAGCATTGACTTGTGATGGTCCTGATTCTCCCTCTCCTGCAGTTGCTTTTCCGCGATAATCTCCTCGGAACTCTGGATGGATTTGGTGGCTCTTGGTGGGGGAAGGTCCTCCTCCTTCTCTTCCTCCTCTTCTTCTGCTGAACTAGACTCCATCGTCGGAATACTGATTTTGATATTGATTTTAGCGGATATGTTAATGCTGCTGACTTGGAAGGAGACCGGCTGTCCCTCCTCCTCTGCACTGGATGTGTTGTTGGAATTGGAGGCACTGGGTTTTTGCGGCGAAGCCTCAGACTCGCTGGCAGTCTCCGGAATCTCAATAGACTCGTCTGGAATGGGCTCGTCATCGTGGAGCGTAGAGTTGTCCGAGCAAATGGTGTTCAACTCTGTGTCATTGTCAGCCAGTCGCTTGCTGCTGTCTCTGAGATCCTCGGAGCCGAGAGTATTCGCCTCCGTTTCGTCATCTGCCAGCCGTTTGCTGCTATCCATCCGATTCTCGTCCGCAGCGGAGCAAATGGTGTCCACCTCGGTCTCGTTGTCCGCCAGCCGCTTGCTGCTGTCTATCGGCCTGGTTTTAGCTGGCAACCAGTCCTCGTCGGTGGGCATGGACTCAGTGTCGGCACTGGCCAGCCGCGATTTTTCCCTTTTGGTGGAGGGGAAGGGCGAAGGTGTCTTTACCCCGTTCCGCTCCATTTCCCTTCTTTCGAAGGAAACATCACGCAGGAAAGCCTCGATGCGTTGGACCTTACTTGTAGTTAGTACGGGGGCCGGAATAGGCTCCTGGTCGGCGTCTAGCTCGGCAAGCCGATCGCTGACAGCCATACTGTCGGGAGCAGCCTTCTCGTGCTCCTGGTCATCCTGGCTCGAGTCACTGGATATGGTGATGCAGGATTCATTATCGTCTGTGTCTTCGCCCTCCTCCGTCGTGGAGGAGATGCAGATGGAGACTTCTGGCTGCTTCGTCGCCTGCTCCTTTGGCTGCATTGTCAAGTTGCTGATCCTCGAGGAGAGATGCTCCACCTCCTGGTTATCGTCCCCGCTCAGCTGCAGGGCATCCATGTACTCTGAGCCATCGAGATCCTCTTGCTCTCGGGGCTCGCAGCTTCCAAAATGTTCTTTTGCGGCCGGCATCGATCCTGGTGGCTTCTGTTTCTCTGTTTTGGGTGCCTGTTGTTTTTTAGAAGATAGCGTCAGATTCGCGAATTTCTCCTTAAACGGCACTTTTACCGTGCTTGGGTCGACCGCTCGGAACAGTTTGTACTGATGATCTGCCATTTTTCCATGAACAGTTAGGTTGGGCGCAATCCGCTTTGAATTTAATTTCCAATTTCCCAAAAACAAAATCAAACGATCTTTGCGCGTCGGGACCAGGGCTGCTTTCTATACACACAAAAATACCAACAAAAAATACCAAACACCGCAACCGCGTTGTTAACACTGGCCGAAAGTATAAACAAAAGAAGAAGTAGTAAACGGCGGCTCTCACCCCGGTTTAATTTATGAAATAAACAATATTGACCATGGCTGCCATATCGTCGGCTCGCGAGACCCTCTCGCATGCATTGAACAACCGGCTGCTGCCTAATCTGGAGTATTTACTGCAGGGCTCCATCATGGACTCCGCCGTGGAGCATTTGATTCACAGGTTCGGCTGACATAGCCTGAGTTTTGCCTTTTGAAGCTTTGAATACCATTCTAAATAGACTGAAGGGACTCTGCGACAATGTAGACACCTCACCGGAACCATTCAACGACCTGGAGGTGTGCATGAGCCTGCGACAACCGAATGCAACCCAGCCGCTGCTCCTCCGGGTGCGGAGAGCACTCAGTCGAGATGCGCCCTTTCAGATGCGGTACCTGGGACAGCCGGAGGCGGATCAAAGGCGGCCAACACTTGTGAGAAGCTGCATGGACTGCGCCTGCACCAATGGTATCCTAGAGTTTCTCACCGAAATGGGATTCCGGTTAGAGTTCGAGTACATAGCCAAGGGTGAGTTAACTAAGCCGTCTATATAGGCACAAATATAAGATGTCTAAATCGTTCTCGGCAGGCTACATGTTCCGCAAAGGTCGCATGAAAATCACCGTCTCAAAACTGATCAAAATCGTTCCTGGCAAGCAACAGGAAATGGCCAACGAACCAATCTCCCAGAGCTACATTGTCGAACTGTCTGTGGTGGCGCCCACGGGACAGGAAAACGTTGGCGAGGAGATGCGTGTGTTTGCGGAGCAGCTCAAGCCACTGGTACAGCTGGAGAAGATCGACTACAAGCGTCTGGGAGGCTTGCCGTAGAAAAGACAGGACTTCTTATGTATTTCCTAAACATTTATTTAATGGCTTATAGATTAGGAACATAGAACAAGAAAACAAAATTAAATTAAATTGACAAGTCCTTTTCTGGGAATGCGATACGTCCTGTTTAGTCCTTAAAGGCTTCGTTCATTGCAGTTAGATTGCGATCAGCAATATACTCCTGAAGATCGCTGCGTCCCATTAGCGAAACGACCATCTTAAGAGTACTCCAAATCGAGTCAGACATCTGGTTCTGGCCGGTGGCGGTGGCCGCCATCGCCGCATTTGGCAACTCCTGGGCGGCCCTAGTGTGCGACTGCATGGTCAGAGCAGTCAGCAGATGCTCCACCGCCTCCTTGTACGCCTTCAGATTCATGCAGCACACGCCGACGTTGTAACGGACCCGGATAAAGCCGGGCTGAAGCTCAAGAGCTTGCTGATATGCATCTACTGCCTCCACAGATCGAGAACCGTTGGCTAGGCTGGCACCCATGCGGTTCCAGATTTTGGCATTTTTAGGATCAACCTGCAAAGCTGCGCTGAAGCAGTCAACTGCCTTGTCGTACTCTCCAGATAAGTTGAAGAGGACACCCAGTGCCTCCTGCAAGTCGGGATCTACCTCTGGCGCACGCTGACGCACTGCCTCCAAGTAGAACGCCTGAAGGTCCTTCAACTTGTTGGGCCCGACCAGGGAAGAGGCCAGCGAATCGCTCTCGAACTCCATGTCCGAATCATCAGAAATTAGATGCTTATACTTTGGGTGCACCGACAGCCAGGTGGCCAGCATGCGAACCGCATTATTCTGGAGGCTTTCGTTGGTGTAGCAAACGGCCAAGGCCATGAGCACTTGGAGATTGTCAGACTGGAGCTCAAGGGCTCGCTTCAGAGCAGAAATGGCCTGTGGATCCATTTCGTTTTCAGCTTGGGAAGTACCCAGGATCTGCCAGATTTCAGCACGTTCTGGCTCCTTTTTGGCGGCCACCTCAAAGCAGAGGACAGCGCTGGGAATGTCATGTTTAGCAAGGTATTCCTTGCCCTTCTCATAAGCGTTTTCCAAATCAGACATAGGATTATCTTCTGCGAACTGGTACTCCTTGTAGGGATCTAGATTCTCGTTGAATTCCGAAAGCCAGGAATGATCGTTATCATTTGACATTTGCTGCCAGTCCTCCTGCAGACGCTTCCAGAACCTATCGTTGAAGTTCGCGGCAGTCTGTTCCTTTTCTTCGGTAGTGGCCCGAAATTCGTCTAGCCATTCGTTAAGGGAATCCATAACTGTTTGTCAAAGATTAACAAATCAAGATTAACAGATTTTATAGAATATTTGGAATCATACCAGGTGGAGGGGCCGTAATGGCGGCTTGAGTGTCAACACCATCTACTTCGGAATCAAAAAAGGGATCCACCTGCTCCTGATAGAGGGCATTTGCCAAGGGAAGGTAGGCCTGGGGCCCGGGAAAACGCTGTAAGGCTTGGCTGTTTGAAGAACTTGGCCCATCGAAGAACTCCAAGGCATCCTGCATACGAGGATGCATGCGCATCATTTGGTTAGGGATAATAGGAGCTGGGATAGTCTGGTTTATTTCCTGGGTCCACTGTTCAGCCTGCTGCATATTCTGCATATGCTGCATCTGTTCTTCAGGATTACCATTCAGGTTTATGCCGCGCATCTCCTGCAGCAAATTGTTTACTCGAAATGTCTGTGGTGGAGCAGCCACTTGCCCGAGGAACTCGTTGACGAGTGGGTTCTCGAGGCGGGCGCCTCCTTCAATGTGACGCTGCACGACTCCCTCATCCTTGCGGGCCACGTCGCGGGTTAATTGTCCACCCAATTGCACTAGCGGGTTAATCCCGCCGCAGTCGCCCTCGACCAGAGGACGGAACGACATGCTGGAGCTGCCTAGTAACTACTTGTGGTAGCTACTTGTGGTTCTCTCCAGAGGCTGCTACGTAATAACGTAAAGATAAGACGGAACTTAAGTCCAAAACAAAAGTCCAAATGTCCACAGGTAATTTAGTGTTTTACAGCACTCCGTTTTCTTCGATATAACCACACTATCAAAAAAATTGAATTTAAATAATTCCGAAAATATTTGTATAGTTTTTTCTCAAGTTTTTCTCTTTTTTTTCTAAAAGCGAAAAAAGCCACAAAAAGATAGATATAAGCCACGCCAATTTTTTTTTGTATTAATATTTTTGTATTTGATCAATTAAATTTAAAGAACTTAATAAAGAGAATTAAATTCGAAATATACAAAAATATTTATAAACATGTTAGTCTTTCCGATACTCAATAATTATTGCGTGCGAGCTGCTATTTATACCCATTTTAAAAGCACCGCCTACCTTTTACAACGTATCGATCATGGAGTTTACCAACACCGTCTTTCAACACTGGCAGCAAAATGCCGCGCAGCTAATCCTCCAGAGACTCCCATCAACAAGTTCGAATCCCTGTCTTCACCATGGACTACGACCTATTCCAGTCCGATGATGACGAGGATATCCTCACAGCCTTCGACCAGGCTACCCAAAAACTGCAGCAGGAAACCCTTCAGGGGAGAATGGATGTGGACGAGGGCGATTTCGACTCCGCCAACGAGTATGACGGTCTGGAGCTCCTTCCAGAGTTCTGCTGCAGCGGAAGGGATACCATCAAGAGCCAGTTCCCCAGCGAGAGCTTCCTGCGGAATGGCTATGGCCAGTTGAACCCACCGCGTTGTCGAATGGACAACCTCTGTTTTGACTTTTCCCAGGGCCAACTTACGGTCCCCTCCGTTAGAGACTATCTGCAGGCCGAGGCATGGTATGTATTTAAATTGCCTTGGGAAACGCCGCTACTAAACTCCTCTGTATTTCATCCGAAACCCAGCAAGAACATCCAAAAACTGTTTGCCGCCGTGGCAGGTCAACAGCAGTTGCAGACAGCTCCGAGTTCCATGGGCTCCGGCTGGTTTCGGGCGCGTCAGCATGTCACTCACTTCTACCATATGCTGCTATGGATGCGGGAAGAGCGGCTGATCTTTGAGTCTCATCACTACCTTGAGGATCTGCGACATTTGCTTGACAACCAGCTGGACGCAGATGCCTGGAAGGTTCTGTACTTTGCCGAGAACAGCAAGGGAAACGATTGTCAGGCACCGGCGTATCACCTCTACCATGGCATTCTGGAGTGGCGTTTCCTGGACCTTATTCTGCTATTCTCCCACCAGGAGCAGGAGCAGCAAGGTCTGGCGCAGCTGGAACGAACTCTGGACGATCTTATTGTTTGTGCGGTAAACCATTACCGAGGCAAGCATCGGCCAGAACTGATTCACTCTTCTCCGTTCATGTGCCGCTGCACCAAGGAGCTGTGGTTGCTGTTGACACGTCTAATCCCGCTGTGGCTGGCCGAGAAAGATCTAGATTTCTGGACCCTTTTCCACAAAGCCATGCAGAGGCATAAGCTGAACCACTTTCAAGGTGATTATACCGAGCAATCTTCTAAAACGGAAACCCCTTACTGTTTTCCATTTCCAGGCGATGCCAACGGTGTTAATTTGGCCTTCCAGGAGTTCTACGCCTGGCTACGTCTGGGACTAGCTCGCTTAGAGGAATACAGCCCGGAAGGCATTCATCAGCCAGAATGCGTTCTTCCATCCCCACCGGCAAACTTTCAAACAGCGGCTCTTCTCAAGCAATTCCTGGCCAGTCAGCCGGATGAGCAGAACCGCAGGGTCTACCTATCGCTTCTTGCACCTCTTCAGCTCCATTTGGGCCAGCCGGACACCGATGTTCTGTGCCAGCTGTGGGAGTACCTCCATCGCTCTCTGAACTGCAACTTTAACGCAGGCAATGACCTGGATCAGCTGCCCCTCACCTGCCCCACTGGAGCTGCCTATGTTGAACGCTATAGCAAACTCCTATCCAAGTCCCAGCTAGAGGATCTGAATCTCAGTAGCTTCACGATGTACGCATGGATGCTGGGCAGGACACTCAGGCTGCTGCCACTTCAGGGCAGGAGTAACCAGCGCCAAAAGCTCCTGGGCCGCATCTTCAGCAAATTCAGTGCCGCGAAATTGCTGGCGCTCAACGAGTCTGGAATCCACCATGTCATCGAACTCTTCCTCTGCCTGCTGCTCTCCCAGGGCGAGGAATTGGGCGATCTGGCCCCGAAACTGCGGGAGATGCTTCTCTGTCTGGCTCTGGAAAAGATGCCACCTGTTCGCAGGGTTTTGGTAGCCAAGGGTCACATGGCACTGCTTCTCCTGCACGCTCAGCATCGATTGTCCTTCGAGGACTATCTGGGTAAGCTGCTGGCCCAACTGGCTGCCATTCGAAATGAGGTAGAAGTGGGTGCTATCTACGCCGGCACCCTCCAAGCCATTTTCGATCTGGCTGACGACTTTAATCGAGGAGAGCAGCTGCTCCTGGGACCCTGGCTGACGCACTACCTCGAAAACCGCGGCCAGGCTTCGCAGGATCGGGTGTGGCAAGCCCTGGATTCCATGATCGTTCGATTGGACGAATCAAAGACTGTGATGGTGAATGAGAGCGGCATCCGGGAAGGACTCCAACACAATGTGCTGCCACTTCTCAGAACTCAGTACGTATGTGGCCACAGTTCGTGGCTGCCCAAGCTGGCGGCCAAGTTTGTGAGCCTGGAGAAGGAGCGCGAGCGGGAGAAGCTGATGCTTAGCTTTCTACAGGGCCCCGAGCCGGTGAATCTTGCCGCCTCCGCCCAGCTGATACTTCAGATTCTAGAAGAACACCACCAGGCCATCAAGCCCTCCAGCTCCGCGGTCCTTCAGGTGTGGGTCAAGTCCCTGGTGCTACTCAACGCCCAGCACGAGGCCGTTGTGGCCCTAACACCTCACGTTGTCCGGCTGGATGAGTTTCGCCAGCTCTCCATAGACCCTGCCGCCCTGGAAGGAGGTCGTGAACCACTCTGCGCTTTTTTCGGCGCCCTGGGGCGTCGTGCCCAGCAGGAAGAGGCAGCGGCCCACGTGCGGATGCAGCTGAGCCACAAGCTGCACGCCTACGTTAACCACTTTGAACTGTGGCTGCCAGCAGACCGCCTGAGATCCGAGATGGGCACTCGCTTCTACAGCTTTCTGGCCATCGTCATCTATAACTGTCCGAGCTTGGCGTATGTGAGGTCCAAGCCCACCTGCTTTTTCCACCTGGCCATGGTTCGCTTCCTGCTAACCACTCAGCTGCAGGCGGGAAATGCTCCCGAGGGCCGTCTACCCCAAATGGTGCACAAGATCTTTCCCGTGCTGCTCCAAGGGATAGGTCGGCTGCCGTACCGCACTGACGCCTATGTGAGCAAGACCTTGGAGCAGCTGGTGCAGCACTGGACGCCGCACTTCAGCTTCTCGCCAAGCGCCAAGCTGGTGGCGCGGCCCTACGCCACGCTGCTGCAGGCGGATCAGGAAGGAGAAATTACACAGCATGTGCTTCAGCTGCTGGTGACACAGTTCTTGGTAGTGCAGCGCCGCAAGGCTGGTCCGCAAGCGGGACTGGTGATCACAATCCTACAGCAGCTGGTCGAAGGAACACCCAGGGAGCAGGCGGAGGTACAGCTTATGACGTTTATCCAGGCCGTGAACATGCCCCTGCTGGAGCACGTAATGTTTGTCGACGAGCTGGAGCACAGTCGGGGCCAGGTCCTGGGGCTTTATCGAGTGCTTGCTGCCCACGAGGGATTCAAGCGTTCGGTGGCGCTTAAGGACCAGTGCTGCACTCACCTGCGAAGCCTAGCGGAGAAACACCTGGCCCACTGCACCTACTTCTACTTCCAGATGCTGATAAAGCTGGCGGAGGTATCTGCTGATATGGTGGCTCCCATCCTGCCGTTTGTGAATGAGCAGGCCAAGCAGGTGGAGCTGAAACGGGGAGCTGGCGAAGATGTGGGCATTCGGAAGTGCCTGCAGAGACTCCAGCAAGTCTTGAGCTAGGATTAGGCCCTAATGATAGGGGTGGATAAGCACAATTTAGTGATAAATAAAGATAAGTTTTAAAGATTCCCATTCCAAGAGATGCCCTGGACAGATCTTAGTATTCAAAAAGTGTAAAATTTATTAAGTTTCGCTTCTGTTTAGATCGAAGGATTACAGCATAATGGAGAATATAGTTACTACGACCCGTACTGATTAGGTTTCACTCCTGGAGGACTCCACCTTCCAGGGTTTACATAGTTGCTTTAAGGCTTGGCATTTAATACACTAGGATTGCTTCGCAGTCGACGCAGGCAGTTCACTTGTAGATTGCTGGAAACCAAAGCGACTAGACGACGTTCTTCGCATCCCGGGGGATGCGGTTTGTGAGCAGCGGGACGGGCATGAAGCCAGTGTCACCCAGGTACTTGATCGACACATTTCCCGACGGACTGATCGTCAGCCAGGTGATGGAAGCGTGGTTGATACTGATGCGCAGCCAGCCCTCCGGCGGGAACTGGAGTGCTCGGCACACAAAGTAGCGGATGACATTGCCGTGGCCCACGATCAGGGTGTAGGACTCCTTGTCCTGGTCGGGATAGGCACGATGGAAGTAGCGCCGGAATGCGGCCTCGATGCGGGCGCCGTCACGATAGAACTGCTGCATGAAAACGAAGCCGGGAATGAGAATGGATACCCAAAGGCGGCGCCCCTCTCTGTACTATACTTACCGATGCTTCCGGCTTCCAGTGACCGACCGGCGGCTGTGGCGGAATGGGCGCACCTTCTCGCAGGTACACGCAGTTCACCACCTTCTCCTTGTCGTATTTGATCTCATTGAGTATTATGTCGGCCGTCTCCTGGGCGCGCACCATCGTTGATGCGATCACCTTGTCCCACTGGATGCCCAGCTCGGACAGCCGCTGACCGGTGTACTTTGCCTGCTTGCGGCCTCGTTCGGTCAGGTGGTGTGTGGCGTCGGATTCACCAACGTCGAGGTATTCACCGTGTCGCACGAGTATGATGTGACGTGCCTTCTTGGGCTTGGCCTTCTCCAGGTCGGAGTTGAAGCGGTTCTCCTCCTCTGGCAGGGTGTTCTTCAGGGGGCGCACCATAAGGCGAGGGTCCCGGCAATCCCAGTTGCTGTCCCACAGGCCGCAGGCATCCACCGGCTTCTCGCTGTTCGTCCAAGAGCTGTGGGCCGCCTGCTGGGGGTCGCGGATGCGGCTGAGGTAGAAGGCCGCCAGACCGGCGCCAGCACCGCACACTAAGCTGGATAACTTGCGCATCTTATCTGCTTATCTGTTTTATTGTTTATTATATCCTACGTCTTTCATCGGCAGTGTGACCAGGTTTCGCAGGTGGGAAAAATACTGAAGTTCTCCAGCGGCCAAAAGAAAAATTACCTGCGCGCGCCAAAAGCTCGACTATCCGTTTCTTTTCAAAACCCAAATAAAACTATTTCTTAATACTGTGTCTACGTGTAGTTTATTTATTTATACTTTTAGCTTAGAACGTTTATGTTTTTAGGTATACAAATTACCGACTCTCTCTTTGGTCGTCCGTCTATGACATATCCGTAATATCTGTATATTTGTGTAGTTTTTATAAGTATAATAAATAATCGCTCTTGATTCCTGTCTTCGGTTTTTGTTTTTTTGTCTAATTTTAAAATTAATCTAAGTATGCCGTAAACTAAACTACTGCAATTTTAAAGCTGCCGCTTTATAGTTGCGAGAGTTCCTTTCAACCATCGATCCTCCAGCACCCCAGGCTTCTCCTTTTAATTCCTAGGCTGCCTCCTCTTTGGCTGGAGCTACCGGCGTGACTTCCGGCTGGGACTCACCCTCCGGCAACGAGCTCGGGGCCAACTGCTCCACGCTGACGGTGCGCACAAATACGGCGGAAGCCTCGATCACGATCGTTGGCAAGTCCTCGGAGGCGGATGTGGAAGCGGGAGTCGGGACTGGAGCTGGAGCCACTTCCTCGACTTTGGGACTGGTTTCTGGAGGCGCGACTGTTGCTGCCGGAGTTTCTGTTGCTTCTGTGATAGCCACAACCGGCACTGGATCGCTAACTGGCTTAGATTCAACAGGAGCTGGAGCGGTTACGGCCTCCGGAACTGCTTCAGGAACCACTGCAGCAGGTGCGGTAGCTGCAGCTGGAGCGGAGACAGTTTCAGGTGCAGCAGCAGGGGCTGCGGCGGCAGCTGGAGCCGCTTCTGTAGCCTTTCTGGCTGCCGGCGAAGGCGAAGGTGTCTTCGACTTGGCCTTGGACTTGCCCACGGCAGGAGAGGGCGTCCTCGACTGCAGGGCCTTCAGGTTCTGCTCATGAGCACTGCGGTCCATCAGGACCGAGGTGGACTGCGGTGGAGCAGGACTCGCTGCGCGCTTGATGTCTTCAATCTTGGCATCCATCTCGGCGCGGATTTCCTTGATTGGTTTCAGCAGGAACACGGGCACATCATCGTCCCTCCGCTGGTACAGCATCTCGCCCTCAAAGTCCACCAGTTTGTGCTTGCGGGCACGCAGAAGAATGCCCACCACCTTGTCGGAGATGTAGTTGTAGATCTGAAAACAGAACATTAATGGTTTACGGAAATTCTATGACGCGTTGTAAGAAAACTTACATTGAAGAGCTCACCAAAGGGGATCACCCTCATGGTGGGCTCGTCCTTGACGTCGTAGCCCTCCGAATTGATGATCTGACAGAGCTCCAGCATCTCCTTCATCACGTGAATGTTGGCCTTCTGGCCACGCATTTCGGTGAGACTGCCGGCCAGCGGCTTGCCATACTGATCCTTCGAGAAGGTGGGCTTCGGCGAGGAGGCGCGTCCGTCCTGGGAGAAGGGATTCAGCAGCTGGGACTGCTTGTGCTGAGTGGCCTGGTTGTTGAACATGGCTACCTTGGAGGACAGCGGTGAGTCCTGGAAAGGCACAGAATTGTTCGAGTTTCTTTTAATTCACAAATGTTGAAATGTTTTCTTCCCAAGGAAGCCAAACTTTAATCCGCCCTTTGTGTTTAAGCCGGAGAGTGGCCAGACCGTCAAAGAAAGATCAAGGTGAGCTGCCACCTTGCAAGCTTTAAATTTCCGTTACAAAAACATTTTTCAAACTTCAAGTAGAATAAACAGAAATTTCGAGGTTTCTGAATAAATATTTAGTAATATAATTGACTTCCCAATTACTTTAATTTATTTACAGAAGTTAAAGAAAGTCAAGCTTCAAGCTAGCCAATCTTTTCTCTCTTTGATTTCCATTTCAAAAACATTTCCAAAACTCAAAGTATAGCCACACGAGCATGAAGACAAATGACTATATTCCCTGGTAGATCTGGGGGCAATTAATGGCTTTCGAATTCAACACTTGCTAGAACAAGCTTCGCCCGCCGAAAACTAATTGGCTGCAATTAAATAACAGCACTCTTACATTTTGTGTAATTTTTCAACTAATAAGAGCTAGATGCCCCAGCCATGAGCCATCGCCAATCATAACCAAAAGCCAAAAAATAGCCCCAAAGGAATGCGCAAATGTCGTGGTCATAAATAAAAGCCCCCTAGAGTGGGCGGGGCACCACCACTCATTTGACGAGCACCCAAAAACAGTTCGCTTAGATATATATATGTATCTATACACGTAAGAACACTTCCTTTAAAATTCATACAAATTTCACGACAGAAACCGAGAAACAGAGAAGAAAAAAACGAAAACAGGAATGACCTTCACGGCCAATTTTCGCCACCAGTCCCCACCAGTCACTCAATTTGTTTTTGAAAAATATTATTTATGATCATCCCGCCGAAAACCCCTTGAATGATTTTGGTTTTCAGATCGGAGTCCCCCGTTTCGAGTTGCCCATGAATGAATGAATTCTTGGGGCTATATCGACACTCTATAGCTTCTTCCGATCTGTGTGTTTATATAATCTTTATAGTCGATCTGTTTTTGGCAACAACTGGGGGTGGGGGCTGGCGGACCGGCAATGACGCCCTCAATTTGTCTCTTTGATCAATATCCAAAATTTCGTCAATCGTCGGCTCGTATTTTTTATTCTTTCTGTTTCTGCGCAGGTATTGGCGATTTGCGAATTTCATTCATATCAAAAGCGCTTATAAATAACAGCCAGCGATGAATGAAAAGCGGCCAGAACTTGGCAAAACAGTTGGCTTTTTTGGCTCCGACGGGGCGATCAGGGGCGGCCGACCGAGCGGGAAAAACCGAGAAAAGGTAGCCAGGTGAAAGTCTGGGAAAAATGCATAAATTTGTCCATTGAAATGGCCTGGGTAACCCATACTCCCGAGTGGAGGGGCTATAAAAATGGAATTTATATTGTAAACAGGGTCTCCCGATATGAATAATTGTTTGGAAAAGAAGCCAACGAACTCCGTAAAGAGTTTCGAACTCTAAACATGCCGCCTAATGGGTTTGAAATCGCATCAAAAAACACAAATGTTGGGATGGTGGAAAAGTTTATGATTTTTCCTTTGACATTTTCATTTTCGAGTGACAAGTTTTCAGCTGCAGCTGGCCGGATCCGGGATACGAGATCCGTAGTCCGCTATCCACCTTCCCACATCCACTACCCGTAGCCCCACAAATCCGTGAATTCGTTACGTCGGACGGGATCTATTTTTCGGCGCCGTTGTCACTCTTGAAAAGTCTGCACATTCTACAGCGCGGATACATATAGAGATATAGCTCTATATACCGATGTACCAGTATATATACGATCTATGCATATTCAGCGATGCTATTTCAACTCGAACGATGGTCATTGCCAAGAATTTTTCCGTGTTTTGATCTTTTTTTGCGAAAATTTGTTTCTTTGTGGCTATGTCCTATATGTACTATATCTATATATATATATATATATGTATATACTTGGTAAGATTGTATGTTTTGGCAATTCATGTGGCGACAAATTAAAACAAGAAGCAATATCTGGCCCGACTTTGTTATTGTTTTGTTTGGGTTTTAAGCGAATTCTTTATATCATTTCGATCCTAATGATTTTTAATCATGCTCTTGGAAGCTGTCCAGCCCCGAAGACTGTCCGACCGACGAAGAAAGGAAAACATTTTTCTAGCCAAAAACAAAAAAAAATTCGTCTTTGACATCTGCATTATAATATTATTTTTTGTTTATTTCCATTCTATTTGATTTAATTCTGTACACGCAATTCTTGTGGCTTTTCTGCGCATAAATTATTTTCGGGCATTTGTCGCACGAGATGTTTTAGCCAAAAAAATTCAAAAAAAAGAAAAAATAAATTCGAAAAAAACAATGAAAATCTTTCTACATCTTATTATAGTTCTGAGTTGTGAGTGTGGCATTCCAATGATGCCTTCCTTCTTCTTAAAAGAAAGGAGTCCCAGTGCTTGGTAATAATATAAATGAAAGATTTTTCGTAGTTTCTTGACAAAATCTATAAGAGCCATGTTTCTTGTTTAATTCTCTTAAATAATACATTATTAGTCTTCTTTTAAATAGACACTTTATTGCATATTTGAGTAATAATTCAAGTCACTTACCACCACGAAGCGCAGGGCTCCCAGTTCATGCGATACATCCGTCATTGTTGCACTGGGCTTGGCTTGGTTCGGGGCCGGATTTTGGTTTGGATCTTGCAGATTGGCAGATGTCCGTCCGGCAGAGTTTCGACTTTGTCGCTTTTGTGTCACCTCGAGGTCGCAACACTTGCTCGGCCTGCGGATGGGGGGAGATCGAAAGGGTGGTTGGGTGAGTCGTGGGGGGGGTAGACAAAGGCGGCCCAACAGCGATGGGAAAGAAAACAAAACCAATTAAATTTTGCTACAAACAACATCCATAATAACAATGGAAATGTGCTTCATGCGAGCAGCTCGCCCTCCATTGTGTTTCTAATTTTTAATGTCTTTTGCTTTTTGTGGGTCTCTTATGTGGGTATGTTGTTGTGCGACGAATTGCCAAACAGCCAAAAAGCGTTTATTTACTTTTTTTGCCATTTTACCATTTTACCATTTCTTTTGTGTGACCCAGACCTCCAGGGAGAAAGACCCATCCCACAGCCCTCCAAGCTTTGAGCTCCGGTTCCACAGACCATTAATGGCCGGGTCGAGGCACAAAAATTGCAAAAAAAAAAAATTATCATGCCGAGCAGCAAATCATTCACCAAAAAAGCATAAGCCCATTCCTCAACTTGAAGTTCAGCTTTTCAAGAAACTTGACAACGTTCTCGTTTTACGGAGTTTTCAAGTTTACGTTTTTTTTCGAGGCAAGCCCTTTCCAAGCACTAGTTTTTCTAGCGATTTCCGGAAAAACGAGACCCAACGCAACATAGACCGTTAGGCCTGAACTCTCGAGCGCCCCTCGCGACCCCAAAAAAATACGATCTGGAGAAAGATGAACCGGAATTCGGCTTCGTGCCCATTTGCTGTTTTTTCCCCCATTTCGAATTAACTGGAAATTAGCCGGTAGGTTGTGCCCCTCGGGGTGTGTGTCTGTGTCTCTGATTTCCCAGCTGGTTTTGTTCAGTTTTCCAATAACCTGATCGCTACTCCTTCAAATGGCAATGTTATCGAATCCGAAGGTGTTGGATCTCGATGATAAGAAATATTTCAACTATAAGCCTCTTGGTTTGTATTTTTAGAGTTTCTAGAGACTTTTCGAAAGCAGGCCAAGCAATATTTACAAAACAAAGAGGTGGAGACACCTGCTGTTGCCTCTGTAGACAAGGTAGTCCCAAAAATAAAATGGGGATTCCCCTTTGCACTCACTCACTTTTCTCTCCTTCAGATGGAAGTTAAAGCTCCTTTTTGGTATTTTTTGCCTTTTGGACTAGACGATATTCCTCTGGGTTTGGATTCTCGAAACCACTCACAATGCGAAATGCACTTTTTGAAAACACGATTCCTCTTTTTTTTTACGATCTTTGGAGTTTTTTCGAAAACAGCAAAAAAAAAAACAAGAAAATGCCGTGCACTTGTTCGATTTGGTTTTGGATCTTAGATTTTGGATATAGCTATTGGGTTTTAGCTTTCTGTATTTTTTTATTCTTTTGTTTCTATTTTGAGTGAGATACACGCCGTTTGGTGGCTGGGACCAAAAGTGAGCGCCGAAAGCGAGCGCGCTTTCTTTTTATAGTCGCGATCACACAGATACACACGCACACACCGGAGTGTGGGGGCTTCTGCTTTCTGCCTTCAGCTCTTCTTCTTTTCGATTTTCGAATTTTCTCATTTTCTCTGCCTTTGTTTTTCCCCACTCACTCTCTTCCGCAGCCACGGCCAGCTGTTGCCACTCTCTTCTGGTGAGGTTTTAGGCCAATTTTCCCATTTTCCCGAGTCTTATTCCCATACCCGACCCCACTCCGTATGCAAATCACTGGCAGAAACTCCAGGGGGAACACCTGCCGCGTCTCAGGTTCATCCGGGGGTCACCGCTCCAATCATCGCCAGCTTACGCGCTTCGCTGATCCGGAGGTCTGACCGCAGAACAGATTCCATTTTCCACTTCCAGACGCACTTCCATTCCCATTTTCAGTGCCTCCAGGAAGACCCCAAAGAAAAGTGGCAACATATACACTGTAAAAAAAACTATTATTTATAAATTTAAGAAAATTAAAAAATTTCCATAGAAACTAAAATATAGAAGTAATATTTCCTATATATAGTTCACATCCTAGTTAATATAAAACCTGTTTTAGAGTCTATACTATTATATAGCCTCTGTTGCCACTTTGGGCTCAGTGTACCACCATATGAGAGTTCGAGAAAAGCAGAGAATCGTGAAGAGCCATCAAACCAGCGATGCATCCACGCTCGTGCTCTTCTTTCTTCTTTCGACTTTTTGCTGGCATTGCTCTTGGGGAAAAACCGGAAGCGGTGTCCGTCCGATCGGCCTCTTGCCCCCTGGCCACCCCCTTTCTGCCCGATGGCACTCCCCCCCTTGGCAACGGACCCGAAATAGACCGACCATCTAACGGTATGCTGATCGGTTGGCGGGTCTCGTTTCGATTCATGTAACGCGCTGATCGTCGGAAGGAATTTTGGGTGCCATTCAAAAATCCCGCACAGCCACCGTACCAGCCCGCGAAGGAAACGCAGCTCGCAGGCGCCGTGCCGCTAAATATCCTCGTGGCTACAAAAGCACAAGTACAAGTCCCAGTCCCAGAGCCAGAGCCTGGGGCTACGAACCACTTCCCCCCATCCTCTAGCCCCATCCCAGTTGCCAGGGAATCCAAACGCGTGCCCAGCTGCCTTGGCTTGTCAGTTGGCCGCCCGAAGTCCACCCGGCCCGCCAATCTTTAATATACGAGTTTATTCCGCTAATTAAACAAATTCGACTGCATTGTTCGCATACAATGGGGCATACCCTGGACATTGCATCTATCAGGGGGTATATGGGAAGTCTATTGCCCAGATCC
Organism: Drosophila bipectinata; assembly: GCF_030179905.1. NCBI lineage: Eukaryota > Metazoa > Arthropoda > Insecta > Diptera > Drosophilidae > Drosophila > Drosophila bipectinata. The sequence goes on along the minus strand of NC_091734.1, from coordinate 7,651,428 downwards.
CACCATCTCAAGTCCCATCTCAACGTGGTGCCATTTTTTTTTAATTTTTTAAGAGAAAACTTTGCATAACTCGGCCAATACTTGGCAGATCCTAGATTGTTATACCTTCCCGAGCTTAGAACTCGAAGCGGTATAATTCCCAATCAAAATATGGCCAACAAATTTTTGAGACAATTTTTGCAATTTTTCCAAGGGGTACCATCAGAATTTTGGCCAAAAAGTTGACCAAATTTCTTTTCTTTGATATTTCCGATGTTTATATGCAGTTTGGAGAGTATTGGAACTCTGGTTCCTTAATGGTATTCCGTTTTTGAATCGGTTTCTAAAAAGTCAAAATATCAACTAAAAACTCGAAAAAAGATTCAATTTTTTTGAAAACCGAAAAAAGTGAAAAACGTGTTTCCAATTTTTTGAGTTTTCTGAAAGGAAAAATTGCATAACTTTGCTAATACTTGGGAGATTCTGAAATGTTATACCTTCCCGATCTTAGAACTCTAAGTAGCATCATTCCCAATCAAAACCTGGCAATAAAATTATGATCCATTTTTCGCAATTTTTCCAATTTTTGAATTTTTCTATCAGAATTTTCGACAAAAATTGGTCAAAATTTTTTTTATATAATATTTTTGATATTTAGATGCAGATTGGAGGGTATTGGAACACTGATTACTGAATGGTATTCCGTTTTGGAATCGGTTGCGAAATAATAAAAATATGCGCTAAAAACTTTATAAAAAAAACCGATTTTGAAAAAATAAAAAACGTCAAACTGTCTATCCAATTTTTTGAGTTTTCTGAGAGGAAAAAAGTGCATAACTCAGCTATTACTTAGCCGATCCTAAAATGGTATACCTTCCCGATCTTAGAACTCTAAGTAGCATCATTCCCAATAAAAATATGGCCATACAATTTTCGATCCATTTTTCGAAATTTTTCGAAGGGTCTAATAACCAGAATTTTTGACAAAAATTGGGCAAAATTTTTTTGTTTAATTTTTTTGATATTTAGATGCAGATTGGAGGGTATTGGAACACTGATTCCTAAATGGTATTCCGGTTTGGAATCGGTTGCGAAATAGTTGAAATATTTACTAAGAAGTGCATCAAAATATTCCGATTTTGAAAAATTAAAAAACGTCAAATATTCTTTCAAATTTTTTAGATTTCTAAATGGAAAAATTTGCATAACTTGGCTTATACCTAGCCGATCCTGAAATGTTACACCTTTCCGAACTCAGAACTTTCTGAAGAATCGTTTTTATACATATAAAAACCCGGCAACAAAAATTTTAATCAAATTTTCGAAATTTTTCCAAGGGATTGGATTTTGACCGAAAATTTTGATTTTGACCATCAGGATTTTGACCAAAAATTTGACCCAAGGGTTTTGCTTGATTCGCAGTTCTGGAACTCTGATTCTAGACTGGGTCTTTGGTATCTACTGGGTATCAAGCTGGGCTATATCTACCTCTACACACCCCCAGTCCCCAATCGCTTGTTATTGTTGCATGTTTGGCTGACAGCCACAAGTGCATGGCGATGCAGCACATGGCACGAGTGGTGGTGGGGCTCCTAGGATCGGTGGATCGGTGGACTGGCGGTGTTGGCGGTTTGGCGACCATCGTTGGGCAATTATATGGCATGCCAATGGCTCTTCGGCTATATTCCGATCGGACCTGGTTTGGCAGGGGCTCTCTGGTGGCTAGCACTTAGTGGCCAGTGGCTACCCACATAAATAAAATCAACTCATGAATGAAAATGCGTTCGCCTGAGCAATTTCCTGTTGCATCGCCTATATGGCGGCTATATAGACTCTCAAAGATCTGAATAATCGCAAAATGCTTAGCATAAATTATCTGATAGATCTGCCAGGCGTTGAAAAGATCTGTCTTCTGTCGCCAGACCTTGCAGTAATTCGCAAAATAATAGAAATAATATGGGATAATATGGGAACGAAAGAAACTTTCCATTACGTAGAATTCTTCAAAAGAATCGGAGAATGCTCGCCAGGTTGGCCAACTTTGTTACCAAGTGATTAAAGACCCGCAGCTTGTGCAGAAAAGAGACACTTTGAATCATTTGGCGTTGCATTTTCGATACCCTCAGATGAGAATGGGCATTCGTCAGCAGATTGCAGATCCCTATAATGTACACTTCAAACAATTATTCGTGTATTTATTTGTGAAAATGGCCAGAAGAAGGGACACGTCAAAGCCACCAACTACCAAGATGATTGGCAACCGCCAGAATGACTCATTCCCATTACCGTTCCCGAAGTGATCGTTACAGAATCGGATGAGGAACTCTCCTACTTTTTGGGACCAATCATACCTTATTAGGCCTCCGAATTTCGGTGGCGGATACGTGATGCGGACCAGAACCAAAAAAAAAAAATTGCGCATACGCGGCGTTGGCTGCTTAATCATATGCTTTATTATTGTTATTATTATGCTGTATTATTATTAGTACGGGCATGCATTGTGGCGCAAAAGGCGAGAGCCGATGCCTCATCCTGGCCTCTATATATAAACATTCTGAAGAAACAGTTGCGGATGAAAGATTAGCAAAAAGTTAATTCAAATATTGATCATTTTTTTTAAAGATTTTTATACACTTTGTTGCTAAATATTCTTCCTAATATGTGGCATTATTCTGTACTGTAATATATCTAAAATACATCTATATATAGTCACCCTGTTTTCTGGGTGTGTACTAGATGCCGGGTGGGCCAGTTCTGTTGACGCAAATGGCGGGCTTTTGCCAAAAATTTTATTATTTTTATTGTTATGATGTAGTGGGACTCTCCAGAGCTACGGGTCCCGAGTACGCCGGATTCTATTCCGCTGCACTGGCAGCTTGGCGCCACGAGAAGTACGCCATTCCTGATGCGCATAATAAAAGCTATGGGTTTTTCCCTCAAGAGTGGCCTATAACCCTCACTATTTGAAAGATCCCCCCCGGAATAATAGCCTTCTACGCTTCTGTCCAACTTGGCAGAACGATTCGCAATGAAAAATTAACAAAATTGGAAATGAAAATGGAAATGCCAATGAAATTCCAACGCACAAAACAATCCATTTAAAATTTAAATTGAAAAGCCCCGCGCACACGTCGTCCACTACATGGCTAGTACATGGATGGATGGGGTGGATCCGAAAGTATAGCCTATATATGTATAGCCGTCGAGTGCGGCAATATCCGACAGAAAAAAAAAAAAAAAATGACCAGCTCTTGTAAGACAAGTGCAAATATTTACGTTCCGATCCCCAGATCGGATGCGAATCAGGGAGTGACGTGGAAGTCGACGACCGACGGAGGCGACGCAAGAATTTTGGAATTTGGCATGCTCGAAGGACGCCTACTTGTTGTTGCCATTGTTGTGGCTATATACATATTTGTTTATAGAGCCCCCAAAGTTGAGTGGGCGCTGGTGCATGTGTTTTTGATTCGGATTCGGATCTGCTCGGTTCTTGTAGTCGTACTGGGAGGCGGAATGAATCAGCAGCGAGCCGCCAAATGGGAATTTCTGTTCCCAAAATGTGTGCATTAATGTCTCAATTATGAAGACCATAAAGGTCGAAATGGGCAGAGCTGGGTACTATATTCCCACATACTATTGTAGGCGCTATAATAGGTATCAACTAGTTGCAATCACAGATCTTTGGAGCTTTTGTTTACTACCATATTCTATAGAGTCCGCAACGGAGAGTCTATTTCGGAAACTAAAACAAAAGTCTGGAATCTGGAATGGAATGGCACGCCTCTTGAAATAGATGACTTTGTTTATTTTGAATTCCCATTCCAATACACTCCACTTGCCCCAGTCCCAGGCCGGATTGCCAAGTCATCCTTAGTTGACAGAAAACCGGGAGAGAAAGGTCATCCGGCGGGTCAACCCTACAGATTGGCATACTCGGGAGATAAAGAACCTCGATTGGATCTGGAATCGATGCCCCAGTGATTAAGTAAACAGAATTGAAATTCCGGCCATCGATTTTGTGTTTACATTTTGAGATCCCCGGGCGCCTGACCGCAACTCATCCTGCCATCATTGTGACGTCACACACAGGCCAAGTCATCAAATCAGAAAATCAGCAAATGGCCAAAAGGCCACATGGCTAGGGGCCTATTTTGGGATCAGGTGCTCTATATTTAGGCCATCGTCGATCTACATCAACAGCCACGTCCACATCCCACTCGATATGGCAGGAAAACAACAATGACGAAGTCTTGAACTTGAAATGGATGTTTTTTTTGGGATTTTTTTCTTCATGATCTATTCCCAGACTCCCCAGAGAACTACGCGCAAAAAACTTTCCAAATCTCTGAATCCCAAAACGGAAAAGATTCCCGAAATCGGAATACCTTTCCAGAAAATAGAAGAATACGTATTTCGGGTGATAAGCCTGGCTTTGGGTTTCAATTAAATCGAGATGCGGAGTCCACAAACAGTTTCAAGACGTTCCTCCAAGAGATCGCACGAAAATGTGGCTTCTACTGGCCGTTGGCCTGTTCCTGGGCATCCTGGTCCTGGAGCTGCTGCGATTCACGAGGATTATGACTAACATTCCTTGCCCGCTGCCCATACCCCTTATTGGGAATGCCTACCTCTTCCTGGGGCTGACACCGGCGGAGGCCTGTCAGCGGATGGCGGACCTGGCAGAGAAATTCGGCGACACCTTCGGCCTCTTCATGGGACCCAGGTTCAGCGTGATGCTCTTCCACCCGGCCGACGTGGAGCAGGTTCTGAGCAGCACCCGGTTGCTGGACAAGGCCCACGAGTACTCCTTCCTAGGGCGGTGGCTGAACGAGGGCCTCCTAGTCAGCAGCGGCAGGAAGTGGCACCGTCGCCGCAAGATCATCACGCCAGCCTTCCACTTCCGCATCCTGGATGCCTACGTGGAGATCTTTGACCGCCAGTCGCGCCGTCTGGTCAGGGAGTTGCGTCGGCAGCAGCAAGATGAAGGGCAGGAGGAGTTCCCCCTGGGCGAGGCCATGCACCTGTGCACCCTGGACGCCATTTGCGGTGAGTAGAGACCCCTTGAGGAGCCCGTCGGGGCCAAGGTGCAAATCCCACTCACCGCCATAAAAGCCTAAAATACGACAAAAGGCACTTGTGATAAGATTAGGCCCGATCCGAGGATGGTTTGCCCAACGTTTGTGCGGTAGTCAACACCTCGATTAGATACTCCCATCCAGATTGGGATCTGCACTGGAAAAAAACCCAATAAACTTACAGAAAGTGTAGATTTCGAAGAAGAGACCTTAATCTTTTAGAACTTCTGTTAAACTTCATTAGAATACCAACACTTCAGTATGCCGTTCCCGGAACTAAAACATTTCTTTAGGAGATTAGTTATGCCTCGGGAGAACTCAACCTATTTTCCCAGTGCAGATTTGCGGGGTTTGCGGATAACTTTAATGGATCAGTTCCGCCAGCCGTGCTGACTTTCATGTCGCCTGCCATTGGGTTAGTGGATCAGTTACCCTTTCGCCGCCGGCTGGAGGAGATTAGCAAGCACTACGCAAATATGTTCCTTATTTTGGGGGCCATCCTGGCCAGCGCCCTATTCGTGGGCCTCCTGCTCTACCAGCTCAAGTTCAAACGTCTAATTAACCTCATCAGCTACATGCCGGGTCCACCCGCCCTGCCACTGGTGGGTCATGGGCACCACTTCATCGGCAAGCCGCCGCACGAGATGGTAAAGCGCATCTTCGAGTTCATGGAGGTGTACGGCTCCAAGGACCAGACCCTCAAGGTGTGGCTCGGCCCGGAGCTGAACGTGCTCATGGGTAGTCCCAAGGACGTGGAGGTCGTTCTCGGAACGCTGCGCTTCAACGACAAGGCTGGCGAGTACAAGGCCCTAGAGCCGTGGCTCAAGGAGGGCCTCCTGGTCAGCCGCGGCCGCAAGTGGCACAAGCGGCGCAAGATCATCACGCCGGCGTTCCACTTCAAGATCCTCGACCAGTTCGTCGACGTCTTCGAGAAGGGATCGCGGGATCTGCTGCGCAACCTGGAGCGGGATCGCCTCAAGCAGGGCGAGACGGGCTTCAATCTATACGACTGGCTCAATCTCTGCACCATGGACACGATTTGCGGTAGGAGTTCTTGGGGAATCCCTCAACTTGAAATTGAAACGGCCGCCGCTTTTTTCTGGCGGTCTGGCAGCCTCGTGGGGAGTTTTTCGATTTAAATTCTTTGGCGCGGAAGACTTGTGGATTTAAAATGTTTTAAGACTTTATGTTCTCATTCTTCACATTCTAGAAACCGCCATGGGCGTTTCCATCGACGCCCAGACGAACGCCGACTCCGAGTACGTGCAGGCCGTGAAGACCATCTCTATGGTGCTCCACAAGCGCATGTTCAACATCTTCTACCGCTTCGACCTCACCTACATGCTCACGCCCCTGGCTCGGGCAGAGAAGAAGGCCCTAAACGTGCTCCACCAGTTCACCGAGAAGATCATCGTCCAGCGGCGCGAGGAGCTCATCAAGGGCGGCGGCCAAGAGACTGCCGAGGCCGACGTAGATGTGGGCGCCAAGCGCAAGATGGCCTTCCTGGACATCCTGCTTCAGTCGACCATCGACGAGAAGCCCCTTACCAACCTGGACATTCGAGAAGAGGTGGACACTTTTATGTTTGAGGGCCACGACACCACCTCTTCGGCTCTGATGTTCTTCTTCTACAACATCGCCACGCATCCAGAGGCTCAAAAGAAGTGCTTTGATGAGATCCGCTCCGTTGTGGGAGACGACAAGGCCACCCCAGTGACCTACGAGCTCCTCAACAAGCTCCACTACGTGGACCTCTGCGTCAAGGAGACTCTGCGTCTGTATCCCTCGGTTCCGCTGCTGGGGCGCAAGGTCCTGGAGGACTGCGAGATAAGTACGTAATCTTTAAACCAAAATGATCGTAGGAACTAACATGATTTAATCCCCAGATGGAAAGCTTATCCCCGCTGGAACCAACATCGGCATCTCTCCGCTGTACATCGGCAGGCGCGAAGACCTCTTTAGCGAGCCGAACGCCTTCAAGCCGGAGCGCTTCGATGTGGTCACCAGTGCCGAGAAGCTGAATCCCTACGCCTACATTCCCTTCTCGGCCGGTCCGCGGAACTGCATTGGCCAGAAGTTTGCCATGCTGGAGATCAAGGCCATTGTGGCCAATGTCCTGCGCCACTACGATGTGTCCTTTGTGGGCGACACTTCGGAGCCCCCCGTCCTGATTGCCGAACTCATTCTGCGCACCAAAGATCCGCTGATGTTCAAGCTAAAGCAGAGAGCTTACTAAAGCTCTTTTTTATTTTATTATTCTTGTAAATAAACGATATAATCAAATCTGTGTTAATAAAATAAACTGAAAATAGAATTCTGATAAAGAAAAGTTTTTTGAAATAGCGCGCTATCTGGCTTATTAGACAGACCTATCGATTGCGCTAGAGATGGTGCTTGTCGATAACGCAAGTCCGAGCGGGAAAATGTCCCGAAGCAAAGCAACGATTTCCCAGGCAGTCGCGTCTGGTCCCACTAAATCGTAGTTTGTGCAAAAACAGTGAAAATAAACTTTTTCGTGCATTTCGTTCGCGCTAAAGTCCAAAATAACCCGCAAACTTTAACGCGTCAATGTGCCCCAGCCTCGTCGCGTGTGTTTGCCGCGTAAATGAAACGAAATTGAGTTGGAAACCAAAGCAAAATCAAAGTCTTGCTGCAGCACCACCAAGAAGAAGAGCCCAGCAGCAGAAGAAGAAGAGCAACAAACGAGAACGAAAATAAGAATTAGGATGCTATCTGCAAAGGGCTGACGGCGATTTAATTGCGAAAATATCGAACAGTTTGTGCGTGCCACAAAATTGCGCCAATAAGCCAACGGAAAAGGAAAAGTGGAAAAAGCAAAAAGCAAACGCAAACATCGTTTGTTTGATTGCATTCCTTGCACCTATACATATGCAACAGAGATTTCGACCACTCGCACACACACACCCATGCATCCACGCAGCAGTAATAGCAGCAAGAAACAAAAACAAATCGCCGCTTCAAATGTTATTCTCGAGGTGAGTGTCCAGCTTTGCCGAATCGCAATAATACGGCGGCCCAAGTGCAGCAAATTGTTTTCATTTCGACTTTGATTTGATTCGATTCGATGCGTGTGAAAATTGGAAATCGCTGGCCCGATAGCAGCACTATCGTGCGCTCGCTCCCACTCGCAGCCACCTTACGGCAGAGCGTTTGTTATGTTTTGCTCGTGCTGCAGCGCTCTCTCGCTCTCGCGCTCTCCCCTCTCGCTCGCGGCCAAACAATTCGCTCCTAAGTTGCAATATTGTGGCAAAATAAACAAGGTTTTGCCCGAAAACAAGCCCATTACGGGTAATATCCCACCCCGAGGGACCACCACCCACATCCTCACCCAGTGCCGGCCACAGCTTCCCCAGCCTGTCCAGGGCCTGCCCCAATTCCGAGCGGATTAAGTGGACTTGGCGTAGGATGGACTTCCATTCCCCTCGGGGAGTGTTTTGTAATTCAGGGTGTACCAAAAATGCCCCTCCAATGCCGAGCTCCAAGAAAATCCCAGTGCCCGCTTGGAGCTAGCTGATCCTAATTAGGGACTCTTCCAATCCGATATCCACTAATGTTTCTGCCTTTTCAGTGAGCTGGTTGCCCAGGACTAGAGCTACAGCCAAGGAGTTCAGATAAAGGACCAGGACCGGAACGCCAAGATGTCGCGCTGGGGCAAGAACATCGTGGTGCCGCTGGACTCGCTCTGCAAGGAGAAGGAGAACACCAACCGGCCGACCGTCGCCCGCTCCGTCGGCACCGTGGGCAAATGGGGCAAGATGGGCTTCACTTCCACGCGCACCTACACGCTGTCCGCCCTGCATCCGATGGCAGCGGCAGCTGCTGCGGCGGCGGCGGCCGCCAGTCCCGCCCAGAGTCCCGCCTCCACGCACGAACACGACCCCAAGGATCTGTCCGTTTCGGTGCCGGAGCCACCGAAGCCCAAGAAGTTCTTCAAGTCGCGCAACGCCGCCCCGCCCGAGGTGATTGCCCAGATCATCCAACAGCTGCCGCACTGCGTGGCCGGCACGTCGCCCATGCGGGACCAGTCGAGTATGTCTATCGGTGGGGGAGGCGCCACGCCTACCTCCGGATCGCAGGACGGAGGCGGCGGACTGAAGCTAAAGCTGGGGAAGGGCGGCAGCTCCGCAGAGCGGAAGCGCAAGTCTCCCAAGAAGAAGCCCTCGACGCCCGGAGCGTTGGCGACGGATCGGGAGGCGTCCGAAGAGGAGTCCTCGGAGCAGCAGCATCATCAGCCCTTCGGCAAGGAGCTGGACGAGTCGGATGCGCGAACCGCCTCCGCCAAGAAGTCGAAGAAGCCCAAGGAGGAGAAGAAACTCAAGCCGGAGGCGCCGCCGTCGCGCATCCTGGGACGTGCACGCAAGGCGGTCAACTACCGCGAGGTGGACGAGGACGAGCGCTATCCCACGCCCGTCAAGGATCTGATCATTCCCAGGGGAAGGGGCGCGGCGGAAGCCACGGGATCCTCCGCGGCAACAGCCGCCTCCGCGGAAGCGTTCATCAGCTCGACGGCGGGCAGCCCGGGTGCCGAGCCGGCGTTACCACCGCCCACGTCGGCGCCCAGTGCAGCGTCTGCGACGGTGCCGCTTCTGCCCTCCGCATCTGCGTCGAATCCGTCGAGTGCTTCCCGGACGCCAGAGCATCCGCCCATAGTGTTGCGCATCTCCAAGGTGAGTCCTGGTCTTAGAGTGGTTATTAGAAAGGGGATTGGGTAGTTCTTGAAGATTATTTTATTTAAAAATTCGGTTATTTGAGCCCACGGTGCACAGTGGATGCCCCGCACCTCCCTGCCCCTCTCTGGTGGGTAGGTAGGTAGTTTCTCCAAGAAAGTATGTAATTATCCGACAATTAGTCGAGTACCCTGGATATTCTTCGGTGCTGCCTCGGGCTCTCACCAGCCCGAGTCACCTCTCACCTCGCCGCGCGCTCGGCCGCTCTCTCCGGAGCTCTCACGCGGGCTCTCGCTCCTCGGACTGTACTGCCGTGTGGGAAAGAGAAAGCAGCGGTGGCGCGCGAACCCCGATCGGCAACAACAAGCCAGTGTTAAATTACGCGCGCTTTTGCTTCGTGCCTCTCGCTCTCACCCGATCGCGCGTTCTCCCTCTGTGCCTCTTTCTCCCAAGCCGCTACCCCCTCCCGCTTCCGCTCCCGCTCCCGCTCCTGGCTTGTATGCCATTTCGTTTGCTTTTCTTCCGCATTTCTCGGTGGCTTCTTGCGGCGCTCAGTTCTGTTTTCTGGCTCGGATCCGAGAGAGTGTTAATTGACGCCGAGTTTCCACGCCGATTTGCCAGATCAGCTATAGCCCGGTCAGTGATCTTCTCCAGCGGCCATCCGCTCGAGGAATCGATAGTTCCAGTTGCAGGCTGGGCTGGGGTATCCGATAGCCAGACATAAACAAACGCCATTCCCAAGCTAACATATTCTCATGCACATTCCTTGGTCTTTCACTTGCAGGGCACATCGCGACTGGTGAGCACGGACAGCGAAGAGCCACCGAGCAGCTCGCCCGCGGATCACCAGCACTACCATCCCAACCCGCTCCAGAGCCACCCGGGCCAGGACGACGACGACCTCCCAGAGCGGACCGGAAGCGGAAGCGGCAACGGAGACGGAGACACAGTTCCTGCAAGTACGCCAAAAATAATAGTGAAGCCACTGCGACCGCCGGAGGCAACGGGATCGGACGGAAAGTCGCCCAGCGCGGCAGCGGCAGGCGGAGCAGCAGCATCCGCTGGTGAGTCTACGAGCCTCCAGGAGGCAGAGGACGAGGACGAAGAAGAAGAGGAGGAAGACGAGGAGGAGGAGCCGCCAGAGATTAACTACTGCACGGTGAAGATATCGCCGGACAAGCCGCCGAAGGAGCGCCTCAAGCTGATCATCAAGACGGACGTGATTCGCAACGCCATCGCCAAGGCGGAGTCCCGCAGCGAGAAGAAGTCCAAGAGCAAGAAGCACAAGCACAAGCAGCTGCTGCAGGCCGCAGGAGCAGCGGCGGGAGCAGCAGGAGCCACAGCACCGGCAGCAGAGTCCTCCGAGTTCAAGACGCCTTCACCTCACCTGGCACTGAGCGATCCCAACCAGCTGCACAGCCAGGCCACCCAACTGCATCATCTCCATCCGCAGCGGGGATCGGCGGTTATATCGCCCACGACGCGCTCCGACCACGACTTTGACTCGCAGTCCTCGGTGCTGGGCAGCATCTCCTCGAAGGGCAACAGCACGCCGCAGCTGCTGGCGCAGGCCGTGCAGGAGGACTCGTGCGTGATACGCAGCCGCGGATCCAGCGTGATTACCAGCGACCTGGAGACTAGTCAGCACTCCTCGCTAGTGGCACCTCCCTCCGACATCGAGTCCCGCTTGGAGTCCATGATGATGACCATCGACGGCGGCGGAACGGGCGCAGCCACTGCGCTGCCGGAGACGCCGTTGCAGGAGGACATACTGGCCGTTCTGCGAGGCGAAGTGCCACGACTGAACGGAACAGCGGATCGGGCGGCAGACGCGGAGCAGGAGCAGCCGCAGCAGCCAGCCAAGAGGGCCACGCGGGGAAGGGGCCGGAAGGCCAACAACACCGCTACAGAAGCAGCTCCCGCAGCCGCCACGGAACCGGTTGTAAGCACGCCCACAAGGACCCGCGGCCGGCCTCCGAAAGCCGCACAGGAAGCCCCTTCCCCGCCCAAGCGGAGCACGCGGGGCACCCGGGGGTCCAAGAAGGCCGAGGCTGAGGCGGCGGACGTGGAGATGGAGGAGCCGGCGATTGAGGAGCCAGTGCCGGAGCAGGCGCCGCCACCTCGGAGAGGACGGGCGGCAGCAGCTGCCCGGGCGAACAACAACAACTCCGCCAGCATCAACAACAACATCAACAAGATCGCCGCCAGCCTGTCGGCCAAGGCGGAGGCCAGCCGCCTGGAGGACGGCAGCGGGGCGGCCGGCACAGCCCCGAGGAGTTATGGGCGGAAACGGAAGAACCAGCAGGTGACCCAGGTGCTGCAGCAGGAGCAGGACGCCGCCGAGGAGGAGGACGAGTCCGAGGAGCATCCCACGCCCGCCAAAGTCCTGCACACGGATCCGAGGGCGGACTCGCCGGACCACGACCCGGATCCCGATCCCGACCTGGAGGCGGACGAGCTATCCAACAACTCCTCCTTGCAGCACGACGGTTCCTCATCCTCGCCCCCGCCGCGTGACTTCAAGTTCAAGGACAAGTTCAAGCGAACGCTCACCCTGGACTCCCAGGTGGCCGCCAATGCGGGCGGAGCGGGCGCTGCCGCTGCTGCAGAGGCTGGGGCGGCGGCTGCCGGAAACGGAGGCGACGGAGCAGCAGAAACGGAGCAACGAGGCGCCGTCAAGCTGGTCATCTCGAAGAAGAAGGGCAGCATCTTCAAGAGCCGCGCCCTGGTGCCGTCGGACCAGGCGGAGCAGGCGACGGTGGCCAAGAGGGCGTTGTACAAGCACAGCTGGGACGCGGCCCTGGAGGCGAACGGTGGGGGAACGGGCAGCGACGCCAGCAACGCCTCCGCATCGGGCACCTCGGGTGCCACGGGAGGCGGTGCCAAGGACCACCTGCATCACTTGGCCGTGGGCAAGTCGGACGTCGATTTCGGCGACAGCCCGTCCTCCAACAACAATGGTTCCTCGTGCAGCGGCGGCAGCAGTGCGTCCACCTTGCGTGGCGACAGCCCCGCGCTCGGCAAGATCTCCCGCGTCCTGGCGGGAAAGCAGGGCGGTGTTCCCAGCAGCAGTTCCGCCGTCGTCGACGCCTTTGACCTGGACCTGGAGCCAGGCGCAGACGACCTGGCCACCGGAGGTCTCCCGGGAGTGGGAGGCTCGGCAGCCGGATCGGGAGGCACCGGAACAGCCGGCGGAACGTCGGGCGGAGGCCTGAACCGCGTGGATCGCAAGACAAAAGACTACTACACGGTGGTGCGGAACGTGAAGACGGCGCACCAGATCCAGGAGATCGGCGAGTACCAGGAGATGGACGACGACGTCGAATACATCCTGGACGCACTGCAGCCACACAACCCGCCGGCGACGCGCTGCCTGTCGGCGCTCCAGCTGGCCGCCAAGTGCATGATGCCCGCCTTCCGGATGCACGTTCGTGCCCACGGCGTCGTCACCAAGTTCTTCAAGGTGAGTACGCCCCAGTATCTAGTCTCTTTGGAGGGTTCGGGTATCCCAACTGGGCCTCTCACTTGTCAGCCAGCATGCCGATCGGATGACTTCCATAAACAAGCAGCGGTTCCCCCAAAAGTAAACAATTGTTTCTGGGAATCTGCTGTTTTGGCGGCGCTATGGCTGCACTTGAGAACCCATTTGTGTTGTTTTCCGAAGAAGCTCCAGTTCCAGTAATAGAACATCTGCTCTGCCAGAGAGACTGACTAAGCCCTTTCCCATTCCAGGCCTTGTCGGACGCCAACAAAGACCTCAGCCTGGGCCTGTGCACCTCGGCCATCATGTACATCCTCTCGCAGGAGGGCCTCAACATGGACCTCGATCGCGACTCCCTGGAGCTGATGATCAACCTGCTGGAGGCGGATAACGCGGAGAGCTCCGGCCATCCGGACCGCGCCGGCTTCGAGAGGAACAAGCTGAAGGTGCGCGAGCTGTGTGAGGAGATCAAGGCGCAGGGCAAGGGCACCCACCTCAACGTCGACTCGCTCACAGTGGGCACCCTGGCCATGGAGACGCTGCTCTCGCTCACCTCCAAGCGGGCCGGCGAGTGGTTCAAGGAGGACCTGCGCAAGCTGGGCGGTCTGGAGCACATCATCAAGACGATATCGGACTTCTGCCGGCCAGTCATCGCCAACGACACATCCGCGGAGATTGTCTGGCAGCCCTCGCTGCTGGACAACATGCAGACAGTGGCGCGGTGCCTGCGAGTCCTCGAGAACGTGACGCAGCACAACGAGGCGAACCAGCGCTACATGCTCACCTTTGGCCAGGGCCGGGCCGTGGAGACCCTCTGCCAGCTGTACCGGCTGTGTAGTCGGCAGCTGATGCTACATCCATCGGTGGACGTGGTGGCCAGCAACAAGGAGCACCCCGGTGTGGCCATGCGCGAGCTGCTCGTGCCCGTTCTGAAGGTCCTCATCAACCTGACGCACACCTTCAACGAGGCGCAGCCTTCTCTGGGGGCGGAGCTGCTCGGCCAGCGCGGCGATGTGGTGGAGACGAGCTTCCGGCTGCTGCTTCTGTCGGCCAACTACATTCCCGACCACTGCGTCTTCGAGCTGAGCATATTGGTGGGTATCTCAAGGGACTCCCTCTCTCCTGGCACTTTCTAATGACTTGCTCTGTTTCCTTCTCCAATCCTCCAGGTGCTGACGCTGCTGATAAACCTGTGCATGCACACCGTTCCCAATCGCGCCGCTCTGATGCAGGCAGCCGCTCCGGCGGAGTACGTGGCCGACAACCCGCCAGCCCAGGGCGTTGTAAGCGCGCTCCAAGCCCTGCTCGAGTACTTCTACAAGTGTGAAGAGCTGGCCAGGTGAGATGATTACCCATCCCTTGGGAATTCCCATTTCTAACTCTTTGGTTTCCAGGTTGGTGGAGAAGAACACGGACGCGTTCCTGGAGAGCAACGACAAGGGCAAGAAGAAGCAGGAGGAAGTGGAGGAGACAGTCAACAACCGTGAGTATTCCTTGAGCTTGCAAGAGGGAAGTAAGTGCTAACCCAATTGGTTCTCCCACAGTTGTGCAGCGAGCTGGACACCACATGGAGCACACCCTCAAGGGCAGCTACGCGGCCATCCTGGTGGGCAACCTGATAGCGGACAACGAGCAGTTCGAGGCGGTGGTGCGGCGACAGCTGAGGGGAAACAGCTTCAAGGAGATCGTCGGCGTGCTGGAGAAGTACCACACCTTCATGAACCTGACCTCCAGCGTGAGTTTCGGCGGGGCTTTGTGTGGAGCTCTTTTCTACAATAACCTTTCTTGCAATCCTTTAGCTGGAGGCCAACTTTGTGGCGCACATGAAGTCGACGAAGCGCATCATCGACAACTTCAAGAAGCGCGACTACATCTACGAGCACTCGGACGAGAACGACCATGTCCTGCCCCTGAATCTGGAGACGACGGTGCAGGACTTGGGCGCTGGCGGAGCATCCTGTTCGTCCGCCTCGCCCAGTGCCACGGCGACGAGAGCGCCGCGGGTCTACAAGACGTACAGCAGTCACAGATAATCGGGAAAGGATGCAGTCAAGGAAAAGGAAACGGTAGAGTATGGAAAGCGGAGGAGAGTTGCTGCTAAAGCGGGATCTCAAGCGGAAGCGGGCAGACTTTCTCGCCACCGTTAGCCTGCGCCACCCAAATACCATTCTGTCGTTTGTGATTATGTAATTGTTTATGTGTTGATATAGCAACCACTATATGTATAGCCGTAATGCACCTAGTTTCGATCAGCAGTCCCAACCACATTGTGGAAAGGGGGGTATCGGAGTATGTATGTAGATCGGAGATATATGGCAGAGGACTGTTTAAACCAAAAGTGATAGCGAATTCTGGAGCATGGTCAGCGATTTACTAAAGCACACAAAAGAGAGAACCACGGAGACAAGACAGAGTTTAATCCAAGAACTAGTAGCGAACCCCGAAACCCCAAGCCAGAACAACACAAAGATCCAAATCCACTACTGATATGTGTACGTTATATAGTCATAAGCAATATTAGCAGCTAAATGTCGGCTTACCACCACACGGAACACCCATGTAAATAATGTTTGATCAGCGATTTTATTGGACACGTCTTAGGCTTACGTTTAAATGTTTATTACTCTTTTTTTTTTTTTTATTTACCTATTTTTACCTACTATTAACAATTTTTTTTGGTAAAAAAAATCACTTTGGTAACTAGAGAACTGTAAAGGAGATATTGTAGGATCGCTGGGAAGAATGAAGTTATTTTATTGCCTAAACTAAGTTAATGAACTCTAACTGTAAAACTAAACTGATCAATAAATATATGTATGGATATGTGTACGTTTAAAGTTTAAAGTTTAAACCACAAAATGTCATATTTAGGCTACGAAATCAGTTATAACGATAGAGAAGGCATGCGGAGGACGAGGAGAGTGAAACAATTTCGGGAACAAAATATATATTTATTTTGTGTTTTCAAATTTGTCGATAATGTGAAAAAGTCTATATATATATATATATATATATGTATATGTATACTAGGATAACGAGTACGTCATATATTGTTCTTGCAGAAAAAAAAAAAAACGAAAATAAAACTCAAATTGAAAAAAAAAAACATTAAAAGTTGCAGTTTAATTTTGGTTCCTATTAAACTTTAAAAGGTCAAGGTTTTTAGATTTTTGAATATATTATGTCATTAATCTTTTCCAGAAGAACCCTAATAACCTTTAGCTCCCCATTGGCGCCCACCCAGCAGCACACCATTGGCCTTGACCCGGGGTGGCAGCACGTCGTTGCGCGGGGTGGCAGCGCTCCTCTGATAAGTATGACTCCTCGCGATTGGTGGCGTTTCAGTTGCTAACCTCTGGCCACACCGATTTCTGTCAAATACCCAAAAGGAAATGTTTGCGACCAGTTTGTGCCACAAAAAGTGGTAAATACCGAGGATGTGCCGTGTTCGCTGAGTCCCGTGCTCTCTACCCTCGCGACCAGTGAACGTGCTAACTCCGTCAAACTGCGCGCACTCCGGAAAGAGCGCCAGCCCTCGGACAGTAAACAAAACGAATTTTGTTTTGTGGTTTGCAGCGACCAGAACCAACCAACCAACCAACCAAACAAACAAACCAATAAGCAAACACACACCGACGCACCGAACGCACGCAGCCAGAAAAAAAAACAGGAAGCGCGTGACCGTCCAGGCACAGGATCGTCGGGATGTCGCAGGTGCTCAGCCCCCAGAAGCAGGGAGGTCCCTGCCCACGTCCTGTGGGTGTGGCAGCGGCCGTGGAGGTTGAGTCCTTGGACTACGCCAGCAACAGCAGCATCATGGAGTTCCTCGCCAAGGAGCAGGACTGCGGCCTGGCGGACCCCGACCCGGAGAGCATTTTTCAGGAGGTCAGTCGCCTGTCCGACAGCAGCGACATGCGCTCCGTGGATGAGCTGCTGCAGGAGGCGGAACGGCTTATTCAGCAGCAGCTGCGCTTGGGCGGCATCGCCACAGATTTGCAGGCGGCCGGAGACCAGGCTGTCAAGGGAGTGGAGGATGGGGGAGGAGGAGCAGGCGCAGTGGGAGAAGCGTCCTCATCGCCCCTCTCCTCGCCGCACAGCAGCATCCGGCTGAACACCCGATACACCCATCGCATTGAGCACGTGCCCATTTCCGTTTCCAAACCGCCAAAGGCTATCGTGGCAGTCGCCAGCAGAGCCACATCCACCACCACCACCTTTACGACCATAACCAGCACCAGCACCGCCACCTACGCCACGACCATCACCCGGCCCCGGTCCTGCTCCAAGTCCTCGGCCTCGCCCACATCCCTGGCCCAGACCCCGAACCCCGAGGCCAGCGGGGTGTTTGCCGAGTTCGTGGACAACCTGCCGTCAGAGTCGGTCATTTCGGAGGAGTCGACGCCCAAGGACCTGGACCTGGACATGGAGACCCACACGGCGGCCCTGGCCCAGCTGCAGCTGCAGATGCAGGACAACACGGACGACGACGAGGACACGGTAAGTCCGAACCCAGTTCCTGGGCAGGCTTCCGTAATAAAAGAGAGACTCCGATCTGTAGTAATAAATAGCGTAGGATTTGTTTATTGTGTGTCCGGCGGGACACGGTTGATACCCACCCACCTGACCATTCACACCTGACTGCTCCAGGCACACGCAACCGAACATAAATAGGCAGTCGTTCTAGGACTCATTCGCACTGTGGCCACATTCACTCCTGGTGGGCACGAAAAAAAATAGCTGGGATAGTAGTTACGATTAGATATGGTGTTATGGGTTGTCGGAGCTGGGCTTGATGGCCTGGGCCACTGTCTCCGCCACGGTCCAGCCCTCCAGCGCTGTGTCCTTGATGTAGCGGGGAGGCAGGACGAAGCCGTAGGCTCCGCGATCTCTCAGCTCCACGGTGTAGACGTACTTAACGCCCAGAGCGGCACGGCTCCAGTCGTCAGAGCCACCGCCGGCAACACCCAGCACCTCGTGGGTGACGGCCGCCCGGTAGGTGCTTCCCGTTTTTTGGGCAATCCGGTCCGCAGCCAGGCTGGCCACCCTCTGGAGGACAGGGGAGTCCTTCAACTTGACGGCCTTGTAGGCCCACGGATAGACGATCATCTGGCCGTAGCTGTGGTAGGTCAGGTACGCCTCCAGGTTGTACTTGCGCTTGGAAAGGAACTCGGCCACTGCCTTGGTCTCCTTCTCGGAGGCGGGCGACGTACCGCGGAAGGTGTCACTGCAGGGATTGGTCGAGGATCCGTAGCCGTTCCAGCCGATGTCGAAGTTCCGGTTGAGATCCACGCCATTGCATTGGGAGCGGCGAGACAGGGATCGGTTCTTGCGCCACAGACGGTTGGTGGTGCGGCTGTACTCGTAGCCATCGGGATTCATCACCGGCATGATGTACCAGGTGAGGCCGCGGATGTGGGCCGGCTGGTTCTCCCAATTGGACATCAGCTGGTACAGGATGAAGGTGACCGTTGCCGGGCTGATCCATTCGCGAGCGTGGATGCCACCGTCGATCCACACCTTCTTGTTCTCGCGGGGGTTTTCCGAGATTCTGGAATTGGCCGAAAAGATGGTTATGGAATCGGACTGGGAGTTCACCCAAGAGTGCCCAAAAGAAGGCAATGAATAGCTCCAAAACTGGAGCATACTTCTGGGTGCTGCTCTTATTGGGAATCCCTTACCTGAGCACTTTCAAGTCCCGACCCTCAGCCGTCTGGCCAATCGTGTAGAGCCGCACAATGTTGGGGAACTTGCTGCGGATCTCCCGCATGAAGCCGTAGATGGTCTCCAGGTCGTGGTAGTCCTTCCAGTGCATGTTGCTCCTCGTGGCCTTTTCTGAAGGAGTAAAGCCAGATAGAAACATGTCTTACCCCGTTCTACAAGAGTCCACTTACTGGTTCTCCTGCCGTCGGAGGCAGCTGTCTCCCTGATCCCCTCCATCATCTCCTCGTCGATCATGGCCTGGATGTTGTCTGAGAGAACCTCGGCGTCCAGGCGATGGGCCGAGAGGAAGCTGCGGGCAGCCTTCAACTGGTCCCTGGAGATGGAGATGTCCAGGAACTTGGAGTTCTCCTTCCAGATGTTGCCACCGAACTTGTTCTCCAGCACCTCGCCCACGGGCACCTTCTGCTGCAACCCCTCGGAGATGTTGTAGATCCTCCAGAGCTGCGCCTCGTCGTACCGTTGCGGTATCTCGTTGACGTCGAGAGTCACGTTCGAGGTGACCTCACTCCCGGTGGCCGATGCTCCTAAAAAGGTTATCACCAGCAGCCCCAGGAACTGTTGGGCTGTTATTGTCGTCATCTTGGGTTCTTATCAGCTGTCGATATTCCTATAAAAACCATTTGCAATTTCCAATCAATTAAATTCGATCAATGGGTTATTTTATACCCTAGAAAAGGCTAGTATTGATTTTTTAAGAGGTATGCTTTATAAATGACACATTTCCGATCATTTAATATTTAAATATATGCGCTTTCGCGCCAACAGCCCACTATCGCCCACGAACTATCGGTATTGGAAAATCCGTAAAGTTCCCTTTTTGGTATGACCGTCCGCCCCATCCCTACCGCTGGCGTATTACAACACTTCCCCTCGCTTCGCCGCCACGATCAAAGTATTTTTTCAACCCGTCGCTCGTCCTCCGTTTTCGAAAGTTTTTGAGTTTCTTTAGTGATCAGTTTTTGTAAATCCTATGCCGAATATGTGTCCCATATATATATATGAAAAGATATCAAACGAGGTAATGGAAGAACATGTGCAGGGCGCTCGCGAGAGTGTGTGTGGGAGGGTGTTAGCTCAAAAATTCCCAACTTGGTGCCGTAAAAAAAGTGAAAAGCCCTAGTAAATATTGAAAATGGCTTTAAAAATCTTAGACTTGACCATGTCAAATGGATTTTTTCATAAAAAATGATAAGTTTCGGGTTCGGCGGTTCGCGTTTTCGCGTGAGGGTGTGAGTGCACTTTTAGGGCCTGCCCCTAACGACCGCAGAAAAATAATTATGCGGTTTTTATGTAAGTTTTTATGTTTTTCCATTATTTTTTCTTTTAAAAAAATAAGATTTTAAACGATAATTGTAGTTAAACGTTTGGGTGTTAGTTTTTCTATAAAATACACGTGTTTTTCGAGAAACTCCGTCAGTGCACTTTTAGGGCGAGCCCCTTACGACCGTAGCGTCCCTAGTAAAAACCGTTAGGAGGAAGACCTGAGAAAGAGTTAAGAGACATAGTCAGTGCACTTTTAGGGCTAGCCCTCATAGCCCTTAACGACCGTAGCTAAAGCACATGGGGGGAAAGAGTTCGGAGAAAACAGGTACGAAGTCAGTGCACTTTTAGGGCTAACCCCCAACGACCGTAGCTAGAACAGGTGAGAAAGAGAAAAGATACATCTCTAGTCAGTGCACTTTTAGGGCTAGCCCTTATAGCCCTCAACGACCGTAGCTAAAGCACATGGGGGGAAAGAGAAATTCTAGTCAGTGCACTTTTAGGGCTAACCCCCAACGACCGTAGCTAGAACAGGTGAGAAAGAGAAAAGATACATCTCTAATCAGTGCACTTTATGGGATGTACCTTAACGACCGCAGCCTCCCTAGCAGTCACCTAGCACCGTTAATCAGAGAGAGAGAGAGTAATGAGTGCGTGTAAAGAGGCCTGCTACTCTACGTACATGTGTAGAAAGTATGAATGGGGGGGAGAATGTCATGTAAATTACATTCCTTATCAAAGCTACGTATTATTTCTATTATTTATTAACTTTAAACAATACTATTTAAGTAGAAATTTACGCGATTCGCGAGAAAAATGAGCAGCAATTTTGTTGTCAGGTTATGGCCTCCGTGTTTCAAAGTTTCAAAGTGCTATGGCTTGTTGAGTTTTGCACACAAATCACAGTATTTATAGCTTGGAGTATAGTTCGAGTGTCAGCTTGACGGACAAACGGGTCTATTTTAATTGTCAAAGCTGTTAATTATTAATTTTTAAAATTTAAATTTCACTAAAATAAGTACCCTAACTCCCAATAAGTCCTAGTTCCGTCCTGGTAGTTAGGATCCAGGCACTGTTTGTTTTTAAAAACCCACTCAGGTAGCAGGTATTGACCATAAAACGAAACTAAAAGCCAACTCGAGTTCGTGCCAGTGAAAATACAACAATTATCACGATAACAAAAAAAAAAAACACATCCGTTCTGTTGACAATGTCTATATAGTGGCTAGTGGCACTGCTATCTACTGAATGAATAGGTCGGGTAACCCTGTGTGTTTTTTTTTCTCCTCCCCTGACATTGGCGGGCGGCAGTTACAAAAACCAGATAGCTTCTAATGGTAGTTGGCCCAATATCAGTCTCCAGCAGGGCTATTACTGTCTATAGTATCTATATATATAGTATAGTCCCCCTGGAGTTCAATGCTGTTGGCTCAACCAATTTGCATTGTTTTTCGGATTCTAGTGGCGATCGATCGATCGATGCCCAGTTCCAGTTCCGGGGGTGGGCACTGGCCTGATATTTGTATTCAAATTTCGTTCCAGCACCAGGCTAGTGCGTCTCAGAACTCGAAACTCTATTGAATCCGGGGGATCGATTGGAGGTGGAGGAGCCCTGCCCTGCTCTAGATGGAGACCATGCTTCTTCCTCGCATTTGTTTTTTTTTTAACGCTCTTGTGCTAATTTCCCTGGCCCGTTTTAGGTTTTGAGTTTTATGGGATGCGTATTTTTGTGTTTATTTTCTTTTTATTGCCAGGCCGGACTGGGCCGGGCCGGGGCCAGGCAGAAAGTGGCACTTCCCCGGCCACCAACCAACCGCCAAGTACTCGAGAGCCGAGTGTCGCCGAGAACTGGTTCTCCTTCTCCTGAATGTGGAGTAGAGCCACATCTTGGGTTTCGTTTCGGTTTCTGCTCACCTCGCACCTCGACCTTCGTGCCCCGTTGATCTGCTCCTCCTCCTCCCTCCGGTAGGGAGGTTTCTGGGTCGCATCTCTTGGCTTAACTGCCTGGTAATCGTAACGAATCCCTTTAGTCAAACTCTGGCTCCCCCTCCCCCTCAAACTGTTTCACTTTCCTCTCAGAAATCGAAACAAAAACACTCGAAATGCAAACTTGTTTCAACCGAAATGGCCAGAGACCCGAAAACCCGTTGCAGGAAATTGGTCGGCACTTCCTCATCCGCCCGAAGGGGGGGCAGTCCCCCCCTCTGGCTGTAGTATCCCTTAGGTTTGACTTACCGTTTCTCTTGGTGGGATGCTTCTGATGGCCGGCTGCTGCTGCTGCTGTTGGGGGGGAGGAGGGTGTCCGGCTTTTTAGGGGGGGGCCTTGGCTTCTGTGTGGTGGTGGCTCTTTGCTGGATGGTGGAGCCCGACTAAATGCTGCGCTTGTATGCGCTTCAATTTTTATATTGCCGCTTCCCGAAAAGCAACAACAACAACAACACACAAAAAAAAAACACAAACAAGCGGAGCCGAGAATCACACTCGACAGAAACAGAAACAGAAGCAGAAACAACAACAACAACAATAACAACAATAACAAGAAGAGCAAACCGACTGTTGTAATTTCGCGCTGACCGTCGACCGATCTTTGGAGCGATCGCCGCGTTAATGGAAATGGAAATGGCAGCGCTGCGGCAGAGGCACAGTCAGTGGCATAGCCAGAGCCAGAGAAGCAGCTGTGAGAGAGCCACTCACTCTATACGCACTGGCAGGTTGTCTCTTTCTCGCCTGCATCGGCCCAGGGGGGTGGGGGAGAGGACATGTGCAGAGTGCTGCACTGTCAGAAACAGGGGGCTGGAATGGCCATAAATGGATAGTATCTACCATGGTATGATCTGAAGGGACTTTCTTGCTGTGCAGTCATCATCTGCCCACTCCCCCCCCAAATGAGGGGGGTCTCATTTAAAAACTGCACTTACGCTTTCAAAGACAATCCAAAAATGGGCTGCCAACCCGCCGGATGACAACGGCGTGCCGGCTGCAAAGCTGTTTTGCGATGCCCATGAGTCACGGGTTAAGTCACGACCATCCGAGATCTCCGCTTGGGGTTCTGATCTGTTCTGCTGGGTTTTCCCCCCGCCAGTTCTTGGGTGGCCTACAGGGCGTATGAGCAATATCATGGCCAGTCTCTCTCTTAAATGGAGATGGATCCAAAGGGGGAAATCTCAGACAGAGTCGCGGGATGCTTATCAGTAGAAAGCTTACCTCATCTTGAGGGTTTCTCCCTGATAACGCCCCGTCATCGATCGTTAATGGTGGAGTCCAAAGAGACAATCGAACTAGGTTGGCAACTCCATTTTGTTTTTCTGGCTTTGGTAACATTTTTTTTTTTTTTTTGGAAAC
This sequence comes from Drosophila bipectinata, assembly GCF_030179905.1. Lineage (NCBI taxonomy): Eukaryota > Metazoa > Arthropoda > Insecta > Diptera > Drosophilidae > Drosophila > Drosophila bipectinata. Next base: position 7,627,882 of record NC_091734.1, on the reverse strand, counting down.
TTGGGGAGTGGAAAGGTGCTGCTTCTCAATTGTCGGAGATGGTATGACTGGGCGATTTTTGACCCACTTGGCGGGTTTTACTTTCTTTCAAGTGGCCAGTGTTGAGATTTTCACTTTTAACCCTTTTTTTTCTCGAGAGCATACAGTGAGCACTCGCTAGCGGCGACTTCTCTTTGTCGGCTTGGTCTGGCCGTCGCGCCATTAGACGCCATTCCTATTATTTATCTTTTTTTTTTTTTTTTTTGTGCGAAATACTTTCTTTCTGGAGCTCCCCGAGGCCTTTCGCTTAATTTCTACATGCAGGCCCCAAACGATATCCAATCAAATATGCAGCCCGAGGTGAGGGGGGGTGGGGGAGGGGTGGAAAAACAAGAGCTCAAAATCAAAAAATCAAAATATCATACAGCGGTACAGGTTTCTGAAACGCGATTGAAAGTGAAAGTCGCTGGCACTCTCTTCGCCCGCGCCCGCTCTCTTCTAAGTCGCTCTCGCAGCTTTCTATTTGGCGACCAGAGCTATTCTGGTCTCCCCTTGCCCCACCACCCCGCCATCTGATATTGGCCAGGTTTACATAAGCTCGTTAACGGCCGGCGGAAAGCGATTCGATTGCGAAATATTGGCTTGGATTGGCTCTAGTTATGGCTCTTCCCTCTGCCCCTGGCTCTGACTCTGCCCCTGGCTCTGGTTGGTATCCCACACGTGGCTTCCGCTCGTGGCCACTGTCCCCGGCGGCGTGCTGCGCTCTCTCCTCGGCCAAGTGGCGCTGTCTCTGACCAGCGGGAGGGGAACCTGACAGCCGGAGCTTTAGTTTCGCCAAAGCCCTGAAAGTATGCTACCCAGGTCCAAGAAGAGTGAAGGTTTCTCTTCTTTTCTGGTTGGCAGTACTAACTATAGTATGATTTGGGATTAAGATGGTATAGGTACTATTGCTAGAGATACTAAGGGGGTAATAATATACCATATCTCTCAGGGTTCCAGGGTTCTTAGCTCTATTCCCTCTATACCTCCCTGAATAGGAACCAGCCCCTGCCGATCCCCTACACAGACCATCCTCTATAGATTCTCATATAATTTATTAGTTTTTAAATTTTTCAATAAATATTAAAAAAAAAAAGAATAAAATTAGAGTTGAGCTAGAACTGGAGGATACTCCAGATCACTCCAACTGCTGGGCTATGACGCGCAGAAACTCAAAGACCTCCTCGCCCGACTCCACAATGTAGTGGGGCGGCATCAGGTAGCCGTAGCGACCCTGGTCCTTGAGGAACATGTTGAACACCAGCTGGGGTCCGATCTGGTCCTGGATCCAGTCGGCCGAGTTGCCGGGCCGAGCCAGCTTCTGGCGGTAGCTGGTGCCGGCAGAGTACTCGGCCTGGTCGAGGCGCCGCAGGGCGAGGACCGCTCGTCGGGCTGTCTGCTTCAGCTCCCGCTGGTTCTCCGTCACGAAGTCGGCGTCCCCCCAGGGATAGGTGATCGACTGGCCGTAGCCACTGAGGGAGACGTAGGCGCCCAGGTACTCGCGCATCCCGGCCAGGAAGCTGCGGATGGCGCGGCTCTCCGGCTCGGAGAAGCTCTGGGCGCCGCGGTAGAGATTCTTGCAGGGATTGCTGGTGGAGCCCTCGCGCCAGGCATAGCCGAAGTTGCGGTCCAGGTTGACGCCATAGCAGCCGCTGGCGGAGTCGTAGGCCCGGTTCTTGGTCCACAGCCTGTCGGTGTGGCGGGAGTATTGGTAGCCATCGGGGTTGGCCAGCGGCAGGAAGTACCAGTCGATGCGGCGCATGGCCTTCTCGGCCCGGCCCTCTCGCTGTCCTTGACCTTGACCCTTGGCCTTGGGCCAGAGATGGGCCAGCTTGGAAATGGCGTAGGTCAGGGCGGCGGGGCTCAGCCAGTCCCTGGCCTGCAGTCCCGCGTCCACGAAAACGGCCAAGTTGTCCGGGTTGCCGTTGGAAACTCTGGAAAGGGGCTGGAGGATGAGAAGGTCATTGGTTTGTGGCCCACCCACCTTATGACCTCTAGGGGACGCTTGTTCCGCGTCACCCCTATCTGGATGATCTCCACCAGGTCAGAGTTCTTCTCGAGGAGCAGCTGGAGGAACTGCTGGATGTCGGCCTGGTCGTGGTAGCGCCGCCAGTTCATCAGCGTGCCCTCCGGCTCCAGCCAGGGCAGGGAGTTGTTGCGCACCGAGTCCAGGGGGTGCTCCACCGCCGGCACCTCCACGTAGGTCTCGTCGATGGCCGCCTCTATGTCGTCGATCATGATGTTGTAGCTGAAGCCCACCTTCTCCATGTACTTCTTGGCGTCCGCCACGTTGCGCTGCTCGATGAGGATGTCGATCCCGTCCTGGTTGATGTTCCACACCTCGCTGCCTGAAAATGGGGAGACAAGAGGGATGAGTTACGCATCCTGGACCATTCTGGCCTGTTACCAAAGTGCCTCCAGAAGGCCCTCAGCGCCGGCAGGGCCAGCCGCGTCTCGTGCACCTTCCACAGCTGGTGGCCGTAGTAGCGCTGGACGTGGCTGCCGTTGCGATAGCGCCTATTGATCTGGAAGGAGGAGCCCGGCGAGAAGATGTCGTAGCGGCGCAGGTCCGTGGGCGAGAGCCACTGCAGCCCCTCGAAGGTGGCGGCATAGAGCTCGCTGCTGTTGAGGGTCAGCAGGGCGAGGGGCAGGCCCGAGAGGCCGCTCAGCTCCGGCACGGAGACGCTCCGCCAGAGCAGCACCTGGCCCCCAGTCCAGTTGGGGATAAGCAGCGCCAGCAGCAGCAGCACCTCCAGAAGACGCATCTTCGTGTCCGAATCCGGTTCGAAACTGAAGCACCTGTCTTTCTGTCACTCGGCTCGGGGCCGGAGTTCTTGGGTAGCGGTTCTTGGGAGGCCGGGGGTCTGATTTATGCCAAATTTATGCGTGAGAGCAGCCAGCCAGTGCTGACCCGACCTGACCTGCCCTGACCCCTCCCAAAGCCACAGTGCCGGCCGGGAGGCTAAGATCACTCTGGAGTCTCTTTCGTCAAAGTCTCTCGAGTTCTTCAATTTATGAAAATTAATGCGAATTTAATGGGTTTGGAGTCCGAACCTAAAGTGGGCCACCATCGACTCCCAAACGTGTTCCGGCCAAGGGCTCTGTTTTTTCGGCCTCCACTGTACTGTGGCTGCCGGACTGGCCCGTCTTTGGTGGCTTTTGTTCTCTCGGCCCTTCGGGGCATGCCCAGCCATGCTATTTGGTAATCAGTGACTCACCGAAGAGGGCCACCACCTCGTTGAACTGCTCATCTGGCGAGGAAGATGGCGCCTGCTCTGCCAGCTCCTCCTCCTGATCCTCCTCCGGATCCTCCACCATGGACGAGGCGCGCGAAGAGTTAAAGTTCAGCTTCCAGAGCTGGGCGCCCCGGTAGCTCACATAGTTGGCGTCCAGCTCGCTGCGCAGCTCCGAGAGGCGGCCGCGGGGGGGCGTGCCCGGTGCCACCGCTAGCGGGTGCAGGTACCGAAGCAGGTGCCCCACCCCGCCTCCGAAGAAGGGCAGCCTCATTAGCGGATTGTCGGCCCGGCCCAGCTCGAGGTGGCTGCTCCGCCCACCCTCGACGGTCTGGCGGACCATTAGCAGTGCGATCAGGGGCAGCCACGCCCACTTGCAGAGGCGGAGGTGCATGGTGTATGGGAAGTCTTGTGGTGGCTCTGAGATAATGTGTTGCGTTCGCCTTGGAAGCTGGCGGGGATTTGAAGTGACTGGGCCGATCGGAGGGCCACACGCCGCATCTAACGGCATCTCGTGCTCCCAATTCTTCTCAGACTACCGCCCCACCCCCTCTGCATCGCCCTCAGCCGGTCTTTCTCCGATTCTCGCCAATTAAGGTCATCCCATTTGCATATCGAGAGACGAGGCGATGGATTTTGGGTTCCAATGTTTATGGTTTTACTTTTGCGACTTTTACTCGCCAGCCGGGCTATGAAGCTTGGCGAGGGGTGGCCAAAGAGTTCCCCAACATCATCCCCCCCCCCTCCCCCCCCCCGAAAGAAAGCCTCGTCCACGCTCTACAATAAACAGGTTTCAGTCTATTTCGATGAGTTCTGTTCGTTCAAGGGTCTTGGTGTTCAATTTTTCTAATTACAAGTACAATAAATAAATAAATAAATAGTTTCCATATAAGTAGTAAAAAAAAAAAAGGTCATAGGTCGTTGCTAGACATTGCATCGCATTGAACTAAGTGCTCGGAGCTCTAGTGGTGGCGCCTCCGACTGCCTGCGCTGGCGCCTCCATTGCGGGCCACCGCCTTGCCGCGTCCCTGGGCGATCGCCCGGGCGACGGTGTCGGCAAAGGTGTAGCCATCCTTGCCGTTGTACTGGATGAACCGGGCGGGCAGGACGAAGCCGTAGCGGCCGGTGTCGCCCATCTCAATGGTGTAGGCGTACTTGATGCCGGCAATGCCCTTGGCCCAGTCGTCGGAGCCTCCGGCGGCGGGGTACAGGGTGGTGGCCGAGGAGCCCACGGTGTACTTGACGCCCGTAGACTTGGTGATGCTCTGAGGGGGAGGAGGGTGGAGGAAGGGGGGATTAGCTTTGAAGAAGATGAGGCATCAGAGGGAGTCTTACCGTTCCGGCTTGGCGCGCCACACGATCCAGATCCGCCCTGTCCTGGGTCAGCTGGTAGTCGTAGCCCCACGGGTAGAGGATGTACTGGCCGTAGCTGTGGAAGGAGAGGTAGGCCTGGAAGGTCTCGCGGGGGAAGCCGCTGATGAACTTGGAGATGTAGAAGGTCTCGGGCTCGGAGAAGGCCTTGCTGCCGCGGTACGTCTGGGAGCAGGGGCTGGCGGAGGTGCCCTTGCCGCCCCACTTGTAGCCAAAGTTGCGGTTGAGGTCGACGCCGGGGCACTGGCGGCCGTGGGCGCGCATGTTCTTCCGCCAGAGACGGTCCGTGGTGTGGGAGTACTCGTAGCCGTCGGGATTGGCCACCGGGTGGATGTACCAGTTGATGCTGCGCATGTGCTCGGGCAGGTCCTCCCAGCCCTCGACCAGCTGGTTGGCGATGAAGGTCACCGTGGCGGGGCTGATCCACTCGCGGGCGTGCATGCCGCCGTCGATCCAAACGCCGGGGTTGCGGGCATTACCGTTCGATATCCTGGAAGGGTCGAGAAGGGTCAGACAGGCTCGGAATCCTAGTCAGAATCCTGGAAACTTACTTGAGAATCTTGAGCGGACGCTTCTCCACCGAGTAGCCAATCACCTCCGTGGAGCAGATGTCCGGGTAGGTCTTGGCCATGTAGTCGATGAAGCCGTGGATGTCCTCTAGGCGGTGGTAGGCCTGCCAGGTGAGTCGGTGACCTGGGGGGTGGAGACAGTGTTAGGAAAGTTCTGTAACTCCCGGGGTGGGTGGCACTGGCACTCCTTGGTGTCTTCTTGGAAGGAGCCACCGCTGTCGTCTTGGACGGGTGGCGTCTGCCGGCTATCGATTAAACAACGTCCCGTCTTGCGGGACACGGCCCACGCGCCTTGGCAGTGCGTGGCAGGCAGCAGGAGCTGTAGCAGGGGCAGCCACGTGCCACATGCCACATGCCACAGGACGTGCCGCAGAACGGGTTCCTATGGCAAAGCCACTTTGCGCTTGATGACTTTTCACACGCCCCTCGCCGCCGCCGCGCATTAAATGCTCGTTTGCGGCGACACCTCGACCCCGGCCTCGGCCTCGGGCCAAGAGTTCAAAAAAAGGGTTCAACTTGGCAGTCACCTGCCACACCACCTGTCACTCAGCCCCGGACTCACCCCTCACCCTCTGGTACTCACCTTTGCGATTCTGCAGCTCGGCGATCTTCTCCGCGGGCGGGTTCTCCACCTCGATGACGTGTTGCAGATTGTCGATCAGGACGATGCGGGAGAGATTGGCGGCGCGGATGTGTCGCTCGGCGGCGGCCAGGACCTGGGGCTTCAGCAGGTAGTCCACCTCCTGCTTGACCTCCTTCCACAGCTGGCCATCTGGAAGGCGGAGAGGTTCACTTTATTCACTTCTTCACTCACAACAACAACAAAAAAAAAAAGAAAACAACAAGAGCTCCACCGGGGGCTCCACCAGGGGAGTCCTCAGACTCCTCTACTGGCTTTCTTCTGGCCACTCACCATACTTGGACTGCAGCTCGTCGGCCAGTCGCTTATCCTTGTCGGTCTGGACCACGATGCGCCACACCTGGGCGCCGTCGTAGCGCCTCAGGTGGGCGTTGAAGGACGACTCGCTCTGCTCCTGATCCTCGGTCTTGGGCAGGTCTCCTTGCGGCTGCTGGAACGAGGCGTTGACGTAGTTGAGCACGCTGTCCTGCACCTGGAGGGGCTGGATCTGGGGCTGGGGCACCACCATGGGGATAATCGTAGTCAGCAGGGAGGAGGCGGGCTTGGCTTCCTCAGCGGCCGGCTGGGCAGGTTGCTCTTGGGGCACTGGTTCTGGCTGGGATTCGGCAGCGGCTGGAGTTTCAGGGGCGATGGCAGCTGGGACTTCTGCTGGAGCCTCAGCTGGGGTTTCTGGCGCGGCTTCAGCTGGGATCTCAGCTGGAGTGTCCTTTTCAATCTCAGCGGGGGTTTCTGGTTGGGTTTCCTCGGGGATCTCGGCAGGAGTCTCCACTGGGACTTCAGCAGGGACTTCGGCAGGGATTTCGGCAAGGATTTCATTGGTAGCTTCAGCAGGGATCTCGGCAGGGACCTCGGCAGGGATCTCAGCAGGGATCTCAGCAGGGATCTCAGCGGGGACTTGGGCCTCCACTGGCTTCACTTCATTTGTCTCTTCGGGCTCGGTCTCGGGATCGTTCTGGACCGGCACTTCGGGCTTGGCCTCTTCCTCCACTGGCTGGGCTTCCTCCAGGGGCTTGGGCTCCTCCTCGGCTTGGGCTTCCTCCTCTGGCTTGGACTCGGACTCGGGCTCAGGCTTCAACTCCTCCTCCGGCTGGGCTTCTTCCACAGGCTTGGCCTCCTCCTCAGCCTCGGCTTCGGGAGCAGCCTCTTCTTGAATCTTTTCAGTGGCAGTCTCGGCCTCAGGCTCGTCCGCCAAGCTGGGCTCGGCTTCAGACTCCTTGTCCTTCTCCTGACCATCTTCGCTGGCTTCGACAGCTGGAGCAGATTCTTCCAGCTCCGGCTCCTGCTCCTTCTCTGGCTCCTGGTCCTGTTCCTGTTTGTTTTCGCTTATTTCCGCCAACTCCTCCGGCACCAGGTTGTCCATGGCGGCAGTGAGACCCTGCTCGATGCCCTCGACCAGAGTTTCCATCAGAGACGCCTCCGTGGTGTCCACCTCGTTGTTGTCAGCGCTCTCCGGCTCCTTTGTGGCTTCGGCTTGGACTTCCTCTGGGATTTCTGGCTGGGATTCGGCCTCTGGCTGGCTTTCGGCAGCCTGAGCTTCCGGCACGGGCTCAGCTTCGGCTTCGGGCTGGGATTCCGCAGCTTCTGGCTGGGATTCGACGGCTTCTGGCTGGGACTCCTCAGCTTGAGGCTCCTGGGGCTCATCCTCCATGGCCTGTTCGATGTCCTTCTCCATTTCCTCCACGGCATTCGAGATGATCTCGTCGGCGCTCTCGGTGGCCGCTTCCGGCTCATCATCGACTGCATCGTTGCTGGCCACGGGCTGCTCCTGCTCCACCTCTACAGTCTCGACGGGCTCAGCCTCCTCCTCGGCAGCGGGCGCCGCTTCGGTGGCCTCGGTGTCCAGTTGGGCCTGCTCCAGCTGCGCCTCCTGGCTGCTGGGCTTCAGCACCACGTGCTCCTCAATCGACTCGGGCTGATGGGCCTGGACCTGCTCGGTGTCCATCGGCGACTCGGCCACGGTGATGTCGCTGGGCAACTCCACCAGCTGGAGGGCCGGGCTGGAGTCGCTCTCCAGCATGAGCATGTCGGAGGCGGAGCCGGCCGGGTCGGCGGCTTCCATCTCGGGATCGGCTTCAATGGAGTTGCGGTTGACGTGCTCGGTGTCCTCCAGCTGGCTGGCCACCGTTTCCGGGATGAGCATGAACATGTCCGCGGCACCGGATTCGGCCGAGGGCACTGAGGCTAGCTTCATGTCGTCGACGAGGACGTCGGTCGGGGCCTGGGCCGGCTGCTGGTGGGCGTCCGCCGGCAGTTCGTTCCGTTCGAGCGCCAGGCGGTCCAGCGACATGGCCGTCACGCCCAGGATGTGATGGGCCAGAAGCATGATGCCCATGACCCAGAGGGGACTTGTCCGGAGCCCTCCCATCTTCCTCCTATTGTTGTTGTTGTTGGTTTGAATCTGTTGCGAGTCTGCGCCACCACGCGATCTCCCGTTGTACATCTTGGCGGGATCTGACTGTGAACCGTAATGAGACATGTCCCATTGGTGGAGTGGCGCTTTTATACCACCGCTGGGAAAGTATTGCCATTTCATTTTCGATATTTCTCTCGTGGCAGTGCCTCAGTTGCTGCTGCTGCTGCTGCTGCTGCCTCTGTCTCTGCTGCCTCTGCCTCTGCCTGCGTCTCCGCTTGCGTCTCTGCCCACTTACACTGGCCATCAGAAGAGCTGGAAATGTGAAAATATGTGCTTGCGTTCAAGTGCCGCCGGTCGGATCGTGTTATGTATGTAAATGCGCCACCGCTCTGCTCTGCTCCCAGCTCTGCTTCCAGCTCTGCTTCCAGCTCTGCTCTGCTCTGCACTCTTCCTTGTGAGAGTGACCGACCGACTGCCCCTGCCCCAGCCCCTGCCCGCCACCTCCTCTGCTCCCTCCTCCAGTGCATCCATCTATAACCAAATCAAATGTCATCAGCATAACCATTGTATCTCGTTTTCCATCTGCCCTCCGCCTCCACCTCCGCCTCCGACGCAGTCTCTGTTTTACATTCCCGCTCTCACTTTCTTTCGGGATAAAAATGCAAAACGTAATCCGAAAATAGACTGGTGGGGGCTTTCGGATTAGCATTCTATAGTAGTTACATGACCACATTGGATAATAGGTATTGGGTCTAGCCTCCAGAGGCTTCTACTCATCCCTAGCTCGGCTCGGCCAGCTATCTCCCATTAGTCACGCCATGGTTTCTTTGCTCCATTAGTCCCCAATTACGATCCCCGATCGACTTTCTATATGCAGAGCGGTCTCTAAAAGGCAAATCATTCTTAATTTCCCACTCGATCTCGATCTCGATCTGAATCAGCCTCCGCCCCACTGGTAGCCCCAATCGGTAGCCCCAATGGCCCGCTAACTGCCTCGGTAATTGTTTACCTTCAGTATTTGCATTCAGCCAAGTGCTGCTCCCTTGTTGTTTATGGAGTGCATCAGGAAGCACCTCGAACCTAGCCCTGGTTCTGGCCACTGGCTCATCGGCCCGCTTTGGATCGGCCAGGGTTTGGATCGGCGCAAAAGTTTCCAATTCGCTTGTTGACATGATTTCAGCGGCCCACGCTCTCCCAACCGCACCTCGCAGCGGCAAAACAATTGCCGGCGGAATCGATGGAATCGATGGAATCGTTGGAATCGGTATCGGTATTGGTTTATTATTGTTGGCCGGCTCCTTTCACTTTACAAGTGGAGTTTATCAAACGGCCATTGAGGAAGAGCGAGAGTTCAAGTAATTGCACAGCTACGGATCGGGTCAACAAGTGAAATTGTCCTTAATAGCCATCTCCCCCGGCAGCCACTCCATATGGATACCGACCAAGTCCTGAGCCGCCTCAGTCATCTTGGGAGGATGGCCCACCGAACTAGAACTAATCCCAATTAGGTGGCAAAGTAATTCCAAAGTGGAAAGTGGGCAGCCACATAAAGTCCGCAAAGTGTGAATGGAGTGAATGGGAGGCACTGCTGAAGGGGCTTTCCAGGTAGAACCTCCGCCACGCCGCCCGCGCCCGCCGCCCGGCCAGTCGATGAAAGCGAGAGTGGGCAGCAATGTCAGTCAATAGCCAGCGGGGCGATCGCCGAAAAAAAAGCCACTTGCACACACACTCGACAAGTACGGTGGTACAATGGGCCATGGGTGGGAATGGGCCAGAGAGGGGGGAGCCTACTCTAGGGGGAGCCAGGGGAGGGGGCACGAACTTTCTTTCTTCTTCAATATTTTGCGGCTTTTGTCGAGATGTCGAGTGTCGAGTGGTGGTGTTTCTGGTGCGGCTGCTGGGGACGCCCACACCATCCCAATTACCTTCTCGGAGCTATAGAGCTAGAGCGGTACAGTGGGCATAATCAGGGCTAGGAGTTAGGATGGGGAAAGTACTGCACTAGTCCTCCCCAGCATCCCCGCTTCTCTCCACAAAGTTCTACCGAAAGATCTGAGCCAAGTTCGTTTCCTAAGTCTTTTGTTTTTGGAAAAGTTCTCCATTTTTGTTCGGAAATCCCCTCGCGTGTCCCATTGTCCATGTCTCTGTCACTTGTACTTTTTTTTGGGGCTTTGTGTCGCCGCCCGTACCCCTGCCCCTGCCCTCCACCCCCACCGGCTCTCGGGAGGATGGCATTAACGATTCTCGCGGCGCACAGCTCTTTTTTGTTTGGGCGGGAACTCATTACCGTTAAGCCGCCACTCCCTCCTGCACTTTCTCGACCAGCCACTTGATCTCCCACTTCACTACTCTTCCCCCGCAGATGGAGGAGATCACCGAGGCGGAGGTGGACGCCGTAGTGGCCACCCAGGCCACCCTAGTGACGAGGAGCCACTCCTACAGAAGCCAGCCGCCCATCAGGCCCATGGCCAGCTACAGCGAGAAGGCGGTGGGCAGCTCACCCAAGCACCTGGTCAGCACCCTGACCTCCCCCATCGAGCAGATCGCCTGCAGCGTCTCCCGCGAGCACGCCCTCAAGCTGGAGATCGAGCAGCTGCAGGAGCGGCTCAAGGACACCGAGGAGCGCCTGGCCTCCGTCCGGCTCCAGTCCGACTCCCTGTCGCAGACGCAGCGCGCCCTGCGGGATCACAACGGCCGCCTGCAGGAGGAGTCCGAGATGCTCAAGCTGGACGTCCAGCACCTGAACGAGTGCGCTGGGGTGCTGAGGTCCGAGCTGCAGGCGGCGCGCCGGGATCGGAGCGAGGCACTGCAGCTGCAGAAGTCGCTGCGGGCCGAGCTGGAGGAGGCGCAGCAGGAGCGCCGGCGGACGGGCGAGGGCAAGGAGAAGGACGCCCGGGTGATCCAGGACCTGCAGCGGCAGTGTCGCGAGATGGAGCGGATTCTGATGCGCAAGCACCCGGACTCGGTCTCCGCCCTGATAGGTAAGCATCTCCGGGAGCCATTCGAAAGCCTCTCATCTAATTCCTGTTCTTCCTCCGGCAGTGGCTTCTAAGACGCCGGGCATGTGCCCGCTGAACGACCAGGAGAACGTCAATAGCCGCAAGCTGCTGGAGCAGCGCATCGCCCAGCTGGAGTCGGACGCCAAGGAGCAAGACCGCAAGGCCCAGCAGATCCTGGCCAATGTCCAGGCGCGCTTCAACTCGGTCCAGGCCAAGTACGAGACCCACATTGCGGATCTGGAGACGCAGGTTCTGAGGTGGGTGGCCCATCATATCCCCTTCCTAAAACTAGCAGGTCTAACCATCTCCCTCTTCCCCTCCAGCCTCCAGGAGATCAACACCAAGCTGAACGAGCAGATCGAGTCCCAGGTGCGCACCCTGGACCGCTACATGCAGAAGAGGGCCGACAGATTCTACAACAACTGCACCCAAACGGATCCCCTGGACGGGGAGGGGCAGGCCGGAGCTTCTGTGGGCGCCATCAGCTCCACGACGGGCACCCAGACCCAGGCCGTTAATGGAACGCGGGACCACAGCACCAATACCATAGGCTGCCCCTCGCCCGCCCTGGTCTGCCATGCGCGCGACCACCACGGCCACGGCCACCAGCTGCACCCGCCGTCGGCGAGCAGCAGCACCAGCAGCACGGCCAACTCGACGCCCAACACCTCGCGCCCCAACTCGAAGCAGAGCGGCACCCAGCGCCGCTCCCCGCTGGCCAGTGCCGGGCCCTCTAAGCTGCCCATCTCCCAGTCAGAGTCCACACTCTCGCTGCTCAGCCACGGGCCGGGTGGCGGCCCGGGTCTGGGCTCCAAGGAGGAGGCCCAGCTACTGAGCTCCATGAGGAGCATGCGCGTGGATCTGGCCATCAAGAACAAGGCCATGCAGCGCCTCACCCGGGAGCTGGACGACTGCAAGAAGACCATACGGAAGCTGCAGCGCGACAGGGACTCGGCCGCCGGGTGTGGCAGCAACGGCGGCAGTCTAGCAGGTGAGTCTATAAATAGAATCGTAGAATATAGAATTCCCCAAAGATCCAATTCCAATTCCAAGCCAACAACTTGAAACCCAAATCCCAAATCCAAATCCAAGTCCAATCCCCTCCTCTCTAATTTCGGTTGTGTTTGTGTCACTCGGTCGCCGATGGATGGCTGGTAATTTATGGACTTTCTCTGCCCGGTCAGCACGTACACTCGCTGCCGCTGCCCCAGCCCCAGCCCCAACCCCCGCACTTGGTCCCCCCGTCCTCCATCTGGTCCTCCTTCGCCATCCCGAAGCCAACAAATAAATTGCTGGAATAAATCATTGTACGGCTGTCGACGCTGTCGGCCTCTTGACCACTTTTTGCACTCGTTTCAAACGGCAATTGCAGCTCCACACGGCCAATGGCCAAGACAAACACGTTCCAGCCGGGCTTAACCCCCTCATGGCCACGAGGAATTAACAAGCCATAGATACATAGATATCATTTTAGGCCTTCAGAGGGTTAAGCTTCAAAACGAAACCGAATCCATGGAGTCGCATCGCAGTTCGGAGCCACAACTAATGGCCGCATCTCGGGCACTTGGTTATGTCACCTGTGCGGGCTGACTCTCGGGCTTGTTTATTTACCTTTTTGTCGATTCGGATTCGGATTTGAATTTCTTGCCTGGCCTGGCCGCTCCCGCTCCCTGTCCGACCACCCGGCTCTCTGGCGTCGAAAAAGAAAATTCGAAAGCGAAAGTCAAAGTCAAAGACGACGGGTCTGGTTTGTTTTTGTTTGGCGGCCTAGCCAGTGGCCAGTGGCTGTTGGGGATCAGGTCTCTTTATTTCTAGCGAGTGTGTCTATGTGTGTGTGTGTGTGTGTCGCTGGCTCTGTATTGGTGTGTATTTGTTTGCGGTGTGCTGTGATTTTTTTTATTGTGCGGTTTTTGTGGCTAATTAATGAGCCGTCGCTCCGTCAAATTTGTTTTGTTAATAATTGTAAATGCCAAAGCGGACGCCGATGGCCCGTAATCCGCAACCCACAACCCGCAACCCGCATGCCTCATGGCTAGTAACCGTATAAACAGCATAATCAGCGAAATGTTTTAATTTCGGACGCGCGTGTAAAAAATGCAAATCGCTCTTCATAACTATTACGCAATGGTGTGTGTGTGTGTTATGAATACCGTTAGTTCGGACCACCCCACTCGGGGGGCGCAATGAACCCTTGCATAAGAACCCTCGCACTCCAAACTAAATCCTACTCCAACTAATCCTACAGGCAGCAGAATGGACTTGAAGGCTCAGTCACCGGGGCATGCCCAGGCCAGTGGCGGGGCCTCTCTAAGCGGAGGTCAGCGGCGTTATGATCACCACCACCATAGTGACCACATCCCGGCGGCCACCGAGAGCCAGGCCTTGAAGGAGGCCCAGAACAAGTATCGCCTCCTGGAGGCCGACTACAAGACGCTCCACGACAAGCGACTGCAGGACGTAAGACATGAATGAGCCACCAGAGTGCTTCCAACTTAACCAATCTCTGTTGCAGCTAAAGACCCTGCAGAGTGCCCATGACCGGGAGCTGGCCTCCTGCAACGAGACTGTCCGGATACTGCAGCAGCGCCTCAACGAGCGGGAGGAGGCCTTCGCCACCCAGAAGCGGCGCAAGGTGCCCGTGGATTACTACGCGCTCAAGGCCAAGGTAGAAGGGCACTCAAGATCCGTTTTGGGATTTCAGACCCAGCCCAGTAGTGGCTTCCAAACAAGTACTAATTCCCGTTCCAATCTATTCCCAAGGTATCCCTGCTGGAGCGCCGGCACTCGGAGCGTGAGGAGCGACTGCACATGCTGGTGGAGGCCCTGAGCAAGGGACGCCTCAATGGAGCCCTGGAGGACATGCTGCAGGAGAACAACAACAAGTAGGGGGAGGGAGGGGGTTCAGGATGAGATTATTTAAGCCACATTGCCATGTTCAATGCCAGCCAATTCGACTAGAGTCCGTCTAAGCACTACAACACATCCAATGGTAACATACCTATATCTTAGGAGAGCGGGGGACACACACAGGGCGGGATGGGACGGGGTCTTGGCTCGCTCCGGAGGGCAGACCACTCACTGACGCTCCTTGCGATTTTCTAACCAAAGCCCACTGGGCAGTTCCAATGTGTTCAGCAAAACGAAACAATAAGTAGCCAGCCAGCCAGCCAGCCAGCGAAGTAGGTAGTTTTAAGATCCTTCCTGCCCTCCATAGACGGGCCAAGATCCAGTCCATTTATTCTGTTCACAGGGGGAAGCACACAGATCCGAGCTGGAGGATTCGTAGAGGGGTTCGTAGTTCGAAGAGAGGAGAATGTCCAGTACACGCCACTTGGAAAGAGACGGAAGCCATGCCGGAAGGCGAAAGTGAGAGAGACGGAAGAGTGGCAGAGTGGCCGAGGGCCGAAGATGAAGGTAAGAGGAGTATCCAAGTGAGAGCTGTGTACTGACCTAGTATTCGATGTGTATATAGAATATCGATCTCAATTAAATATTATATATTTGATTTAAAATTAGAGGCATCGCAGACAGGCGCCAGATATTTTTTTTTTTTTAGTAACCTACCAGGTTATTGTGTCTGTCCAAGATGGAGAACTTTACAAAAGTTACTCGATGATGCAGTCGGCGACAGGAACGGGAACGGGAATGGGGACCGATGATCCAAGACCAGAAATGGAGTAGTAATTATAGCCAGTTCTACTAGCCAAAAAAAAACTAAAGTTAATGTTTTTAAATTCCAAAATATTGTTCATCAGAGAGTTGCCAGAGTAACATGAGATGCCGTTCCAAATCAGATACGACAGATGGGCGCCAGTGGCCCACGGTCCCCGAGTAGGATTTAAACGTAAGTGACCCCAAAAAGGGCCCCCAAAAGGGACAAGCAGGCGGACAATTAAAAGCTAAGAGAAACCCCAAATAAAAATTCACAGTATTCCGATACACAGATCGGAGATAGTTCTATGTTGTGTGTGTCCTTAACCCACGTTTTCAGCGAACCGAAGCCATCATGTTCATGTACGTGCCCAGTTCAGTGCCGTTGGTGGCCACGACGAGAGGACGGCCCTCCGCCACAATGCGGCGACCCTCGGCTGTGATGCGCCGCCAGCAGCGCATCGAGCTGGACCACATCAAGCGATACCGCCAGCGGCTCGAGCGGTCCGTCAGCCTAGTGGACAACCGGTCACCCCTTCTGCCCGCCAAGCAGATGGCCGGCTTCGACGCCCTGCCCAGGGACGCCCGCACCTTCCTGCGCCGAACCAACGAGAACGTTCGGATGCTGCTCAACCTGTCCCGAATCAAGCGCAGCTTTGGAACCATCATGCCGATGGACCCAGGCCCGTCAGCAACCTCCCGCTCGGCCTTGGCCCAGATGCAGCGTCGTGTGGAGGAGGTGGAGCGGGAGAACCTTCAGCTGGGGCGACGCCTTCTCAACATCCAGCAGCAGCAGCGCACGGACAGGGAGCGCCTTGTTCCCAGCGGCACCTCCTACACCGCCTCCGGCAGCCGACTGTTGGATCGATCTGCCAAGCCGCTCCTGAGCCTCTCGCAGCTAAATAGCATCTTCGACAAGTACATAGGATGGGACCTGGATATCCCCTCCGACAGCTATGAGCTGACTCGACTTCTGCGACCGCGGATCAGCCTGCACTTTGGAATGATGGATGGTCGGCCGCTGGGTCAGGTGGTGGTCCAGCTATACACGGAAGCTGCACCGCTGGTGGTGCTCCAGTTCGTCCGCACCTGCCTCAGCCATCGTCCGCATGAGTTCTCCGTGCGTCGGATCTTTCCGAACCTATGGCTGGAGGGCTACCTTCTGATGGCCGCCAAGAACAGTCCTCCGCAACCTGACGATCCACCGCTGCTCAGCGATCCCATGGAGTTCGACTCTCGAGTGGTGAGCCACGACCGGCACGGCTTCATTCTGTCCTGCGCTAAGGAGTACTGCGTCCACGGCTTTCCCGGCGCCGCTGTCAACTTCAGCATCAGCTTCAAGCCTCTCACGGGCGCCAGAGGTCTGAGGGTTGGCTTCGGACGAGTGGTGCGTGGCGACAAGGTCATCGAGTGTATGCAGAGGCATGGAACCAAGAACGGAAAGATCATCAAGCCACTGGTCATCACCCACTGCGACGTGCTCTAGGTGGTTGCAAGCCTGGTCACACTAATGTTGGTAGATTTAAGTGTCACGATTTCATCTGCGAGCCTGGTCACAGTAGCTAAGAAAAATTAGTGTAACCATACTCGCGAATGAATAATGCCTTAGGAAAGGTCACACTATTTTTGTGTGATCCTATTTTTATACAAACTATATTAGGGGGGACCGTATTTTTTTTTAATGAAAATAATTAGTGTGACCGTATTTTTATAGATAATAAATTAGTGTGACCAGGTCTGCACAACGAAAAAGTGTGACCAGGTACACTAAAAATTTAGTGTGACCATATTTTTATGAAATAAAAATTAGTGTGACCGTATTTTTTAGATACAAAATTAGTGTGACCAGGTTTGCATAACAAAAAAGTGTGACCAGGCTCTCATAACAAAAAAGTATGACCGTATTTTCCCCGAAATCGACATTTTAAAACAAAAAAAAGAGCGTCCGGTTCCTTAACAATTTTTATTAAGCTTAAATATAAAAAAAATCTTACAACTAAAAAAAACCTATTAAAAAACTTATTCCACCGATGTCGACGTTTTTCCAACGAAAATGGGCTAGGGGACCTTTGCAATCGCCTAAAATACAAATAAAGAGAATTAGTTTTTATATATGGAGGGTTGTGAATGGGAAACATTGGGATGCACAATTATTTGTTCAGATTTTGATGCAGAATGACGGGGAATCGAAGTACGAATCGTTGAAGGTATTCCGCTTGGAGCTTCGATTGCTATTCCGGAAGATATGGACATAGACAGGGCCAAGATTGAAAATCCGGGATTTCCAAGGGGAACCCCCACAAAAATTTGAAAAATAGGGATGCAAAATTTTGTATTGAGATTTTGATGCAGAATGATGGAGAATTGAAGTAGGAATCGTTGAAGGTATCCCGCTTGGAGCTCCGATTCCTAATCCGGAAGATATGGCCATCGACAGGACCAAGATTGAAAATCCGGGATTTCCAAGGGGAACCCCCACAAAAATGTGAAAAATTGGGATGCAAAATTTTGCATTGAGATTTTGATGCAGAATGACGGGGAATTGAAGTAGGAATCGTTGAAGGTATCCCGCTTGGAGCTCCGATTCCTATTTCGGAAGATATGGCCATCGACAGGACTAAGATTAAAAATCCGGGATTTCCTAGGGGAACCCCCACAAAAATTTGAAAAATTGGGATGCGAATTTTTGTGTTCAGATTTTGATTCAGAATGACGGAGAATTGAAGTACGAATCGTTGAAGGTATCCCGCTTGGAGCTCCGATGCCTATTCCCAAAGATATGGACATCGACAGGACCAAGATTGAAAATCCGGGATTTCCTAGGGGAAACACCACAAAAATTTGAAAAATTGGGATGCAAAATTTTGCATTGAGATTTTGATGCAGAATGACGGGGAATTGAAGTAGGAATCGTTGAAGGTATCCCGCTTGGAGCTCCGATTCCTATTTCGGAAGATATGGCCATCGACAGGACTAAGATTAAAAATCCGGGATTTCCTAGGGGAACCCCCACAAAAATTTGAAAAATTGGGATGCGAATTTTTGTGTTCAGATTTTGATGCAGAATGACGGAGAATTGAAGTAGGAATCGTTGAAGGTATCCCGCTTGGAGCTCCGATTCCTATTCCGGAAGATATGGACATCCACATGACCATGATTGAAAATCCACGATTTCCAAGGGGAAACACCACAAAAATTTGAAAAATTGGGATGCAAAATTTTGCATTGAGATTTTGATGCAGAATGACGCGGAATTGAAGTACGAATCGTTGAAGGTATCCCGCTTTTAGCTCCGATTGCTATTCCGGAAGATATGGCCATCGACAGAACCAAGATTGAAAATCCAGGATTTCCGAGGGGTTACAAGGGAAGAGGCATTGAATAAAAGAATGTGTTGTGCGTTCGGCTAGTATAGGTAGGATTAGAGTTTATTTATTCGTATTTGTACGATGTTGGAATATAAAGCAGTTAATAGATAATGGCATAGAAATGGAAGGATAACTGCCGACGTATCGGGCGATCTCCAAAACAAACAATATCATCATATGTGCTTCTTGTATCGTGCATTTATCGTCCGGATAAACATACAATATGTATATATGTATAGTTGGAGTACGAAGTTGCATATATTATATATCATACTATATATAGGTGTAGACATCGATAGACGAGTAAGAGAAGAAGCTGCCCAAATCTTTCAGCTCCATGACAATACGATCCCAAACAACAGCAACATTTAACTGGCTAAGTTAACGGTGATTACATATCGGGGTTAGACTAGGAGCTACGATCCAATATAATATTTGGTAACACGATTACTGGTAATACGAATATTTGAATTTATATATCTACGTCGTTGCTGATACTTGGTAAGTGATATTCTTAGTTGGAGTGTAGAGCTTTTGTGTCCCAGGTGAAGCAATGAATTCCGATGCGATAGACGGCGGTGAGTGGGGAGTCCTTCCAGCACAGTCCAGTCCTTGCCCCGGCTCCGAGGCTAGCCGGTACTGCAGACCGCTCCTGGTTCCGATCGCCTTTCAACTGCCAGCTCGGCGGCGGGTTTGCGGTGGCTTTTATAGCCAGAGATGGAGTTGCCAATCCGGTGGCCACAGTTGCCAAGTCGGTGCGCAATTTCACGCCCTGATGGACATCGCAGGCGGCCCACGACCAGGATGTATCCTTCTCATTTATCCTAGGCTGGCTCCTTTGTTCGCTGCGCCCTAATTTGATTTTGATTGAATTGCGCTTATCGCACTTGTGCACTCACTTCCTGCTGCCCCAAGATGGAGTTCGGGGAGGACACCCCTTGACGTCATCAGCTCCGCAAATCGATTGCCGTTTTATTATATTTCGTATTTGGGCTTCCAGCAGCAGGCGACAGTGTCCTGTGACGTCACCAAATTCATTCATGAAATCCAAGTACCATAATGGCCACTCAAGTGAATTGGCGGCGTCTGCGCCACTCGTTGAGCAGCCAGCGGTGGTGCAGTGGTGCACATGTGCGATAAGCGGAATTCAATCAATCAGCGGGAAATTGGGACCAGATCCTGGGTCGCAAGGAGCTATAAAAGTGGTGCCTCGGTTCCTGGCCAGCCATTCAAGTTGCGAAGCCTGCTGGTGCCACACTAGCGAATCTTTCACCGAATCCCTCCGTACCTGAAGCACTCTACACTCCCGACGATGAGGCTGCGGCTCAGTGTCCTGCTCCTACTGCTCCACCTGGGCTGCCTGGCGCTGGCTCTCACCAGCAGCAGACACTCCTGCGGCGACGGCTCGGACAGCTCTTCGGCTATCTGCAGTGACCGGCGCTGGAACCTCCAGCACCGGGGCCCCGACGAGTACGATGAGCGTCTGGTCTACAGACAAGCTCCTCAGATCTCCGACCGCCGCGGCGAGAAGCGCGAAGAGACGAGGGTCAGGTTGGACTCCATTGCTCGAGAGGGGACGCGGGATGCCCGTGAAGAGCGAGTTGAATCACGTGAAGCTCGGCAGGAGCGAGAAGAGCGAGTAGAACGACGTGAAGATCGTCTAGAGCGTGAAAGCCGTGAAGAACGCCGAGAGGAGAGAGTTGAACCACGAGGAGATCGTCTAGAGCGAGAAGAACGACACCAACGCCGTGAAGAACGACGAGAAGAGCGAGTGGAAAGGCGGGAGGAGCGAGTGGAACGACGTGAAGCTCGTGTAGATCGTCGTGATGCTCGTGAGGATCGAGAAACTGAACTTGTGGAACGAGTACAAAGACGTGAAGCTCGTCAGGAACGAGTGGAGCCACGTGAGGCTCGAGATCAGCAAGTAGAACGATATTCCGAGCGACGTGGACAACGTGAGGAGCGAGTGCAGCCCCGAGAGTCTCGTGAAGAGCGATCCGAGCGACGTGTGGAAGAGAATCGTCGTATTGTTCGAGAAGAGCAGGATAGGACCTTGCGTCGTCAGGAGAATCGCCGAGAAATGGGGGAGGAGCGACGCGAAACACGACGATTAGAAAGGGACGCTCGCCGAGTTGAGGAGCATGAAGATCGTCGTGAAGACCGCGAAGTGGCTAGGGACTCTGCCCAAAACGAACGTGTAGAACGCCAATCCTCACGAGGAATGCAGCGCGAATCAGAGCTGGACAACCGACGCCGCGAAGAGCGTGTGGTTCGGGAGCGGTTGGAGCTATCCAGAAGGGAACCAGCCGATGAGCGTCGCGTGGACAATCGTAGGGAAGAGCGTGACGGCGAGCGAGTTGAGACAAGGCGCCAGGACGAACGCCGTGTGGTTTCTTTCGACCAAGACTTGTCCAGGCGTCAGGAAGACCGAGAATCTCAGCGAGTTGTTCGTGGAGTAGAGCGAGTTGATAGCCGCAGGGTGGAGAATGAGCGACAGGAGTCCCGTGGCGAAAGGCGGGAGGAGCGACAAGCTCGGGATCGTCGAAATGATCTCATTAAAGAGACTCGTGAAGTTCAGCGCAGGAAAGAGCGAGAAGTTCAGAGGCGGGAGGAACGAGATGGTTCCCGTCAAGAGGAGCGACGAGTGGAGCGGGAGGTCCTGCGTCGACAGGAGCGACGAGGAGAGCGAGAAGTTGACAGACGAGAGGAGCGAGAAGCCGAGCGACGGGAGCAACGCAACGAAGTACGACGAGAGGAGCGAGATGAGGAGCGCCAAGAGGAGCAAGAGGCTCGTCGAGAGGAACGAAGAGGGGAGCGTCGACAGGAGCGAGAAGCTGAGCGGAGAGATGCGGAGCGACGGGAGCGGCAAGAGGCTGAGCGACGGGATGAGCGTCGACAGGAGCGAGAAGCTGAGCGACGAGAAGAACGAGTTATCGACTCCTTCCGTGTCCTTCCCAGCAAGGACTCGTTGAGCTATGGAAAGCGAGAGCTGTTGGTGACTGGCCAAATCTTGCTCCTGGCAGCGCTCTACAAGAAGTCCACCGCCAACGGCAAGGGACTGGGGTAAGTCTACCAATTAGGAAATCTAGTAAGCCCTAATCTCTATTCCCAACTCCCCCTTAGTGCCCAGATTCAGGGCTACCTGCAGGCCCTTGGCTGCTAAGCGGAAGAAAGACTAGGCCCTGAAAGAAGAAAGAACGAACCCCCAAATGGAAAACCAGATAGAATCGAAGACAACGAACGAAATCGAAACGGAAAATGCAAACGGACCCGATAGCGAGCACAGGATGCGGGGACAGGATGTGTGGTGGGAGGCACAACTTAATCCAACTGTTACTGTAACTAAACTGTTAGCCAGCACAAGCATAAAGAAAATATATGAGCGATGCCCGAGTACCATAGTCGGAGCATCTGCATCTGCATTGCATTTGGCGAGTCCTTTTTTTTGTTTTTTTTTGGGGTCTCTTGGCGTTTCGATTTCGAGCCACAGGCTGGCGGCTGCCGGATAATTGGAGCATTCGCATCCGAGAGACCACAACTGTCCACTCGCATGGCTGGACAGGCATGCTTGGGCATCCTTGAGGCAGCTTTCAAAACACACACACACACACAAGGAGGATGGTGCACAGGAAGAAATTTGTTGAAGAAGCCCCTGGAACTAAAATCGTGATTTATTCGAGGCAGTCGAGGCTTCCGAGGAAGGACTATGAAGCTCTTCCCGGCCTTCCTTTATTTTGAAGGAAACCCGATATTTTCCAAGCCATTTGTTCGGCAAGTGCATGCCACTTGGACCTCGTTGTTTTTGCTTTGTTGCCACAGAAACCGAAGCTGAAAGGCAAAATTATTATTGCGATTTTCCATGCCGTTTGGCTTCGTCCTTGCAGCTCCTGCTCCTGGCTCCTGGCTCCTCCTCCTGCTCCTTCGGCTTCCCCTTTTCGGGTACGTGTACCGTGTGCGGGGGGTGTGTGTATCGAGGCTGATAAATTTCGCACATATTAGATGCTGGTCTGGTCTATTCATCTTTTTGGCTTTCAAGAGATTTCCCTGATGGGGCGGGAGGGGCTCCTCTGCCAGCAGCCAGTAAGCCGTCCTTAATCAGTGAAACCAACACACAAATTTTACACAATTTTCATCTTTTGGGGATTATTTGGGGCCAGCAGGGGCCAGAGACGGCTCTTCGAGTATGTGTGTAGTGGCAGTAGTGCCAGGATAGCCACCATCCCCCATCCACCCTAATGTCTGAGCCGGATACGAGTGGCTGTTTCGGGCGTCGGAGTCGGAGTCGGAGTCTGTGCTCCGAATATTCCAGACCGAATCAAGTATTCGAGCAAACAAACATCCCAAATAGCCAGCATTCTCCAGCGGGCCACTTTATTTAAAACTTGGAACCAAGCCCGGCTCACAGCTCGCCAAGAATTAAACAAAAATGTGTCGCATTCAAAGAAGAGACGACTTTAATTCATTTTCCCTCTTTCATTTTTTGTTTCGGTTGTGGGGATTTTCATAAAGGATTTTGAATTGAATGCGTTTTCCGCTCTGACGTTTTTGCGTTTTTTTCCCGACACCCCCTCCCCCAACCCCCCTCTCAACCGACGGAAGTGTGAAATATCAATACGCAGTGTCGTACGATGGGGTGTCCTGGGACGTGGTTGGGGTTGGAGTGTGTGGGGTTGCTGGGGCCAAGTTGTGTGATGCGAGCACGCCACAAAAGAGCAATAAACCAACAAGAAAACATCATAAAAAATTGAGTTTTCAATATTTATACGAATTAAATAATTCACGCGCATTGGCCAGGACCCAGGCCAGTTACCATTCTGCCACAGAGATACTCTATATGTATGTGGAGCTGGCAGGCAGTGCTGGCAGGGCTTTTAGCCTTTTCCAGTTGCCAGTCTGGGAAGTCTAGGAAGCTGAAAAGTGGGACTTTCTGGAGGTAGTATCTCAGCTAGTGGTTAGGGGAGTGGCAAGAGGTGTATCTTTAAAGGTTTCTGGAAGGAAACCCCACCGATCTGAGAATAGAAAGCAATACCTCTTATGATTAGGCCTACCATTGGCCAAGTTATGACCTTCAGAAGATGGAAGATGTCCTTCATAAGGACTTCACCATTAAAACTCCTACTCCCACTCCCAAATAATGATCATCACTGGGCACTTCACCAGATAACCTCTCCTTCCAGCTACGGCTGAAGCATCAGCACTGTCACCACAGCCAGTGGACACGGCCGGGGGGACTAGACGAACCGGAAGGGCCACCGAAAACACGAGGAAGAAGTTCGTAATGCGGGAATGCTCCTTCTCCCCACTCCCTGTTCAACGCCCAACGCCTTTCTCCAGTCGACTTTCTCCTTTCGAGCTTGTCCCCCTTTCTCCCCAAAGAACGGCGACTGTGGTTTATGGAGAAGTGGAAGGGGAGGCCAGTGGCATGGGGGCCTCTGGTCGGGCATTTTACGAGTATTTGAGGTTTATTTTACGCCCCAGACCCCAGACCCCAGACTCGAGACCCAGTCCCAGGCACACACACTCCAACCAGCCAACCAGCCCAACCCAGCCTTTCGAATGCAAAACAACATAAATTCTGTGTCAGAAATCATAAATTTCAATAAAATAAAAGCAGCGAAGCGCCAAATAAATACGTGAAAATGGCCAGGACTGAGCAGGACTTGCTCCTCCTCCTGGATGGGATGGGATGGGGCTAAGTAAAAGCAACAGCCGAGTGCAAAATATATTTTCTTTAAAGCTGCGGCCAAATGAAAGAGTCCTTGGCGGGCGAATGTGTGTGTTTTGCATAATTTAATGTTGTGGAAGGAGCTCCGGTGGCAGGACAAGGTCCTCGCCATAAAGTGGCCACCAGGATACTCCAGGACTGTGCTGCAGGATGCTTTCTATCAAGTCAAGGTAACGGCCGAAACTTGTGAAATATTTCATGAGGCAAACGCGGCAAATGTGTTGCAGCAAAGGCTCCTTGTTTTTTTTCCTCCGCCGGATGCTCTGCCATTTGCCAGCAATTTTATAAATTATCAATTTCACAGGACCACTCCTTCGTCCTGGTCCTGGTCCTGGCTTCTAAAAAGCAAAGCACCGAAAGCGAGACGCCGCACAAAATAAATAAATGCAATAAGTGAAGGCAAATGGAAAATTGTGGAATTGGTAGAAAAAAAATGGAAAAAAAAATTGGAAACCGCAGAAATTGCAATCGAAAATCTGCCACAAGTTGCCATTAAATGTCAATCGGGGGGAGGTGGGTGGTCGCTAGTGGGTGGTGGCTGGTGGCTGGTGACTGGTGGGTTTGTGCAAAATGTGCAGTTAAATAAAAATCAAAGCGCTTTACGTTATCAGCCAACAAGTCTGGCGGCAGTGGAAGGAATTGCGTTGACAGAATGGCTTCCCCCACTCCCCACTCTATGCCACCCCCATAACCATAACCCTACCACTTTTGCCCCTTGGGG
The DNA here is from genome assembly GCF_030179905.1 of Drosophila bipectinata. Lineage (NCBI taxonomy): Eukaryota > Metazoa > Arthropoda > Insecta > Diptera > Drosophilidae > Drosophila > Drosophila bipectinata. The sequence goes on along the minus strand of NC_091734.1, from coordinate 7,603,234 downwards.
GCATCTGCATTTGGTGGCAGAGCAAATGCGAAATTGGTTTATGCAACAGACTTTTATGGTGGAGATCAGGAGACGAGAACTGAGAGTCGAGCATTTGCCTAAAGCCCGACTCCGATTGACGGGCCGGGATTTTCCAAATGTCAGGTTAGTGCACTGGAAAAAACCAGGACTGGTGGCTAGTTCCAGTTCCCAACTCTTAGGAAAGATCCTTCTCCAAGTGCAGCTGGTGGCGACTGTTGCGATGGCAGCATCAATCGCAGTTGTGCAAATAAATTTGCTGTTCACGTACATGAAAGCCGCTTGCACAAGCATGCAATCATCCTCAAATATTGTCCCAATCCCAATCCCAATCCGAATCCGAGTCCCAAACCCGATCCCCATACCAGGTCATGCGCCACAGATGCCACACCTTCTCCTCCTACTGTCGGCTCATGTTGCAATTGAAAGGCAACCGCCATGGAGAATGAGGACAAGGACTTTGGGTTTTGAATTCGAGTTTTTGGTTTTCGGAACCGAGGCGGAGGGCAGGCCCAGGTCTCACCTCCGAGGTGGTGCCACCCATCTGCTTCCTGCCGTCTGCAGTTTTATGGGATTTTAGATATTTCAGATTGCAATCTCTGGCACACTCCATCTTGTCGTGGCATTGAAACGGATCCATGGGCCAGGACTACCCGGCCCGAGGCAGAGATGGCCGATTTGGGGATACTTTTCGGCCATTTTTTGGAGACTCTCAGTTTCTAGAGTCTTTCTTGCAGATCCTTGCTCCTGTTTTAAATATCCAATAGGTTTAATATCCTTCGAGGAAGCCACACATTCTAAATGGCTCATATTCCTGTCAGCTCTATTGGCGTTGCCCAACGGAGCATAAAAAATTGCTGCACTCAGACCCGGCGCACTCTGGCAATGTTTGGGGCGTGGATGAATGCGAGCACTCTGCGGGGCGACAGAGGGTGGTTAGGTGGGTGGTTGGGTGGTATTGGGGGCGTGGTGCATCCTAAACGATAGCAGGCAAAGTCAATTTAGTGAAAATGCGAGGCAGCAAGTGAAATGTCATAGCCAAGTGGGTGGGCCTCCCAGCCCCAGCCCCAGCTCCCTGGGCCACAGAAGGGATTCGCAGAGCCAACAGATGTCATTGTCAGTGGGCCACATGCTGGCACTTTTTCCTCCTCGGCAGCTGGCACTTTGAGGGAAGAATTCTTCGAAGGCACACTGAGCACAGAGTCTGGCTTTGTTGGGTCCAAGTTCCGGCTCCATTTGCAGGACACTGGAGCCTATTTATCTCGTAGCAGGACCATTGAAAGGACCTCCACCGCCGTGTAATCATATTTGAGGCTTTTCTGTTTCTTTATTTCCACCTGGGATCGAAAGTGCTGCAGTTCGGGAGGCAGTGGCACTGGCTGCCACATTTGGCAAACTTTCGCCCAATAATCCGCTAGCTCATATGTCATAGGAGCTCCGAGGGCAATCGCTGGAAAATAGAGTGCAGCAGTGGCAGTGGATGGAATGCAGCGGAATGCTCGATGCAGCACTGCATTCTTTATAATTGCCATATCATGCTGCAACTCGGCTCTCCCCCCACCTGGTTGGAGGTGGGGCCACTGGGCCTGGGATTGGGTGATGAAAATTCAATTTGAAATGCGCAAACAGCAAACAAACTGGCTTACGCCCTGCCCTCCAGCTCCCAACCACCCTCTCTACGTGACCTGCAAAACGGGCTGGCAGCAAAAAACGAGGACTAGGAGCGGGCAGGAGATGGCAGGACGATCGCGAAATGGAATTGTCTAAACACGTTACAACAGAAGCGAGTTTCGGCCAGCCACCGCTCCAAAAAGGGGCACTCCTGGCAGTACTTTAAGGGTTTAAGGGCATAGAATCCCATCCATGTTATCCTTTGAGATGCACGAGAGTTCCAAGTAGCCACCAGGTAAAAATTGCGTATACGCCCCGTGGCGGGGTGCAGGAACCACCACCACCTGGTCACCTAATCCGCTTCCATTCGCAATCCGCAAATACAAACTCTCTGGTGGATCTGCCCGTTTAGTATCCATAGCCGCGCCACAATCCGCTTGATGAACTTTATTTAGAGGCTCCCTTTGGAATTGGCAGTGGCGCCCAAAAACGAGGAGCCAGTTGACCCACCGGCCAGGCAGATGGGGTGGTGCACTGTCAATTGCAATTTATGCAACCACAGAAGGGCCGCCAGCGGGGGGGCAGGGCCAGGCCCAGGCCAGGCTGCAGTGGCGAATAAAAAGGTGTTGATGGACTGCGACATGGCTGCACAAATTGCATCGACACGGCCCTGGCACATGGCCAGATGACCAGATGGTCAGAATCGAATGAAACCAGCGACACCATAGTCGACACATGGTGGGTGCAAGGTGGGGTGCAAGGGGCGTTCTGGTCATCCAGATGGGTTGCAGTTAAAATTGCAGTTGCAACTTGCAGTCGCAGCTAATTAAACGCGAAAATTGCGGGCGGCGGGGCAAAAACCAATTGCCAATTTTGTAGCGAACGCCATCGTGGAGGGAGTACACTGAGAGAAAAGCCCAAAAAAGAACCAGACCTACTATTGGTCCTCTAGCGACTAGTGATAGGGCAGTGTACGATGCTGGATAACCTGCTGCCCTGCGATTCCGTTTCAATTCGAATTCAATTCCAGTTGCCACAGTCCTGAAACAGGATACTGGCTCCCAGTCCCCATTCGCGAAACCAAAATAAAAACGAAGCCCTGACCCCAGAACCCCATGAACCCACCATCCACCCAGTTGTGGTGGTCAGTTGCCTGGTCCTCGGGCCTCGGGGCCACTGGGGAAACTGGAATTAGAATGGAAAATAATTGCAGCTGGGCGCCGTTTCAATTAGGTATGTACGTTGCATGAATTTGCTAATGCAGCTGATTCCCGACACGCCATACCCTTGCACACTTTATCCCAGGACATGCCCCCAATTTGTTGCTAATTGTATGCCACTTGCCACACGGTGCGAAAGTGGAGGCTACTCTTTCAAAAGGATAAGTATTTTGTGTTAAGTTTCCAGCTTAGCTTTTTTTGTGGCAGTGCATCAACGGAAATGAAGTGGCCACAAAGGAGCAGGAGCAGGAACTGGAGCTGGAGCTAGAACCATGCCACTTAACCCCAGTTGCCTGTTAACCAGCTTTCCAACTACACTCCTGGGATATGCAACTGATTTTGTTGGCCAAAAGCGCCCGGCCAGAAGCCGTTTTGGCCAAAAAACGCTGTCAGCTTTGGTAATTCTTCATTTCCATTCGCGGGCCACAAATCAGGTCCTGGCCATGGCCATCAAGCAATGTCCTTGCCATGTTGCCAGTTGCCAGTTCATTGCGGGCCATTAGCCGACTGGGCCCATAACTCATCTGGAGCCGAAGTCGGCCTCGAATTGATAATTGATTTGGCCATTATGAGGTGCCCTACATCCCGCTGCCAAAGCTGAGGAAGTTGAGGAATCACCTGGACCCACGACTAAAACCACCAAGCATTTCTCCAAAAAAAAACGAAACAAAACCCACTGCAAGGATAACCAACAAGCAGGTCCTTGCTTGGATTTACTTTTCGCCTCAAAACGAACGCCTTTTGCGGCGAATTGGCAGAGCTTTGGAGCTCTCACTGGCTCAGCAAGGATATGAAACGCGGGCGGATGAATCCTGGAGAGTCCTTAGATACTCCACCCTCCCCTCCCCGTCCACAGAGTTTCGGGAGTCAAGTTGGGCTAGATGTGCCGGCGCCTCGTCTCAGGGATGTCAGAAGTTGGCAGCATTTACTTCATTGTGCTTAACACTTTCCGCTTTGCTAGACGCTCCTTGCGCCTCGTCCTGCTCCTGCCCCCCTCCCCTCCGCATCCCTCTCCACCCTGTTTAGGACTTCCTGCGGGTGTTGCAAAGTTGTGCGGCATGGCTTGATGTATGCTCATATAACTTTGCCACTAACGAGACTCATGAGCTGCATAATAATGAGCCAAGTCGAGGGCCAACAAGAGGCTTCCCAGCCCCCAGACCCTCCTCCCAGATCCTCCCAGATCCCCCCTGGAGTGCGCTGCCACGCCTCTGGCCTCGGCTGCTCGGGGAACTGGCAACTCCCTAGGCCTCTGTTGCATTCGTTTCGCATTTATCGACTCAATATGCCCCGGCCATCAATCAGTCGCTTGTGCCCTTTGCCCTTTCCCCCCTGTTCCCTTCCCCCTCCCCCTCCACCCCTTGGCACCAAATTATGGCCATGAATGCCGCACGATTAATCTGCCAACTGATTTCCCGTTGACGAAACAACAATGCCGGCTAATGCGGGCCAATTATTCATATTTCCAGGCAGGGCAGGGTCGGGGCCTGGGCCACCAGTGCCCACCTGCCGACGGGACAGGCGCCCTCCCCCTGGCAGGTGGGGTGGGTTTATGAACTTGTCCTGCCAAATGATTTGCTTTGATTAACATTTACATACGCATGTCTGCCCCCGCCGCATGTCCTGCATACCAAGTGTCCTGAGAGAAGGTATCCTGCCTGGCTACCTGGCTCCTCCCTCAGCCCTCGATTAAAGCCCTAAACTCGGACAACTTTAATCACGCTGGCCAGGAACTTGGCGAGTTGTTAATTGCACTTCCAAGTGCTAAACACTTGATTTACTTTTCCTGCTTATACGTTTCCGATCCGGCAGCCAGCATCCAGTATCCAGCAGCCAGCAGCCGGTAGCCACTTGGGAGTATTTAGTTGTGAACTGCAAGTGGGTCATGGGTGGGGGTTCCACATCCCATCATCTCCCTGGGCCCGGGCATCGTCTTTTCAATTAGCCCGATGCCCGATGCAAAGCAGTCCGCCAAGGATGCCGGCACTAGGCGCCCTCTAACCCCACGACCCCTGACCCGTGCAGACCATTGCGTTACAAGTGCAAATTAGTCGAGAGTGCCAACAAATTTAACGAGCAAATTTACACTCAGCGAGCAGCAACAGAGGCGGCTGGAGGAGGAGCAGAAGGAGGAGGCCCCTGCTCCCTGGGCCAGTCCTAGCCCGAAACTCGTCCGAGGCGCTTGCAAATTTCCTTTTTTTTTCGAGGAGATCCTTCTGCCCTCCGCAACTGCAACTGTGTGCTGTATGGGTATCTGTGAGAGTATCTGTGAAAGTATCTGTGTTTTAATTTAAGCAACACTGTGCCGCAATCGCCCCAAAAAAAGGGAGCAGAGCCGGGCTGGGCAGCAAAAAGAAAGCGAGTGGAAAGCCTCGTGGCAGGAAAAACCTTTGCCCGATTGCCGGTTTCCCGGGCTTAGCTGCTTTTTCCACTTTTCCGTTGTCTTATTACGCCTGGGCGTTGGCCACATCCACAGCCCCGCAACAGAGATGGTCGAATGCCACATTTTGTTGCAACTTTAAAGACCGCACTCTGCCTTAAAGATCCTTCCAGGGACTGCTTCTTGAGGCCCTTTCATCTATCCGGCCGCCTGTGGTGCAAGTGTTTCTTTTGGAGGCGACCGTGTGTGGGTGCTGGAGGCTACAGCTGCCAGGTGGGTGGAGCAGGTCAGGTCGCCATGGCAGTCCCTCCGACCAATCCATCCAGCCAGTGCCACTGCCAGCGCCCAGGACCCACGAAGGGCCAGCTGTGAACCCATGTCAACTTTAATTGAATTTGATAGAACGGATATTTAGCCAGGACTGTGCACCATTTACACCATTAGCAGGCAGGAGGGCGGGGAGGTTGGCCGGGCCTTCCTTGACCTCCGACCTCCTGATCCCACTCATATTCGTAATTAAATTCAGAGGGCGAGGGCGAGGGAGGCCGTCAGCCCGGATTATGGATTGTATGATATTCCTACCTTTTCCGGAGCTCATTCGCAGCTAAGCGGCGCTGTCTATTTCAATTACTTGCCGTTTTAATGAAATTTCGAATGAAATAGTTTTAAAGTTCACATCCTGAGTGGTATCCCCCACTCCAGAGTCACACATGCCACTGGAAATAGCTTCGAAGGTGGCAGAAATCAAAAATTCTGAAAGATTCGTCGTTTCTGGAGGCTGCCAGGTGGGGATGACGCGTGGAATCCCATCAGCCCACCAGGAAAGCTATTTATGGGCGCACGGCAACCAGCCCACCTGCCTCTTGGGAGAGGGGCGAGGTGTCAGCCCACACCCGGCCCGGAGACCGGTTTTAGTTGGTAACACTTTGCATCGAGCACTTGGCCAACTAGCTACTCGTTTCTGCAATGTCAAGCCTCTTTTTTTGTGTCATTGTTGTGACTATGCGAGTGTGCCTCTGATTTCTGAGACAAATCCCCAGCTTCGAATGGCCCACAAAAAGGGGTCAGCAGGCCTTGGCTCGCACTTTGTTGCTGGCTCGCAGCTCTACTTTTGGCATAAAAGCGGGCCAGCTCTGGCACTTCTTATCACACAGCAGCTAGCCGTGGAAACAGCGAGATATTCCTACCAAAATGGCCTTCAAGGTAAAGGACAAAGGACCTCAGCTTCTTCTAGCTCTTTTTTAAACCTAATCTCTCTTGTAGTTCCTCACCCTCTTCGCCCTGATTGCCGCCGCCAGCGCTGGCGTCCTGCCCGCCGCCCAGGTCTACCACTCCGCCCCCGTGGCTCTGACCTCTGTCCCCGTTGCCGCCCCGGTGGTAAAGACCCTGGCCCACCCAGTCCTGGCCAAGGCCGACGACGAATTCGACCCTCATCCGCAGTACAAGTACGCCTACGACGTCCAGGACTCGCTCTCCGGGGACTCCAAGAGCCAGGTGGAGGAGCGAGACGGAGATGTGGTGCGCGGCGAGTACTCCCTGGTGGATTCTGATGGCTTCAAGAGGACCGTCCAGTATACGGCCGATCCCGTCAACGGTTTCAATGCGGTGGTAAACCGCGAGCCCCTCGTCAAGGCCGTCGTGAAGGCCGTGGCTCCCGTGGCGCCCCTCTACGCCGCCTACCACTGAGGAGCAGTCGCCTCCAAGGCCACCTTGTTGACTTAGTTCTAAGCGTTTGAAAATATAAATCTTAAGGATGTATAGATACTTCTCGATTGGCATCTGAGGGGCGGGATCTGGGGGATAAGCGCCTCCTGCTGAGATTTGGATTACTTGACGATTGGATTTCTGCCGGAAGAGGAGTGTATGCGATACAGGATATTGGAGGAGCAGTTGCTGCTTCTTAGGTCGGGCTCTACTTTTTATTCCGATGCCGTTTGCCTTTGTTACTAGACTGCCAGCCACATGGCGCTCCCCCCGGGGAGTATTTATTAAGTCATAAGCCCAGTCCCAGGACCTGGGAGCCGGAGCAGATGCCAGTATCTGGATGTAATTGCACTGGAACAACACAAGCCCGCAGCAGCAGCGGCAGACGTGCACTTCGCACCTGCCTGCCACGAGGGCCAACTTTCTCGCCCGAAGAAAACAGGACTCCAAGTACCAGGTGGGTGGTATACTTCCCTTTGCCAAGTCCCTTTAAAAGGGCACCAGACTTGTCGCATAAGGGCCGGAATGCGGTCGACAAGTGTCCTGATGGACCAGGAAACTCGGTAAGGATTTAATATCAATTACTGTCGATTGGTTGTGCAATTAATTTGCCGAAACAGGACTCTCGAGTGCCATTGACTCCTTAATTGCTGAGCAGGACGTGAATTTAAATAATTCAGAAATGCATATTTGTGGCAAGCTATGGGATGGGATACTTTTGAGACAGAGCGAAAGTGTATTCCACAGGCTGCAAGCCCGGGGTGTCCTTGCCAGCACATCCTTCTTGTGTCCTGGGGTGTGTGCGCCACTTTGTGTGTTTATGCCGGCAATTGTTCTGCAGAAAGTTTGCGAATCTTAACGATTTGCTTGTTGTTCTTTCCCGTTATGCATTTGCCGAGTACATATTTGAGTTCCATGCTCCTGTTCCTGCTCTCTGGAAAGGACTTCTCGGATCTGCCCAGCAGCCCAGCAGCTGCCAGTCGATTGTGACTCTTTCGAGGCAAGTGCCTCCAACAGATGCCACTGCCTCGAAATGAAATTCCCGTTTAATTGCCGCTCCAGAACCCAGGCACCCACACATGTTGCACATTCCGCGGCTTATGGCCCCCGAAAAGGATCCAACCAGCCAGCCAGCCAGCCAGTCGAGGATAATAAGCACACGGCTATAACTAATTGAATTATGGAGCTGCAGAGCCAGACTCCCCTCCCACCCGAAACTTTATTTATTTTTAGAGGTTTTACGAATAAAGGGCTCCGTCCGACTATAAAGACTCCACAGCCCCTGTGCCTCCTTCTCTGGCCTTTAAAGAATAGATTATTCAGAAAGGACAAAGCGAGTGCCCAAAAAGGACTCTAGTTTGATGACTGAACCCCCCCACCCACCACCTTTCGTCGCTCTATTGTCAATTATTTCCTCGTGGACGGCAATTTGAAGCTTTCCAGCCAACTACCAGGTATTTCCCTTCAACCTGAACTGTAGAGCTGTGCAGCCGTGTAGCTATGTCCTTTTGTCCTGGCACCCGAATGTGTCAAATGAGTGCTGGACGGCAGAGAGCCTTTCGCCAGGACATTGTGTGTGCGCTGACAGCGGCTGCAGTGCTCAAAGGATGCACCGGCCAATGGCCAACCGCCGGGGAATAGTCCACTCCAGTCCGGCACAGGTCACTCTCATGTCCTTTCGCTGACGGGCTGGATGTGGGGGAGCACACGGGTAGCAACATCAAAGGACCCATCACGGCGGGTGTGGATTGCGGCTGTGTGTGTGTTCGGAAAGTCATCAGCATGAAGTCGGGACTATGTGGTCTGGCAGAGGAGCTCTCCGTCTTCAAGCAAGTGTGTCCGGAACTTCAAACTCCAGAGTCAGACTCCAAAGGCAACAATCAATTAAAAAAAAAAAAAAAACCCCGAGAATTGGGCTGCCGGACCCAGTGATGCATAATTAAGATGCCGCTTCTTCTTCTTTTTTTTTGGGGGCAAGCCCATAGATCAGAGTCGGGGAGAGTCGGGGTGGCAGAGCGGGAGGGCGGTAGGACAAACCCAAATAAATTTCCACCGACAAGCCCGAAATGACTTTGTAATCTTATTAAATTTTAATCTCCCAATCAGCTAAGGACGCGCATCCTTTGTCAGTGGCAGGCAGTCAGGCAGTCAGCCAGCTATCCAGGTCGGCAGTTAGAGTCCCGTCCCAGGCAAGAAATAAAAAAAAAAGGACACCCGAAAAAGGGACTCCTCTCGCTGGAACTGCAAGCCGACAAAAAAAAAAAAAAGGACAAGGTCAGCCCGGGCGGGGGTGAGTGTGGGGTGTAAACTTTTCCAATTGCTGTTAACAAAACAGAAATCAGAATTGATTGCCAACTTTTGATTAGTTTCCCGTTTTGGCTTTGACGGCGTAGGCCTGCGAGTCAAGTGCATTCGGTGGTGGGGGGAAGGGGCGAAAAGCGACGGGCAGGTGTTGCCGGGGCGTCTAATTGAAAAGCCAAATGGTAGCCACCGCATCAGCTGTCAGAAAGGGGGTGGGGGGGGCACAACAAAGAAATAGCCCCAAAAATATTCCGCAGCAAAAGAAAATTGTTCCAGCTGCATTTGCATTTGTTGCGAAACTTTTGTTGGTTCGAAATTGCCGGGGGAAACTTTTCTGGCCGCAGTTTGGAAAGGAAGTACACTGAGAGAAATAGTCTATCATAATACTAATCATAAAAGGAGGGTAATAGGAGAAACTTCTTTAAAGAAATCTTCAAAATCAAAAGCCTCTTGAAAAAAAAAAAAATAAATATTATTTTTCTTCGAGTTTCCATCTCCTGCCGAGCTCGGCCCACCCACGCAATTAGGCTGCCAAAGTTGGTGGCACGATTTGCAAGTTGCAACTGGCAACTGGCAACTGGTAGCTGCAGCCGCCACCACCACCCGGAGAATCAAAATCAGAGCCCAAGTCCAGCGGACAAGACAGCTCCACGGCGATTATGCTGCCCAAATGTTGATTAAAGTGTAATTGGATTCTAATTAATGCTAATTGATTTGTGCGACATGTGGCACTGTCGGCGAGATGGTCCTCCCTGCCCCACACGCTCTCCCCTAAGTGGGCGCTTCGAGAATATGGTATAGGGTATATATAATCATAATATCTTATAATACAACCTCCACCCATGTTTAGTTTTCATGCCTTAATACTAAGTTGGATAGGGGTGTGGTGCAAGGATACAAGGATACAAGGATACAGAGTTGCACATGCCGGCACACCCCCCACATGTCAGATGAGTGGGACAAAGTTTCAACCACACACCCACACAGAGTGGCATCTTGTGGGCTGGGCAACCAATTAAGCTCTGTCAAATTGTTTGGCATTTGAAATGCAGACACAGAATGTGGCACAAACGGCCGCTGCACTGCCACTGGCACAGGCCACGCCCAGAGTCCGGTCTCCCCCGCCTTTTTCTCCTCGACAGCTGGGCCACAGGTTTTTACTTTGAATTTTCAATTATTTAATTGCTTCTTGGCTTTTCGGGAAAAAAGCAGAATGGCCGCAAACGCAATCAAAGGTAAGTGAAGGTTGGCAGCCTTTTTTTTTTGAATATTTCCCATTAAAAGAAAAGAATAAAGCAACTTACCTGGTGGTCCATTTGTGAATATTATATTCCTCCTAGCTGACCATCCTGGCCATCCTAGCCATCTTCTTACTTTCCATAAATGGCTCCCCTTACCTGAGGTCGCTGCGGTCGTTGGGGGTTGGTGGCACTTTTCCGCTCACTCTCGCTTGCACACGAGATTCTATGGTGACTGAAAAGAAGAAGAAATATTATTTCACATCTAAGCACTATTTAAATATTTTATCCTTTTATTCTATGGTTCAATAAATAATTAAATAAACTATAACTTACTAGCATTTTACTAGCTGAGGCCTCTACGGTCGTTGGGGGCTTATTGCACTTTTATACTCCCTCTCGCTCATACTGCTTGGAGCTGCGATCGTTGGGAGACAGGAGCACTTTTCCGCTCACTCTCTTTCTCTCTCACCTAAAAGCTATGGTTACAAGCATGCGGTCGTTAAGCTTCTCTTCTGCATGGTAACGCTACGGTCGTTAGGGCTTAGTAGCACTTTTCTGCTTGAAGCTGCTACGATCGTTGGGAGACAGGAGCACTTTTCCGCTCACTCTCTTTCTCTCTCACCTAAAAGCTATGGTTACAAGCATGCGGTTGTAAAGCTTCTCTTCCGCATGGTAACGCTACGGTCGTTAGGGCTTAGTAGCACTTTTCTGCTGACCGTCGCTCACATGGCTTGGGGCTCCTACGATCGTTGGGGGATAGTAGCACTTTTCCGCTTACCCTCGCATACAGATTAGAGCCACTGCGGTCGTTAGGGGCTGGTTCACTTTGCCACACACCGTTAGGGGCTGGTTCACTTTGTCAATTTTAAGCCTGATGGAGCCCCTGCAACCTGAAGTTTTCAAATATTTTACGAATAGCATTAATAATGGCACTTAAATGGTTCTATCACTTATTTCAAACGTATCATGCAAACGTTACACTTTTTCATGAACGAACACTGTTTCAGTCACTGATCAACGTGCATTATGTTAACTTCAGTTGTTGCACACAAAAAACACTTACGGTCTTACTCTTAAGCACTTTTAACAATTTTTAAAACATCTTTTTTAAGCGCCTTATAATGAAACCACTGCGAAGAAATTTTCCAAATGAAATGGCAACGCTTGTGGAAGCGAAAGCTTCAAGTCAACTTCCAGCGATCGAAGAGAGAGAGAAACAGCGCGAGAGAGCGATTACCAGAGAGGGTCATACCAATTAGAAGAAAGCTTTTAGTGTTTGCTGCCGATGTTTTCAACACTGATCAGGTGCGTGGCGCAAACTTTTGAATTTGAAATTAAAATACTTTGAATTTTTAATCTAAAATGTAAAATCAAAATCATGGAATGGCAAGTTGGAGAGATTTTCCAGTCACTTTAGATCATTACACAGTACACATTCAAAAATATTTTGCCACGTACACTTGCCACTCGCCGTGCCGTAATGTCTCAGTCCAAGATTCCGGTCAAGAAGAAGAGGAGGAACGAGCCCGAAGATTCAACCGGAAAGCGTTGTGGTTTCTGTTTCGTCAACTGTGTGCGGTGAGCTCTTGTTGGGAATATTTTATGATTTTCCGACTCACAAATGGAAATACAACGCCTCCAGGAACATTAAACTCATCGCCGAGGGCTACGAGCCGCCCAAGCCCGTGAAGACGGGCACCTCCATTGTGGGCATCATCTACAAGGACGGCGTCATCCTGGGGGCCGACACCCGGGCCACCGAAGGCCCCATCGTCTCCGACAAGAACTGTTCCAAGATCCATCACCTGCAGAAGCACATTTAGTGAGTATACTGATTGCCCCAAAGGGTCTAGGGAGTCTAATCTCAACTGACTTGCAGTTGCTGCGGCGCCGGCACCGCTGCCGACACGGAAATGATGACCCTGATGACCTCCGCGGAGCTGGACATGCACCAGCTGAACACGGGTCGCACCGTGCCGGTGGTCTGCGCCAGCATGCTGCTCCGTCGGACTCTGTTCCGGTACCACGGGCACATCGGAGCCGCCCTCGTCATGGGTGGCGTAGATCGGAAGGGGCCCCAAATCTACTGCATTTACCCGTGCGGTTCCAACGACAAGCTGCCGTACGCCGCCATGGGATCGGGCACCCTGGCCGCTATGTCCGTGCTGGAGCACAGCTGGCGGCCGGACCTCGACGTTGACCAGGGCAAGCAGCTCGTCCGGGAGGCCATCTCGGCCGGAGTGTTCAACGACTTGGGCTCCGGGTCGAACATCGACCTCTGCGTGGTGACCGCCAAGGGGGCGCAGTACCTGCGCACCGATACGGTGGCCAGCGAGCGGGGCGAGCGCCTGGGGAAGTACGCCATCAAGCCGAACTCCACCCTGGTCACCTCGACCTCCGTGCTCAGCCTCCTGGAGATCACCGAGGAGCGGACCTACGGCGTGGACTCGTATACCTCCGACCAGGCCTTTCTCGAGCTGCAGGAGGATACCCAGCCGGGACCCAGTGGCCAGCAGAATCAGAAGGGTGCGGAGCAGGATCCTCCGGAGCAGTCCAAATAGCGCTTATTTTGGGTTTTTGAATTGGAAATTTTAAAAATTAACCGTTTACATGCTAATTGACCCTCACAATGTCCTGGCGGTTTCCTGGGCAGGGCTTCCGCTTCCGGAATGCCCGAGTCCTTTGCCCTGTCCCCCCTGGCATGTCCAGAACGGGCAAGGAATTTGCGGGAATGCCTACAACTGCACTTGGAATAAAAACTACCCAACAAGGGTTCACCAAAGTCTTGAAAGTGAACTATTTTTAAGGTCCTGGCTGGGCGTCCTAGTTATCCTTTTTTCTGCCAGTGCAGCTGCATTGAAAAGTAGCCTGGGCTGTGCGTGCCCGTGCTGCTCGAGAAATTGCTAGAATCCCTGGCAAATCCTAATAGTTGAGTGGGAAATCCGGCAGTTATCTCGAGTATTCCTGGCGGGGAATGCAGGAGAAAAGGGAGCCACGGAGGCGTTGGGGAGGCGGCTCCCAACCAGGAGCAGTTCCGGATGAATGCCATTCGGCTGGAGAACATCAAACGATGAACTGCGAAAATGTGGAAATACAACACAGATATACACAGATACCTTGGGTTCAGGGCGAAAGGATACAGAAACAGATACAGATACAGGTACAGGTAGAGATATGTGGCAGGACTCGCTCCGAGACCAGCATCATTATAAGATTAAATCGCACACCCACACCGGGCACACTCCGGTTTTGTTTTGTCGTTTGTTTGCTGCTGCTGGCCACCCCCCTTGCTATCTCAAGGATGGTGCAGTAGTCCAGGTGGCCTGGCCATCTGTTGGATGTCCTTGCTCCGCTGGCCCCAAGACCCTGGCTGGCATGTGTGCTGATTTCAAATTAGATTTGTGTGTCTGTTTCCCAGGCTCCCTCCTCCATTTGCGGAGCAGCAGTCCTTTGCCGGAATTAGAGGCAAATGTGGTTACGATTCCGAAATGGACAAAGGATTTTTCCCGGCCATTGTGCTCGGGAGGGGGTGGGGTGGTAAGATCCTGGGAAAGTGATTGTCAAATAACTATCCTCCTGTTCGTATCATTCCGAGCAGGACGTCGTATCCTGGCCCCCCATTTGCATCAATCCATCAATTCGAATCCGGCCATTCATCTTGGGCCGTGATCTCTGCCGGTTCAATGAACTTGACCAGCGTAATCCCGGCCCGGTCCTAACTCGTCCTCTCTACCCCCGTTTTTTGTGCCTCACCTGGCAGAGATGGGGATCCTGGGATTGCATTTATTATTTATTTACGGCCACTTGGCCCCCGGATGGAGGCACCAGAAGCATCTGGACCGGACTAGCCGGGACTAATTGAATCACAATAAGGACGTGGCAGGACAAGCAGTCGAGCAGTAGAGCATCCAAGCAGCAGGACGCCAACCGTGTCCCTCTACTGGCTCCGCCACTCCACTCTACTCCACTCCGGAAAATGCGTCAAGTGCAATTTAATTTAAATCGTGCGTAGCCAAGGGCGACGAGGCAAGGGAGCGGCAGCGCCACACAAGGATATCAAGGATACGTTGCGACGGAGCGTGCAGGAGTGTAGAGTGCCAGGAGTGGCTGGGTGAGTGGATGAGTGGGTGGCACATTTGAATAAGAGCCAGAGATCCTGTCCCCGGGGCCACTCGAGGCAGTCATTTCATATCCTGTTGTTTATGGTCACACATATCCTTAAGGTCGCCGGAGCAGAGCCAGGCGGTGGCATCGGTAGCTGGTGGATGGGCCACGTGGGAGCAGGAAGCAAGGACCAAGGAGCAAAAGGTCAGTGTGCAAAGTGGCAGAGAACGTACATACATATATGTATATGTGAGAACGGATGCGGACACGGATATTGACAGGCAGGCAATAAAAACGACAAAGGCGACAACGGCCACACAGCGGCAACATTCGTGCCGCCATAAACAGGACCAACAATCAACTGAAAGGATACGTGGCCATTCCTTATTTATACAACACTCGCAGTGGCCAAACTATGCGTTCAGTATCAGGATCAGGTTCAGTTCCCACTACTTCCCTCCATGAAAAAAAACCAAAAAGTTTGTTTTCCAAAAGGTTTTTTCGAAATAAAGTTTACAATTTAACGTTGCTGCTTTAGAATTTAACACAATTTCGACATAAATATGTATCAAGAAACGCAGGATTTTTAGAATTTGAAAAAATTGCTTTAGAAATGTACGAATATTCGAGGGATACTCCATATAAAGAGGTCCTGAGGTTCTTTGAAGCTTAACGTATGGTGGTATCCGGTAATCTTGAGTGGGTTTTCTTTAGAATTTTGAAAAATTTGCTTACAAATGTACCTATATATTCTGAAGGAACTCTTCTATGCGTGATCCTGCCAGATGGTAGGATCATCGGTAGTCCTTAGTTCCTTTTTTGATTTTCTTGGTTTTTTTTTGGTTTTCTTTTTTTTTTCTCTCATTATGTCAAGGGAAGTCCGGGTGGGGAGCGGAAATGTCAACATCAAGTCCATGGAGATCGTCTATTGGTCACGCTTGCGGTGAAAGTAATCGTGGAACGGTGGGCTGTTGGGATTGTTGCCCGATGGAGGCACCTGGGGGGCGGGCTCCCCCTGATGCGGCATGTCGGCTTGGACTTCACGGTCCATGTCGACTTGGACTTGTTGATCTTGGTGATCCATGTCGACTTGGACTTGACGATCCACGTTGGCTTGGACTGACGCTGGCGATGCGGTGCGACGTCGTCGGATGTGGCTGTGGCGGCGGCGTATGACATTGTCGTGGGAATGCATCA
Organism: Drosophila bipectinata; assembly: GCF_030179905.1. NCBI lineage: Eukaryota > Metazoa > Arthropoda > Insecta > Diptera > Drosophilidae > Drosophila > Drosophila bipectinata. The sequence continues at coordinate 7,587,458 of NC_091734.1, read as the reverse complement.
AGTGGTTGCTCGAGTTTGCTACCGGAGGGCGCGGACGGCGGCGGCGAGTCTCCCGGGCGATCACAGAGCCTCCGGCTAAGGCAGCTCCGAGCAAGGCAGCTCCGGGGAAGGTAGCTCCGGTGATAGTAACTCCGGGAAAGGCAATTCCGCGGAAGGCAGCTTCGACCGCGCCGCCTGCGGCGGCTCCGAATCTCGACGGCCAAAGAAGTACAGTTTGATTGATTGAAGGGAATTGATTGATTCTATTTGCGATCCAGACTTTGTTATCCAATAACATGCGGTTAATGTTATTGTCTATGTTTGCTGCCTGGGGGTAAGGGGCGGGATTAGGGACTGGCTGGACACAAAGTCCTATGCCTGCTTACGGTTCTAGGTGGCATCCTTCTGCTCCACTGGAGATTCGGGACATTCCCAGCAGGGTTATTCGCCACGACCGGGTTACTATTGGCAACACCACCACCGACCGTAGATGCGTTTCTAACAGTGATGAATAGACTACCATTGCTAGCGTTATTGGATGCAGTAGCATTCCTAGCAATATTAAAAGTAGGACCACCATTGTTTGCATTACGGAGGTTACTACTGTTGCTGTCATTTTGGGGATTAGCAGGATTGTTGGCACCATGGGCGATACCAAAGTTGTGACCATTAAAGGTGATGTTCCTATTGTTGACATTACGGAAGTTCCTGACGTTAGCGACATTACGGGGTACACTGTCAGTATGGACATCTTGTACGGCATTCTGATTGTTCACATGTGCAAAGCGATTCACATTCATTTCCGGATTATCGAGACCGTCGCGGTCGAAGGGATTCCGACGAGGGGAATTCCTGTTGGGGGCATTTTCATTCCCACTGGGGCCAGCTCTATTCCTATTGAAGGCAGGCCTACGATTGGCATAACCATTCTGGCCGTAGCCATTGCGCACTCGAGGTGGAACTGCCACCAAATTCAAGGTCCTGAAATGATCGACAAGCTCCCGCAGCCTCGCCTCAAAGTCGTCCTCGGAGTGGTCGGACATGTCTCTGGACATGAGAGGATTGCGGCGATCTATAAACTGGGTAGAGTCTTTTGGAAGGGGCTGTGGCAAGTAACTTTAAAACTTTATAGATGGTTTCACTCGAAAGTATCACGGTTTTATGTTTCGAAATAAATATTCGAAACTTTCAATTTTGAAAATTAACCTTTTGTAAATATATTTTGTAGATGTGTTCGGCTTGGTAGCAAACGTTTGAATGAGCTCGTGTCGAGCCGGGCTGGGGGATCAGAATTTGGGAAGTTGACAATTCGAGTTCATGGACTACTTGGGACATGATTCCAAATCTAGAAATTATTTGAGAGAAATACACAATACAATATTGAGAGAGAAGCAAACACTACCATCTTGAGGTCTTTTGGGCACCTTTCCCTTTAAGATCTGAACCCAGACGAAGGAGATCTATTAGCGCCATCTATTATTGAGAAAAGCCCTTCACTGATTCAACAAATAATTTATATTTTATCATAACCTTAACCACAAAACTACAGATTACAGATTAGAATTGCAGTATTTTGAGGGCCAATATAGAGACTTTACATGTTCGATAACAGGTGTGAGGGCAGGGCGCTGATAAGATAGGAGGTAGCCAGGTGGAGCAGGTGGAACTGCTTACTACAGTCGGAGAACAAAGGTCTGGATACTCTCGTGCGGAGCCGGCGGTCGGATGAGCTGCTCCCCGGCGGAGTCCTTGAGGTGCTCGTAGCGCAGCGTGTGTACGAGCTCGAAGCCCAGGCCACAGACCAGGCGGGCGGAGTAGACGCTGGTGCAGTCGACGGAGACAAGGCGGTGGCCCAGCTCCCGGGCCTGCTGAATGGCGGCGGTCATGAGGCGGGCGCCCAGAGCCCGACCCCTGACGGCAGGATCTACGCCCAGGGCGTGGACGTGGAGGCTGCTGGGCACTTGAAAGCGGCGACACACATCCGTGGCAGTCTCCACGGCGGAGAGGGCGGTGAGGATGCGACCCCACTTGGTGCCGGCGTGCTTTGCGGCCTCATCGGCCACCTCCTGGGGCGCCGTCGCGTCTTTGGGGCCTGCCACCACAGCGCCGACTATCCGCTGGCCCTGGGCCTCTGTCAGAATGGCCAGGAAGCAGGTGCCGTGGGGAATATTCGAGAGCAGGAACTCCTTGTCGGCGGCGTCCGGTTCCGGGGGACTTGTGCCCGCCGTAAGAGGCTCCTCGGCGTAGTAGTGCTTCAGCAGGAAGGCCATCAGCTGATCCGCCTCCTCCTCTTTCACCTGACGCACCTGGATTTCCTCCATTTCTCGACAGTGTCGTAATGTTGCCACCCACGTGGAGAGTCTTCGAGTAACTGATCTTTCCAGCTGATTTAGTGGGAGAATCGAGAGAAAGCCCCCACTGTGTGGATGGCAAGTTCAAGCTACAAGCTCTTAGGTTCCACCCGGCTTGGGGTAGGTCAGTTTAGCCTTTGGGGTCTTGTATCTTGAGGATCGTAAGCTTTATAGACAAACTACTAATGATACGAAGACCCTGAGAATGTCCATAAAACAAGCTACTACCTAGTTCCCAGCTAAGTCAATACTTTAATAAGAATATTACTAAACTAGCTAGTTCCAATAGCTTTTCGACATGTAACCCAGCGAGAAAAAAAGTGTCAAACATATGGCTTAAAGGACGACGCCTTGAAGTCCTTGTACAAATATGTATCTGCTGGCTAATGTCATCCTGGGACTTGGCCACGATCTAGTGCTCCCTCCGCCGTAATCAGGCTGTCGATTCTTTGCCCGGAGAAACTTATTTTTCCGGAGCAGCGCCCGTCCCGGGTTTCTTTCTGTAGTTTCGGGCCCGTAAGAGGGATTGGGCGAAACTTGTGCTGGCGCACTTTTGTTACTTGTTACTTGGCCAGTTTTCTTTTGGCCGGCAGAAAAGTTTGTACGCGGCCATTTAGCAGGGCACAGCGGGGGGGTAGCGGAAGGCGGAAGGGGTGGATACCGCACACGGAATGCATGCCACGTCAGATGGCCCGAACAGGACGTGCTTCACAGCTTAAACAGTCAGCTCTTGGCCGGCGCAGCCAGCTGGTGGGCGTTGCGACGTGCTGGGCGGGGCAATGGGTGTTGGTGGGTGATGGGTGGTGCGGTGGCATAATCATATAACTTGCAGGTTGCGGACGGGGCCAGAAAGCGGCTTCATTATCGACAGAAACGGCAGCTGCAGCGTCTAATTAGCGCGTCCAACGCGTCGTATGCGCAATGAATAATTGTCGGTTACCAAGACCACAAGCAGCCCAACGCCCCTCCAATCCCCCCCCCCCCTCTCCACCACCGCCGACATCGAGAAAAGCCTACAATCCCCTTTGCGGTTGGCATGCAACTTTTGCCCAGATAGAGATACAAATGCAGATACAGATACTATTACAGTTGCAGAAGCGAATGCCGACACAGAGTTACAGATTTTGGGCCTGCACGTGCCGCTTACGGAATCACATGGCTCAAAGGACACACAGGATCTGGTGTAGTGGCCAGTCACGCGTCGCAGGACAACACTTATTATATAACACTCGCATCGTGGCAGAAAAACATCTACAACTAATGCTGATCAGGACAAAGTGCACTCTACAATTCCCATAGGTTTTTGCTCAGTGCCTTGTGTAACGTGAGTTCCTTCGTCCTGCAGCCTTTTCCCAGCCACTTGGCTGGGAGATGCTGTAGTGGATGCCACACAAATTCCGTTGCCAAGATTGCGGCACTCATTAGGGATTATTAATTAGCAATTTATGCTTTAGATTCCATAATTTTGAGCTTACCTGGTGGTGTGGCAGAGGCTGCCTCGTAGTCCTGGGAGTCCTTGAGCAGTTGGCATGGAAACAATTAGCACACACATCCGCCCAATTACGAGCTGGGGGGGGGGGGGGGGGGGCAGAACAACAATTGGATTTCCAGTTAATATCAGTCACAAGTCTCAGCATCATGGTCCTTAAGAATTATGCAAACAATACACTCCAAAAAATTACAAGGACTTGAGTTAAGGGAGTGGGAACTAACACCAGAAATTGGTTCGATGGTGATGATGTACCAGGAAAGCATCGATTAACCAATCAAGCTGGCAAGGATACGGCGTAAGGGGCCTGGATTTCGTCCTTTAAGCCAGCCAGGCAGGAGTGCAGTAGTCCTGGCGACTACGTGTGGCATTAAGTGGTGGCAGTGGCGCTAATGGAGGGCATCGGAACCATTAGGAAAGGTATTAAGGCGGCTTAAGAACCTGGAACACAATACAGGCAATAGCAGAACGGAAAACAGGACCACACAACAGCAGAAGGACGGCAGGATGGGCGAACGACAGGACAACGACGACAGGACGACAGAGCTGTCCTGGCTGAGCAAATAAATAATTGTGTACACATTATTGGAGCTGCGACGAAGGCAGGATGCCCTGCCAGGCATTTGCATTTGTCTGGCCCTGGGTCCTGGCGTTAGAGGGTTAAGACGGAATTCGATTACCCCATAACGGGCAGCGTATCCGATCGGAAGTGGCACGGGTGTGGCTGGACAAGTATAATCCGCAAACTAGGAGCTACACGGACACTGGCAGGACGAGGTCCTGTCGGGGATTATGCCACTGAAACTTATGGAAGTGAAATCGAGCGCGTGAAGTTCAAGTGGCAGCCATTGTCCACCTCGGAAAACACACAATTCTAATTGGAGTACCACCGCTGGGCTGGCCTTGGCGGGGTGGGTGGCAAGGTCAGGAAATGCGAGCAGCAATGAAAGAGTGCGCGGCAGGAGGGAGAGGCAGGGTGGAGCGGGAAAACTAACCGAAAATGTCCAAACAAATCAACTAAAAATAAAGAAATGCTGCACAATGAAAGCATTAAGCTGGAGAGTCCTTGTTGGGAGGGACATCCATCCATCCCACCAAGTACACTGCAAGAAAAGGGCTATTAACTATAAAGGGTTACTATTTTTTGATGTTTTGGAAGGTAAAGAACTGAGAATATCACTCATACGCACTGTGGCACACAGTACACTTTGAAATAAAGATTGCTTGGAATTCTTTCGAGTGCACAAGTTGGTTTTGGGTCTGGTGCGAGTTTTTGGGCAAGTGTCCTTGAGCATTTTGTGCCAAATGCACGAAGGATAACAGGGACGGGTGGAGGGGGGGTGTGCCCAAGGGAGGAGGAGGTCCTGCTACCAAAAGCAAAGCTTAGCACACACTTCATGCTCGAAGCGAGCCACCGTCACGTACATTTTATAAACTCCAACCGCTTCGCCTCGTCTCGGCCATCTCGGATGTTCGCTCGCCTCCATTCGGCCGTCTCGAATTCGCCGCAGAGCTTCCGCCTTTCGTCCTTTTTCGCCGCGCCAGGACATTCAAAAGCGGCCGCCAGCCGTTTCAAATTTCAGAACAATTCGTGCCGCGTGCGCGTTCGGTTCGTTTAGGAATTGTTTTTTTTTTTGTTGGTGGCTGCTCAGTGTCCTTTTTGGCTCTAGCTTGGCTCCTATCACTCGTGCCCCGTCCCCCGCGCTTCCCTCCATTTTGCCAGGACTCGCTGTGTGCTGTGTGTGAGAGTGTGAGTGTCCGAGTCCGTGTTGTAGTGAAAGTAAACAAGTCACAGCGGCGCCGGCAAAATGTTTTATTCCTTGTTATTGTTGCTTGGACAGCAAAACGAAAGTGCGTGGGACGGGGAAGGGATATGAAGTTGGGAGATGGGAGCTGAGAGCTGGGGCAAGGACCCTCCACAAAAAGGACCTAGCCAGAGTTCCGCGAATTTCGTGCAGATGCGTTAATGAAAACCCGCCACTGTTATTGTTTTCATATTTTTTTTTACCCCCCGTACACAGTGAACACTCGGAGAGCGAAACTGCGAAATATATTTTAAAAACAGACCTAGACTAAAAACAAACAGAACCAGAAACAATCAAAATAAGCCACGTACAGAGGTGGCAAAGTGGTTATCCTTTCGAACAGAAACCTACGAACAAAGGCACAAAACATGTCGCCGGGCGGCCTGCTGAAGATCCTGGGATTATGCCTGGTCATCAGTCTGGGAATGCGATGCGATGCCAGAGCGGTGAGTCCCCAAAACAAGATCCTTAAATTCTTAAATTAAATAAGAGACTAAACGAGAGTATATTTCTCATATATTTTAAGAAGAAAAATGCTTAAGGCAAGCCATAAAATTTATCCAGAACTCGGGAGGACTTGTTTGTGTTCTGGACAGTTGTGTGTTGCCTCTATTTGGGCTCAGAAATTGTTTAATTAATCTAAGCCAATGTTTCTGTGACAATAAATGGCATTTAAGTGACACTTTATTTGCCTTTTGCCAATTAGGGAAGCCACTTGCCCTCAGGGCTAGTCGAATCGTTCTCAGAAAGTGATGTCCTGGCCAGTGGAGAGTGAATGCATAAATTAAAATAAATTTGCGAATAATTAAAGCAAGTTGCAGACTCTATTTTTGAGTTCTTTTCTCCAACAATTGAGGTCAGAGAAAAGAATTTCCAGACTAAACTGCGGTTAGTTGCGAATCGAGAAACATTCAATCCTCCTCCGAGCCAAAAATAAATGCCCAGTCCAGGGGACAGAGGGGAGACGGCGGAGACTTGACCATCGGTTTTTGGCCCCAAAAGTTGCGACTTTCTCGTTGCTGGGGCGAGTAAATCAAAAATGTGAAAACTCTTTGGTTGACCAGAAAAAATAAAAACGAAAGAGAGAACTTTTGATTCTTTTTCTGTTTTCATATTTTTTGTTTACCCGAGTCCCCGATTCTGGCAAGCTCAGATCCCTCGCCTTTGTCCTGTCCCGGGGACTGCGAAATGAATAATTTCAGGGAATTTACTACACAATTTTATTCATATAAATCACAAATTAAATAAGTTTTTACGAGGTTGTTCGGCGGCAGCAGTAGCAGCAGCAGCAGCCCACTACAGAACTTGTTTGTGTTCCCATCGCCGACATTTGTTTGCAGGGTGGATGGGTGGATGGGTGGCTGGTTGGGTGGATGGTTAGGTGGCTTGGTGGATGGCTTGTTCGTTTGTGTGTTTATTCCTTTAGCTTGTACTTGCCTGGTTTTGGTTGTTGTTCTGGTCGGGCTTGCCCTTCCATGGCCGTGGCCAGGGAAGACGAATGGATGTGGCCGGGGTAACTCTACTTTCCGCACCCGCTTTTATGCCATTTGCCCTTTTTTTATGGCTGTGTAATTTTTTGTTGGCCTTTTTATTTATGCTTATTATCGTGATTGCTATTGCCAAGTCGGGGGAAACACCACAAGAGTACGGGGCGCCAGTTACGGCCGCAATAATAGAACATTTTCCAACCAAATGAAATGTGCCTGAGCGAGCGCCCAGTTTAAAGCCTTTAAGACCTTTGTATTTAAGGTCTAAATAGAAATTCTTCGATTGATTTCAGAAAACTAATTACCATTTAATCGGCTCACAAAGCAACCAGAAACGTGCTGGCCAGAATATTGAATTTGCAGAGTAATCTCGCCCAAAAACGCTGATGGCCCACAGACGGAAATCCATTTTGGCAGCTCACTTAGGCCGCTGGTCGGATTTCGGCAAAATACACACATACCATACATACTACTATATATATATATATCCAAATAGTCTCTCAATCATTTATCACTTCTGGAGTAACAGGCACGAATTGCTTCTGCTTTGCTTTTTTGCGGATTTCTTTCCCATTTCTGGAGCACGTCTGCGGCCTAAAGGACCTGGGCGGAGACAGGAGGCCCAAGGACAAGACACTGTGTGTGCCTGGGCGCCCTTAATTTGCATACGAAGGCTTGAGAGGATCTCCATGCAGATGCATTAATAATGTAACATTAGCCGGGACGAGAAGAAGATAAACAATGCGGAACGCCTTAAACGTTATCCTGGATGACAGGAGATGAGCCGAGGCGATGCCCAAAAATGTGCCAAAGCCCTCAGCACTCAAAGAAAGTGGTTAGGACAATGGCCTTAACAAAGCTATTGCCACTCTCCCTTATATTTTTTTTCTCAGTGCATTTTTCTATGCATGTTCCCTGCCAATTCCATTCCATTCCCAGCCACCAATCGGTTCCATTCCGTTCCGCCTTTATTCATGGCACTCACGTGCCCCCGACACGAGATTCACGGGGACGTGGAAGCAATTTACGATGTGGTCGCCGCAACAATGAGCAATTAATCATGCCACAGCCAGAAAAGGGAGTTTCCTTTTCATTTTGTTTTTTTTTTCGCCAGCCTGCTCCAGTTTCACTTTCACTTCCACTCTCGCCATCGCTTGGCCGCCCTCCTCTGGCTCCTCAAGGACGACTCCGAAGGCCGTCGCCAGACACACCATCACACTGCAGAGGCGAAAAAGAAAGGGAAAATGAATACTCGCGACCTTGGAGTCCACCCGAAAAAATAAAAAAAAGAGGAAAACGGGAGGCCAGCCCGACTGCCTCAACTATTTCGCACATCATATCAAATCATAATTTATGGACGGCAATCAGAGCGAGCCTGCTGGAAATTTTTGTTGATTTTTTTTTTGTTGGGTTTCGCGGGTGCGAAAAAGTTGCACAGTCGCCCACATAATTATCGGTTTGATTTATGGCAGCATTTTCGCAGCCAATTACTTCGTGTCCGCAGAAAAAAAAAAAACAGGCAAAAAGGACGACAGAAGGGGGGAGAGAGTGCATGAACGGAACCGGAAACGGATATCATATTGGGAATGCGAGCGAATCAGAGGCTACTTTTTAATGATTCGATTTTGTATTCTTAAAGTTCTTAAATAGGTATTGGTTCCTAGCCACCCACACCTTTGGTAATGGAAAACCACCACGAAAAACCGCTGATTGGGATCTCGGTGTAGCAGGACCTTGGCGTCAATCAAGGAGCCAGGTACAAAGGGCCATAATTTAATGACTTGCATGTCAAACGCTGCCAACTAAAGGGGAGAAACTGCTGGAAATTGGATTTGAAATTATGTAAAAACGTATCCAAGCCACAAGGACTTTGGAATACGAGGGAGGAGCAACCCAATATCTGACCCCTTGCGAAATTAGATTAGGAATGAGCTCGGACTCGGAAATTTGTATGCAAACACTAGTCCTGTGGCCAATCCACCGCCGTATTAACCAAACGGCTGCCCAAAGACAAACAGATGACAGATGGATGGATCAGATGGCCAAATAGTGTGCTTATATGTACACAGCAGAGCCACTGTGGCAGGACATGGCCAGAGCAAGGACAATGGAGGAGGACTGCCAACCAGGTCAACTGAAGAAAACACAAAAACGGCAAGTTTCGGACAAACTTGACTTGCAAAGTGACACAGTGTCCTCTTAAAATCCATTTGAGATGGTCCTCTGAAGAAGAGGCTAAGGCTCAGATAGGAGTGTTAAGGATTTTACCCAAAAAAATTTGAAAAATTGGGATGGAAAATTTTGTATTGAGATTTTGATGCAGAATGATGGAGAATTGAAGTACGAATCGTTTAAGGTATCCCGCTTGGAGCTCCGATTCCTATTCCGAAGATATGGCCATCGACAGGACCAAGATTGAAAATCCGGGATTTCCAAGGGGAACCCCCACAAAAATTTGAAAAATCGGGATGGAAAATTTTGTCTGAAGTTTAAGATGCAGAATGATGGGGAATTGAAGTAGGAATCGTTAAAGGTATCCCGCTTGCAGCTCCGATTTCGATTCCCAAAGATAAACAGGACCAAAACTGAAAAATCAGGATTTCCGAAAAAAAAATTTAACAAAATGAGGATTAAAATTCAGGATTGGGGCAGATAGGATGGGTTACCCTAAGATTCTGTCCATTTTTCAAAGAAGGCACTCCAGACTTGTCAACCAACTGGGTAAGTTTTCGAAATAAATTAAATGGAAGAGACAGAAAGTCGGATGCCAGCCTCCCCGGCTCTGGCCAAAGAGCCGAGTATGTTGGCCGTAATGGCTGGCCCTCAAATGATTTAGTTGGGAGCGGTTAAACCGATTAGATGGACTGTAGGCAGGGCCGTGTGTTTGCTTTCGGCCAGGGCCAGTGGCCGGTGTTGCAATTCGAGAATGTTGACAAACGTAATTAAGAAATGTGCAGGGCAAAGGGCGGTTGTGGAGGCGGAGGCGTGGAGGTGGCGGGGGCGTGGCGGGGTCACGCAAATGTTTGCCATTCGCCATGCATACCCATGTGTGTGTGCTTGTGCGTGTGTGTATGCCCAGGGCAGAGGACAAAGGACGCACAGGTTAACAAGGATAAACAATGTGCACGTATTTGGGCTTTGGGCATCCAACGAGATAAGCGGAATCATGGAAATGCCATCGAAATTGATCGGGCATGGAATGTGGCAATATGCCACATAGATAGAGAGCTGTGCTGCTTTTTAATCTGTGACTAATATGAAGGGAGATAGAGGTATGATACCCGGTACTTGTAGATCTATGCTTCTGCTAGTAATACCTAGTCTCACTGAAGATATAATTCTATATAATTCTAAGATGTATGTACTCTTTACTAATTTGTGACTATAATGAAAGGAATTGACTCTTAAACGATAAGATACCCGGTACTGGTACTAGCATGCTTCCTTTGAAACTCTTTTTGCTTTGAATCTCTACAAAATACACCATTTCTCACTGGAGGAAATTATTTAGAGTGGTCTTCTAATTATTTTCTGTATTTCACTCTTTCTTTCTAATCTCTGACTAAAAAGATAGCATCTTGTAGATCTACGCTCCTTTGAATCATTCTCCTGCATGTCATTATTTCCACAAAGTCCTTCAGTGAAGGACTTCTAGTAATACCACCTCTCTACATTATACTCGGCAGGGAGGGCGGACGGCGAGTTAAATGTTATTGAGTTGAAATGTGCAAGTAATGAAGCAATTGGCACGTGGTCCTGCCACTCCTCGTCCTCGTCCTTCTCACACTCATTCATCCATTCAGGACACACGTCGAATGCCAGCGTGGCGGGCCATTGTCTTTTGTTCAGCACTCGCGGGGTAATCAACTCGATTGCCACCACGCCCACGCGACGCCCCCGCTTTGACCCCGTTGGGAGGTCCTGAGTCCTTCGGCGAATGCGGGCTAAATGCAGTTGCAGAGGGTTCTTTGTGTCCTCCAACGCTTTATCTTCTCGCTAAAAAAAAAGCCAGAGGACTCGAACTGTCCTGCCAGGACTAGTGATGCTAAAAAGGATGCTTTTTCAAAAGTCTTTAATAGAAAAAGTATAACTTCTAATTGAGATAATCATTGTCTAAGATATGGAATATAACTCAACCTATCTAGGTGCCCCCACGACCTGGCACGCCCCTGGGCCACCTGACCCCCTGAGCTCGCCGCCACTGAAGCCCCTTTTGTTTGGACCACTGCACGCCTCGTTATGCACAAACAAAGCGCTTTCGCTTCCATTTAGCAGCAAATTAGAAGCCGGCGTGGCACTCGGCGCATTGAGGTCCTGCCGCGTCTGAGGGCGGCAGGACACACAAAGTGAAAGCAGTTGAAAGGTGGCAGAAGGATAAAAAGCAGCGCAGCTACAAAAAAGAGTGAAAAAACCTGCGAAAAAGATTACATTACGAATTAATTAACAGTAAATAAGGGTGTGCGTGTGTGTGTCCTGAAATTCAAAAGCAGAAGGACGAAGGATGTGAGAGGCCCGTGAAGGATGTGGAGCAGCTGCCGTTAATATGAGGAGGATTAATTTTAGGACGTTTGCCCCTGGCCAGAAAGTTTGAACCCAGATTATTAATGTGACGGTCTTCAAGCCACAAGGACAATGGTTTGTTTTTCCGAAATAACTCGTCAAGGACCTTTCGAAGCTAGAATATAGCCTAGCATAGGCTGTCTGGTAGCATGGCTGGCAGATCCTTATTCCCAATCATTGAATCTAATCTCGGAGCGACTTCCGACATCAACATAATCGTAATTGACAAGGACGATAATGAGAACGATAATGATGATGAGTCGGCAGCTGCCAGGACTCGATCCTGAGTGCCAGGAGCAGTCGCTCAGCCGCTTCCGTTTGCCATTTCGGGCCCATCTGGAAGGGGGCTTCTACTGCTGCTGATGTTTGGTTGAAACATTATCGTTCACTGGGGCATCATTGATAACAAATGTTGGTCCATTAATCGGGCCATTCTGCTGTTGTTGTCGAGTTGCCTGATTAAGCCAGGCCCACACATACACACACACACACTCACACTCTGAAGGGCTTGGGCCTAATGTGTGTTAAACTTTTTTATGCCTTCAGGCCTTGTTTAATAATTGAACAATAAAGAACGAACGGCATTAAGTAATTTGTGTCGGTTAAGTCATAAAACTCACACAGCCACAACCATAGTCCCTATCCGAACAGGACACCCCTGCATAAGCACCCACACTGATAGGGATGTACACCCATACATGGGCATAAATTGTTAATTCAGAGCTCAAGTTAAATGAGTCGTTGGCATGAAAATTTCAAGTTTATTGCAACCGGGCCAGCTTGGTTGGCCGGAGGGGCCAAAACCCCACCTTGTCGTTCTCGGTGTCCAATAAATTTTGCCTTGCGTGCCTGAGCATTGAACTTGGTAACAACTTTTTTGGCCCGACTCCTGGTTTCTGCCTCCTGCCGCCTGCTGCTCCTACCTCCTACCTCCTGAACAGGATGAGCCATTGATTCATGTTAATTAAATGTGACAAAAGTTGAGCAACTTCTCCCAGGCCAACTGGCTACTTTCTGCCTTTGTCCTTTGCTGCACATTTTCATTTCGGTTGGATTTTCGGTGCTCGGCTTTGGGCCATGTTGAGGTTACTTTATTGCCACTTTTTGGGTCCACAACTCCCCCAACACCACCACCACCACCACCACCACCACTGCATAATGTGCGACAATTTCGATTGCGATCATCTGGCCAAAATGTTGCGGGGTAGCCGGTAGAAAAGTTTCTGCGCTTTTAATTAGAAATCGAAGCGAGTCCGCAAGCTGTCCAAGTTTTATCTAGGCCATGATATTGGATATTGGTGGCAGTTTGTTAGGCACTGGGGTTGGGGGGAGCAGTGCATCTGCAAGGATTCCCGCCCGGGGGATTTGCGGAAGGACTCAGTTCACTTCCACCCGGAGAAAGTTTATGCAATGATTTGCCCGGCAAGGTGGGACGCTCGGGCCCGAGACGCTCCGGCCGGATTATCAGCATTTTTTGGGCTGCAAAACTTAAATCTCTGGCAATCAACTTTCCATCGAAAAGTTTATGATATCGCCCGGTGCAGAGAGACGCTAACCAGTAGGGCTTACGGCAGTACTTGGAAGGATGTTTTTCTTAAGCACTCGCTCCTCGCCTGGAGCTGGCGAGGGGAGGTGGCCAGGTATTCCAATAGTTTTTCGTTGTAAACACACTGAATGCATTTCTTAAACGGCTACCCGCCCAAGGAGTCTATAAATCCCGGCCCTGTTTACGTTTGCCGACATTGACAGTGCTTAGCAGGAGCCAGACTAAGAAGCCAGCAGCCAGGACTAAGGATGTTCGTGCGAATAAGGACAATGAAAGGAATGACTGGCCCGGCAGCTCCGCCTCTCCGATTATCTTCCCCGCTGGCTGGATTTCATTTTCGCTAATCAATTTGCATAGCAGCTGCAGGACTCATCTCCTGCAGGACCCAGACTGCTGCCAGCATCCTTATCCGTTGTCCGTTCTGTCAGAGCGTCCGCGTTGTCCGCTCTGTCCGCTCTGTCCGTTCTGTCCGCCGGTCTGTTTCAGTTTCAATTAGAAACTTTAACTGATTCCCCAGCGGATTGGCCTCGCTTGAGTTGCGTTTAGCTTAGTCTAGTTCACGGCAGTCAAGTCGAAAGCACTGAGAGAAATTCTTAAAAAATCTAGATAGATTTTGGTTTATTTTTGAAAACCTCTACTATTCTGCAATGTCCTAGAATGTTACCTTTGTCAGACAACAGGTTCTGTTGGCTCTGGATGAGCTGCTTTCGGTCTGGTCCTTTTGGATCCTGGCTTGGAGCCTGCAATAACGGTTATTGTAGGAAAACCTGTCAACGCATTCCCTGAAATTTCCTGTAATTTTTGTAATTCCTATTATCATTATTTCATTTTTATTTTCTTGCTTTTTTCTCGTTGAGAAATTTAATTTCTTTGCAGCTGCCATTCCGAACGTCTTGCCCCGTGCCCCCAAGTCTTGTGCCTCAAGTCTCATGCCCCATGCCCCATACCCTGTGCCGCAAGCCTCCCTCCTACTGCCCAGTGTTCTGGTTTCAGTAAATCTCTTAAGCTGGTTGCAAAAATAAAAGCGGTGGAAAATTCGCCAGCACACAGACAAGTGACTATGTAGCTCTTAGTTCATCCGGCGAGTATCTCTGTGTGTGTATCTGTGTGGGTGTGATGAGGTCCTGTGTGCGTTGTCCTGAGGTGGAGGTGCGGGTAAAAGGGTGCAAGAGTTGACTTAAGTGCGCATAATTCACATTGGCTCGAAAGTAGCGCAAGGATTAGGCGATGCACAACAAATTACGATGTTATCCTTGGGGGAGGCCAGCAACACATGTCCTTGGTGGCCCCATTAACCCCTTTGGCACATGTTTCGTGTCACGGCTACTTATGCATTTACTTTTTAACACTTTCAGCTCTTTATTCTGCTCTGGTTTTCATGGCAGGGCTACGTGTGAATGGAATTAAATGCAAATGTCTTTCATTATCCTGAGATTCTATCCAAAGACTAGCTGACTATCTGACTACCTGACGAATTGACTGACTGACTGACTGACTGACTGAATGACTGCCTGAATGACTGACAAAGTGACAAATTGAGCCGAATGCCAGTGCAGTGCAGGTTGTCTTCAATTTTAATAAATTCCCCGTGCATGTAAGCAAGCGCGACAGTTGACAGCTGCAGCTTCGTTTCCCATTTTCCCATTTTGGAAGCCCACTACCGTGGGTGTTATTGTTGTGTCCTCCGCCACCGACTCCGCCTCCTTTGCTCGGTGTCCTTGCTCATTGTTCAACAGGACAAAAAAGAGGGAGAAGAAAAGGAATGTGTTTTCGGTGGGACAAGGTGGTGCAAGAACGGCATTGTTGCCGCTGTTTTTGGCAGTCTGTTACAATTACATGTCATGGGAGGGAGTTGCCCAAGGGGAGGAGGGCCTCTGAGCTTAGAGCTTAGAGAGATGGGGTTGGGGGGACTGTGCCCTGGCAAGGACATTGCAGTGGCAATGTGACATTGCGATATTTTTTATACCAGACGACGGGTCACGCTCTCATTTCATTTATTTCCCAGCACATGCTGACTGATATTTTTGGAATTGCATATTTTTTTGAAGTGTTCTCGGGCGGGAGGGATATAGCATGGCAAGTGGCCCGATTTAAGGAGATAGTTTACTGCCAAGCCGGATGATTGAATTGAATTTTAAGCACCAGCAGTATACCTCACAAACCTTCATCGCTCATACGCACCGTTGGCCCGCCCCTACGGCGCTTCATTAGCATAATGGTTAGCCTTATGGAGTGTAAATCATCAAAAACATAAGAAAAAGAATAAAAACTGGAAGGCTGGGTGGGATGGGAGGCCAAAGTCTCAAAATCACATTGCTAATTCATAAATAAGCCGCTTGACTTTGCAGCTTTTGTTAACCGATGTCGTGGCAGCTGTGGCAGGCAGGTGTGTCTCCTTATTATTATTATTTTTTGGGGCAACTTCAGGTGGCAAGAGGAGGCAGCTGGAATAAAAATGAGCAGCGTGTGTGTGTGTGTATCAAAGGGGAGAAGAGGCACCAATATATCAAAAGGATTGCTAATACCCGAGCACAGGCTTGTGTGCCCCGCGTGCGTATTTGATTTTTAAAGGCGCCCCTTTCTGTGGCTGCCACATTAGCATATATCTGCATACACGGTCCTGCCAGTCCTGTGAGTCCGGGGTTGGTGGGGGGGGGTATGTAAATGGATATAGACGCTTGTACGGGGACAAGATACTTATGATTCACGCACGACTGCCAGGTGGCACAGGCCAAGGTGGCAAGTGGAAGGTGCCGGGCCAGGTGAGGCCAGGGGGTGCGGCAAGTGGCACGGCAAAGATTCCTGGCACTCCGGGCCCTGATTGTGTTGACACCCCGGGCTAAACACCCTCCTCCCTCGGCCCCTTTATTTTTCCCATTATAATCGCTCGAATACAACGGCAAAAAGCCAATAAAGGAGAGGAAAATGAAAATATTTTCCTTTGAGCTCAGTCCAGGGAGGTCCTGGTCCTGAAAGGGAGGAGGAGCATCCGCCCAGCGTCGTCAAAAGGGATGAATCAACTTACATTATGCATTCACAATTTGGCTCGGATCGGAGACTGGAGGTATGCAAATAATACTCTTTTAACCGATACCTCACAGCATGAACACCCCCGATTCCGCCCTAAAATTATGAGTTTATAGCTCTCTTTTGACTCGAACACCTTCATCTGTAGTAAGTATGTATTACTTTGTGTGTGTGGCAGTAACTTTTGTCGCGGCACAAGAGCCATGTGCCACAAGCGGCGTGCAGCTGGCATTTTTAGCAAGATTAAAAGGTGCAAACAGAGCACTTTTGAAGGAACGGCAGGCCCGGCACTCAGACCGGCAAATTGCGCCGCCACGAGGACCGTGGGTGCTCATTGTCCTGGCTAGTTCGTCCTACAATTACTTACTTGCCGACGCTCTCATGAAATGCAAATACAAAAATTATACAGGCCCAGCGAAGTCTTTTGCAGCGCTTTGTGATTTCACTTATTCTTTTGTTTAATTTGCAGTCTGGCCCCCCCGTTTCCTCCCTCCACCATGTCCTTCGCAGGATGTCTTCATCATAATTACAAACAAAACATAACGAGAGAGAGAAACAGCAGACAAACAACAGCGGAGGCATCCAGCAGAGGCAGAGTGGCAACAACGGGAGGCGCCACAGCAGCAGCTGAATTGTTTGCCCACCAACTTGCTGCACAGCGTCCTCCGAAAAAGCAACAGAAAAAGCTTCCACACAGAGCAGAAAAAAAGAAGAGACGAGCCCGGGAAGAAAGAGAAAAAGTCAACAAATGTTTCTTCTGGCTTGGCTGGTGGTGTTGCAGATACTTTCGTTGCTGTTCAGGTTGCTGCTGCAATTGTGGCGAGGCAACAGCCTTTGCTTTTGTTTCTTCCACAAGACACACACACTCAGCTGTTATAATGACTACAGGCATCCTTGGTAGATGCTTTCAATACTCAGAAATCATATCCACATAGAGTTACTCGTTATTGTGGCAACTATTCATACCTAGTACTTGAAGTAGCGAATTCTTACTCGTCGGGAATCATTCACTTGTTCTCGTTGGGTATCTTCTACTCGTCCATGTTAGGTACTCTTCCGATATCATATAATCTTACTCGCCGGTAGTTCATTGTGGCATCTACAACTCATACTCGGTTCTTATAGTATCGGGTATCAAATACTCGTCGTATAGTTTAGTCTCCTACTCCTAGTAGTACTCGTTAATTTTAGTTGCCTCTGATACTGAGACCCATTTGTGGATCCCACACATCGCGTATATGCTTTTTCTGCGTCTGATTCCAAATATTGTGAATGTTAATAACTGAATAATGGCAACCACAGCCGTTTCCAATGCATAATTAATATTTCCAGGACACAGAGCCGGGACGGGACGAGGCATATGTGTTAATGCGTTTGCTGCCACTTCGATGGCACTGAATAATTTGTAGCCGGGCGGCAAAAATCGCTGCCCAAAGCCACACGCTTGGAGCCTCCAGCCCACCAGCCACCAGCCCCCAGTCCAGATACGAATCAGTCGTAAATACGCCATAAATATATTTATGTATGCATAATAACTACAATTTCAGTGGGTAAATTAAACAGCTATTCGGTGTTTGGTGGGCCAGCAATTTGTTAGCCCATAAAAAGCGGCATAAAAAGATGAATCGCCCCGCGCCCAGCTCCCATTGGGGCCTGGCCGGGGAGGAACAAAAGTTAATCGACTGATAAGTGACTTATCCAGCACAATAAATACAGGTGTCTACATAGAGGTATTCCGTTCTTCATCAAATGCCTGTTTTTATCCGGTTCCATGGCGCCATCTCGTTTTTTGTTTTGATGCCGATGAAATTTTTCTCTTTTTTCCTTCTTGGGAGGCTAGGGAGGCTTGGGAGGCTTGGATGGCAAACGGAAACGGAAGAGATGAAAGTCTCGGACGGCTCCCCATCGAAGGAGAAGTTGCCTTTTTGAATTTTTCAATTAAATGTTAATTAAGTTAATGAAATGCCTGCCTCCCTGCTCCTTTGTTTTTCCTTCGTCTGTTCTCTGTTTGAATTAAAAATTCAGGCGGCATGTACGTTGGTGGCTTTTTTTTCTTCCTCCGACCGGACCGGGAAGAATCCAAAATTTTTCAATTTATGACCTCGGCGCTCCCCTCGTCGAGGTATCTCGTATCAGAAAGTTGACCTGGCGGACCTGAGCTTGGAAATTAATTTAATTAGTTGTGGAATACAACGGAATTCCAACAATTTATGGCTGCAAATATTTTGGTTAACTAAAGGGGCTTCTTCTCTGAATTGCCATTAAAGTGGTTGCAGGATGGTGTAATGGAATACATGATTCCCTCAAAAAATGAAAGCGTTTTCTTTTTTTTTTTTTGGAAAATTAAGAGCGTAAGCTAGATGCTTCAATGCCCGTTAATTTTTAATTCAAATTCCAGTTGGGAAAGTTTTAGGCACAAAGTTTGCTTTCACTGACAAAATTCTGGCATCCTTGTCATCAGCTCCAGCTCCTGCTCCTGCCCCTGCTCCTGGCCATTCTGTATACATGACATATTTGTGTATGGTCCCCGGGCCGTGTGTTTATGTATAATAGTGGGCCCGCCATCCCCCTTCGGCCGCCCCTGCCCGTAATTAGTTAATGTAGAAGAGCAAGGAGGCCTCTGCCATATTTCTCCGACCTGCCTCCATCCAGGATATGAAAGATGGAGGAGCCGAGTGCCCTGGTTGCTGTTTTTTCGGTCTCAGCACGCGGCGGCACAAAGAATATTTTTTGGAGGGGGGTGGCGGTGCGCAATGTGTGTGTGTTGGGGGCGCTGCTTTGTGGCATCTGTGCCCCCATCCCCAGCCCACCCCTGGGCGGAGCCTGCTCTAATGAAATATATGGAGACAGGCTTCAAAGCAGATTTTACATCAACAGCCACGCCACCGCCCCCGCTTTACGAGGAATTCCTAAGCAAATGTGCGCGTGTGTTGCGTTGTATGTATTTTTAATGTCGTAGACTCGCTGCCAGGAAGCCACCTCTCCATCTCTCCCCCATCCCTCAGGCCTCTCTGGGCATTAAAAATGTAAACGCTTTACGGGCCACGGGGCGTATGCTTAATGCATAACGTATACGCACCGTGCACCACACACCGCGCGCATACAAATCAACCCGAAACCCAAAACCTGAAACCTGAAACTGAAACTCGTTATTTTTCTTTGCAATTCACAGGTTAATGTCAGCAACACCTGGACAATGCCGCAGGAGGGGCTGAATGTCTTCTACCGATTCTTCAGGGATCGCATATCCTGGTTCGAGGCGGACGCCGTCTGCCAGTTCCATCACGCCAACCTGGTGACAGGTAAGTCAGGTACCCCAAGGTCCCCTCACCCCCAGCCAGAGCCCAGTTCGGATGCTTCTTGTATTCGAATTGTTCTAATTTTTCTTCTCAGTGTAGCTACAGCCAGTGAATCGGCAAAGCCTTTTAGAATTCCACATTAATACAAATGAGCAGACGTCACCAAGTAACGAATGCAGCCAGATTAGGGCCAAGCACTGCAGTCCAGGAGAACCGGGGCAGGTCCGTGGCGGCGGGGGGCTAGTTGTGGCAGAGACAGATGCCAAAGGGAGGTGGCCATTGTGGTTCGCAAATGAATGAAATGACAGCAAAGTGACGCAGCCACAGTCGAGTCTTTTGTGTGGCCGGACCCCAAAAGGCTCTGCCACAGGATCCGACCTCTGACCTGCTGCAGTTGCCACAGTCTCTATCCATTCTCCCTTTCTTCTCGCCACGTTTACCGCATTGCTTTCGCCCAGCCGGGCACCCTTGGCTCCTCATAACACAATAAATCCCTCTGAAAATTCGGTCGCTGCAGTGCCAGCGGGTAGATGGTTTAGATTCGGATTCGGAAGGGGATTCGGGTAAGGGGGTCAGTGCCTGTAAGCCTGGGGTCATCTAAATCACAATCGCCCCAGTTTCGAGCCCCAAAAAGTTGCCAATATATTCGCTTTCCATTCAAAACTTTTGCGAGACCCAATGGCTTGCGATCTCTGCCTCGAATCGAGATAAAAGCGACAAAAGTCAGGAGCCTCGAAAGCAATTCCAGTTGCATATTCCGGTAGGATGAGGCTCCTGAATAGAGTTGGCCATCCACTATTGAGCTTTAACCTTGGCAAACAGGACGGCAGGACGACAGGACATGCATTGACGACTAGATGAACTCGAAGCTCGAAACAAAGCAAACAGAAGCTCAACTACAATCGAAAACAGAAATAGACACACGAGAGCCGGGCAAAAAATGGAAACAAAAATAATTTGCAACAGCATTTTGTTAACAATTTGTATTGTCACTTGGGGGCAGCATCCCTAAAAAAGGATGCTGAAAAAACGAGAAGCCGAACTGAAGCCAGGGGGGCTGGTGGGGCAAAAGGAAACAATAGACAAGGCGAATTTCATAGAAGAGCTCTGTATTCTCTGTGTAGAACAAATAAAAACCATTTGTCGTCTCGTTTTCATTTCAACTAAACTCATTCTCTCTTTCTCTTTGTATCCTTTTTCGTCCTTTGGTCACACACATGTGTGTGTGCCTGTGTGTTTGTATGTGTGTGCGATGACAGTCGACAACAGTTTTCAATTCGATGCAACGCGCGACCTGCTGAGGGAATTGGATGTGAACGACATCGTTTGGATTGGTCTCATGCGACCGCAGAACTCGGATCGTTTTATGTGGTCGTAAGTACAACAACAACAACGATACACTAACACACACACATACACCCCATTACATACCATTACACCAAAAACAATAAGACCACACACACACTTATAGAGAGAGTGAGAGGGAGGGCTATGGATACGGCCGAAAGGGATTGAGGGCCACAATTGTCCTGTTGGGGCCGACATGTGAATTCCGGAATGGAATGGATCCGCCGGCTGACCGCTCCAAGGCGGAATTCCATCTGCGAGAGAGGACATTAGGGTCTGGCCACACATCCTTGGCAGGAGGGAGCCATAAACTACTGATAGTTTGCAAATAATGGCCCACAAAAAGGACACACTGTTGAAAACGAGGGGCGTTCGAAAGAGCTTTAAGACGCAGACTGTGAGAGACGGACAAGCGGACGAACGGAGGGACTCACGTACAAGACCATATAGACTGTGGAGGTAATCCTGGTCAGGAATAGAAATAATACCATTAGAGGGGAGCACCCTACTCGACCGAGAACTCAGCATTAAAGCTTCAAGACACACATCTACTCGACACCCTTACAACATCCTTTAAAAACCCCCTTTCCGCCCTGCCCGTCGCGGGTGTAGGAACTCACGTCCTCTGGTAGCCGACACAGGATACTGGGCCGAGTCCCTGCCCCTAATGGACGCCCCCCTCTGCGCCGTAATCGATCCCATTCGCGATTATCGCTGGCACGCCCTACGCTGCGGTGGTCCCGAGACCGCATCCTTTTTGTGTGAGATGCCAGGTGAGTTGTGGGGCAATGGAGGGGGACTGTGGGTCGAAGCTGACCGCACGACTGCCTACGCTCCTTTTCAGTGCCCAGCTGGGCGGACGCCTGCATTCTCAAGGACATGCCCAACCTGACCATGCAGTACATGGCGGACACGGCCAGCATCGAGTTGATTCGCAACTGCCAGGAGGAGGGCTTGCTGAGACACACCTGCAAGGGCAAGGATGTAAGTGACTGGGGGAAGGTCCTTGCCGCAGATGGGTATTAATTATGGGATTCCGCCTTTCCTCCTCTCGGTTTTGTTTGCTTTTCCATCCACAGGACCGCGAGCGCGCCATCCGGCAGCTGATTTGCCCGAAGGAGCGCCTGGAGGCGCAGCGCATCAACGACATCACCAACTCGCACTTCAAGTCCCTGCAGATCATCAAGAACATCCGGACGGACAACAACGAGAACAACGACATCGACCTGCTGCCCAACTACGGAGCCCGGTCCGGCATGGCCATCAACATCGAGGTAGCGCCCCCAGGGGAGCTCATGCAGGCGGACGCGCCCGGTACGGTGTCCGTGTCGGGACTCTATCGGATCCCCGACCAGGTGCCCAAGCCGGTGAAGAAGGCCGCCAAGAAGGTGATCGCCCCGGACTTTGCCAAGAAGCTGCAGAGCCACCAGCACCACCAGCAGCAGCAACAGCAGCAGCAGAAGTCGCGCAAGTCGCACCACCAGCCGGAGAAGGACCAGCAGCAGGACGAGGAGATGATGATGGGGGATCAGCCGGCGCTGAGCGAGGAGCAGCTGCCTCCGGGCATTCCCGAAGACGACAGCAACAGCGATGCCTCCAACGAGATATTCGAGCACTTGCCCCACAAGAAGAAGATCCTGCCGCAGGACCTGCGCACCATGTCGCCCATCGTCGAGGTGGCCACAGCCACAACAACAACAACAACAACTACTACCACTGCTAGGCCGGCGACTCTGACCACCCCGACCCAGGGAACGGCCACCACCGAGGCTGCCCCTTTGAAGGTGACCACACCAAAGGCCCAGGACACCACAAGCTCCCAGGCGCCAGCAACAACAACCAGGCCAACAACAACTACAAGCAGATCCACAACAACAACAGCAGCAGCCACGACAACAACCACAGCCAAACCTGAGGAAGCGACAACCACTACAGCGAAGCCCGAGGTGAAAACAACACAGAAGCCAGAGGAGCCGAGTACCACCACGAAGCTGGAGCTGGAAACAACTACAGTGAAGCCCACTACAGTGAAGTCAGAGCCGGAGACAACAGAGCAAGAGGCAGCCACCACCAGTACAGTGAAGCCGGAGCCATCGACATCTACAACCACCGTCAGGGCAACCACCACTGCTCCAATTGGAACAACTACTACTAAGGCCGCCATTACAACGACCACCCACGTTCCCGGCCGAGCCACGCCCACGGACGCCAGCGGCAGTGGCAGTGGAAGCGGCAGCGTCGGACATCCCATACATCCCGCACAGCAGACGCCGCAACAGCAACAGCAGCAGCACGAGCTGCAACATGCAACACATGTCAAGGAGTCCGCTGACAATTCGCACTTTATTCCGCCAATGCTGCTGGTGAAGTCGCACTATGTGCCGCCGTCGAAGCACGAGCATGGCCAGGAGCACAAGGGCTTGCATGGAACAACCACAACTACGGCACCAGCCACAACAACAACGCCAGTAGCAGCCACAACAACAAGGCCAGAGCAGGAAACGAAGCCATCAACAGCAACGTCAACCGGAGGACTGACAGCGGCAGCATCTGAAAAAGCCACACCACCAGCAGGAGCAGCAGGAGCAGCCGTAGTGACAACAGCAGCAACATCCATAGTAGCATCAGGAACAGCAACAGTAACAACATCCCCGCTGGCTGAAGAGGCGACAACAGTCAATAAAGCCACGACAGGCGTGAAAATAGCTGAAGACACGACAGAAACGCCAGCAACACCTGCAGCACCTGCAACATTGGTAATTGCCAGTGAGAAGCCATCAGCAACATCAGCAACAGCAGCAGCAACAACCGCAGCTAATGAAATCAAATCGAATGCAACAACAACTGTGACACCAGCAACAACTCACCAAATGGCTACCGAGAAGAGGGATAAGGAGGACGACGGTGAAGGATCAACCGGAGAAGGACATAGCCAGGGAGAGACAGCCACCACAAGACACAATTTCCTGGAGGAAACCGAGGCGCCATTCAAGCCAAATCGACGACGCTCGCTAACCAAACCGGAAACGGTTAGCTACTTCAAGAAGATCCTGGGCTAAAAAGCAGCAGGAATCCGGGTATTCGCGAGTCCCTGACTCCGGGAATCCACAATAGTAACCGTAATCGTAAACGTAATCGTAACACACACACATTACACCCTAACACCCCCACAACCCCACTTTATCAAAACACAAAGAAAAAAAAAAGAATAGAAAAAAGAGCACAAAGATAAAGATAAAGAGATACCGATAAAGATAGCGATACAGAGGCTCCTCCTTGGCACGTAATTGGTCTTCAAAAATCAGGAAAATCAGGAAAATCGGTGAAAATGCGAGGCTGCATGCCGGGGTGCCAGTAAATTGAATCAGTTGGTAAAGCAACCGGTCCTCCCTCCATACCTTGATCTGGCTTACCTAACCCGGAACCTCCTGAAATCGCATTCCAGGCCATTTCCTCACAAGATTCCAAGCCCAAACCACCAAACCACCCCAGCCCATCACAGCCAACCCATCCATCCGCCCACCCATATCCACATTCCGACCAAAAGTTTGTGCAACTCCAACCCGCTCGCTGTTGCCGGAAATCCAAGCTGTTAGTCAACGCCAAGCGGAAACGGAAACGAAAACGAGAACGAGAGCGAGAAGAAAACGCAAAGAAAACTCAACTCAAGTTGGCAGACGGTTCCAGTTGCAAGCACCAAATATGTCAATTTCTCACCGGCAAGGGCCATGGAGCATGGGGCACGGGGCATGGGGCACGGGGCATGGACAGAAAAATGATGAAAATAAAAACAAGCAAAGCACGCACACACAAATACACGAATAGACAAACACTTGAATGCTCGTCAAGATGTACTATTACTATGTTTATGCCGGGAGATGTTCATGAATTCTATATAGAGAGATCTTGAATTTAAACCTTTTCGTCTTAGACTTTATCAGCAGAATTTTTAGCTTTTTAAAATTAAAATAGTTATTGGAATCCTTGGACCTCCTTAGAAACTAGAAACTTTAAAGAGCTTAGAGCTCGAACTTGAAAGAAAGAAATATCAGGCCAAGGTTGGTTCTTTTATAGTTCAACAAAGACCTTGAACCTATGCTATATAATCCTCTATTCAAGTCATGAAAAGTTCATCAAGTCTCCGGCATAAACCTAGAAGTAGACTCTTCTGGGGGAAAAAAAAGTAAACCCATAGAGCCATAGAGACATGGCAACGACGAGGAGCCACAAACAAACGTATGGAGTCTGTCAAAGAGCAGCCAGAGCCCTGGCAGCAGAAATAAAAAATATTATATAAACAGAGAATACCGCCCGGGGGGGAGCCGGGGTGGAGACCCCAAACAGACACCGAGTGTGTGTATTGCAAAGGCCAAATCTAAAGTACTAAATACTAAGAAAAAGTGTTTACAAGCGTATACAAGGGGCGCTTGTTTTGGAATTCTGTCTACTTTGCCTAAGAGCCAAATGTGTGGTTACATCTGGCCTGGTCTGGTCTGTCCTGAAAAATGGTGAAACTTTCACACACAAAAAAGTCCAGCAAGTAGAAAGTACCAGCCAGAATTTAAAGCCCATTTAGAGATTTTTGAGAATCCAGCAACCAAGAGGTTTCAGCTTGTCACTTTCTTTAGAATTTCCCTCGACTTCAGGCCAAGTAGACGGCAATCCAAAACAGAAACCGCTAAGCATATTACATATTACCTATAAATTATGAAGATATGACATAGATGTTGTTTTTTTTTTTTTTGGTGGGGATCGGAAATAGAGAAATACAATTTGTGTAAGCGGAGAAGGAGAACACAAAGTCGTTTGTCATTTGGTAATTTTAAGAAAATTACTCGGAATGATTTTGAGAAATTGACAGAGCAGAGAAGCGTAACTGCCAGCGAGCAGAGTACCCTTAAGATTAAGCTAAAAATTTAACGAATAGAAAAAAAACGGAGAAAAAGAAAGCAGAGAAAGCTGAGAGAAAGCAGGTCCCCAAACAGATGCTAAGAAAATTACGGCAAATAAAAGCGAAAAGTACTCGTACTCGATGTAGAGAATTATTTGTAGGTACTTGGGATCCGTTTCAAGTCGAATGCGGCAGGACTCGGGCGAAGCGGCAGGAAGTACGAGAATGCGGTAAATAGTATAAATGTAAACCAAGTAATTCATTATGAATAAAAAGAAAACCCTTCAACAAATTACCAATGTCGTTGCGTTTTATTCGCCACTTATTTGGGGCCAAGGAGATCTACTTTTTGGGGCAAAAACACTGAATACGGAATACGAAATACGGAATAAGGAATGGAGGTCCTGGCTTAATGGCTGACGGCTCTGTCGTTGTCCTGTCACGGGCCAGTTGTCTTGCTTTCGCTTCCACTTTCCATTATTTCTCTTTTTTTAGTGTTCTGTGTTTTCTGTCGATTTTCATTTTTATTTTGTCTCCGTTGGCTACGCTTCTTTGGCGCCAGACTTTTCCTTTTTTCTCCTTTTTCCTTCCTCCCTTTCTCCTTCCATTTTTCTTTGCGATTTTCCGGGTGCGATGAGTACGCGACGCGTGAAAAGCAGCTCGAGGCGTATTTTGTAAATTGAAACCCACGAGGGCAGTTCCAGCAGTACCCATCGTCACCATCATTCAGCGGTTGGATGTCCTTCGCCAACATGTCGAAGGCCACACGTCGGATACGTAATATAACTATTTATTCTGAACTTTCCTCTCACGCCTCGAAGTTCCTTAATCGGAAGACGGGGCCTCGCTTCCCCCCAGTAAGTGGATGGCTGGCTCAAAACGGTGGCAAGCCCAATGTCCTGCAGCTCCCACGGCCAGCGTGTGAGTCCTGGTTCTGGTCTCTGGTCCTTGGGTCTCCGGTTTCTGGTTTACTGGTTTGCTGGAGCCCATGGCGTCGGAGCTGTGGCCAAAAGTGGCAGAAGAGGTTCTCTTTCTGGCCAACTTTAGCTTTGGGGTGCGCGCCTTTTTCCGTATTTTTTCATTTTTTTCCAGAATTTTTGTTGGTGGTGCTCTCGAATTTTTGCGTGCAGCATGCAAAGGGCAGAGTGGCAAGTGGGAAGCGAACTGAAAATATCTGAACATCAAGGAGGCGTGGCCAACGAGAACACCCACATGCCGGCAAAGTTTCTAACTTGAAAAATACTCGGTATTTGCTGTTCAAGCTTAGAGATTGAATTTAAAAAGCCTTTTAAGCAATAATTTAAATCAGGGTAAACGACAGAAGGTTCGTTTTTAAAAGAATGGTATCGTGTTGCCAGATCGGATACAAATTGGCAGAGCTCTGGTATTCGGAAGTATGAAAATTGGCAAAATCCCACAATTTTGTAGGGGATCCCTTGGAAAAAATTCGAAAAATTTCAAAACGATATTAGAGCAATGTTTTTAATGAGGAAAGTTGCTTTTGGGTTCGCTGATTACAAAATGGTACTTTATATCCTGGTCGGACACAAATTGGCAGAGCTATGAACATCGGAAGGGGCAAAAGTATGGAAATTGGCAAAAACCCACAATTTTGTGGGGATCCCTTGGAAAAAATTCGAAAAATTTTAAAACGATATTTCAGCAATGTTTTAAACGAGGAAAGTTGCTTTTGGGTTCGCTGATTACTAAATGGTACTTTATATCCTGATCGGACACAAATTGGAAGAGCTATGAACATCGGAAGGGGCAAAAGTATGGAAATTGGCAAAAACCCACAATTTTGTGGGGATCCCTTGGAAAAAATTCGAAAATTTTGAAAACGATGTTAGAGCAATGTTTTTAATGAGGAAAGTTGCTTTTGGGTTCGCTGATTACTAAATGGTACTTTATATCCTGATCGGACACAAATTGGCAGAGCTATGAACATCGGAAGGGGCAAAAGTATGGAAATTGGCAAAAACCCACAATTTTGTAGGGGATCCCTTGGAAAAAATTCGAAAAATTTTAAAACGATATTTCAGCAATGTTTTAAATGAGGAAAGTTGCTTTTGGGTTCGCTGATTACTAAATGGTACTTTATATCCTGATCGGACACAAATTGGCAGAGCTATGAACATCGGAAGGGGCAAAAGTATGGAAATTGGCAAAAACCCACAATTTTGTAGGGGATCCTTTGGAAAAATTTCGAAAAATTTCAAAACGATATTAGAGCAATGTTGTAAATGAGGAAAGTTGCTTTTGGGTTCGCTGATTACTAAATGGTACTTGGTACTAAATGGTACTTTATATCCTGATCGGACACAAATTGGCAGAGCTATGAACATCGGAAGGGGCAAAAGTATGGAAATTGGCAAAAACCCACAATTTTGTAGGGGATCCCTTGGAAAAAATTCGAAAAATTTTAAAACGATGTTAGAGCAATGTTTTTAATGAGGAAAGTTGCTTTTGGGTTCGCTGATTACTAAATGGTACTTTATATCTTGATCGGACACAAATTGGAAGAGCTATGAACATCGGAAGGGGCAAAAGTATGGAAATTGGCAAAAACCCACAATTTTGTGGGGATCCCTTGGAAAAAATTCGAAAATTTTGAAAACGATGTTAGAGCAATGTTTTTAATGAGGAAAGTTGCTTTTGGGTTCGCTGATTACTAAATGGTACTTTATATCCTGATTGGACACAAATTGGAAGAGCTATGAACATCGGAAGGGGCAAAAGTATGGAAATTGGCAAAAACCCACAATTTTGTGGGGATCCCTTGGAAAAAATTCGAAAATTTTGAAAACGATGTTAGAGCAATGTTTTTAATGAGGAAAGTTGCTTTTGGGTTCGCTGATTACTAAATGGTACTTTATATCCTGATCGGACACAAATTGGCAGAGCTATGAACATCGGAAGGGGCAAAAGTATGGAAATTGGCAAAAACCCACAATTTTGTGGGGATCCCTTGGAAAAAATTCGAAAAATTTTAAAACGATGTTAGAGCAATGTTTTTAATGAGGAAAGTTGCTTTTGGGTTCGCTGATTACTAAATGGTACTTTATATCCTGATCGGACACAAATTGGAAGAGCTATGAACATCGGAAGGGGCAAAAGTATGGAAATTGGCAAAAACCCACAATTTTGTAGGGGATCCCTTGGAAAAAATTCGAAAAATTTTAAAACGATATTTCAGCAATGTTTTAAACGAGGAAAGTTGCTTTTGGGTTCG
The DNA here is from genome assembly GCF_030179905.1 of Drosophila bipectinata. Taxonomy (NCBI): domain Eukaryota; kingdom Metazoa; phylum Arthropoda; class Insecta; order Diptera; family Drosophilidae; genus Drosophila; species Drosophila bipectinata. Next base: position 7,558,445 of record NC_091734.1, on the reverse strand, counting down.
CTGATTACTAAATGGTACTTTATATCCTGATCGGACACAAATTGGCAGAGCTATGAACATCGGAAGGGGCAAAAGTATGGAAATTGGCAAAAACCCACAATTTTGTGGGGATCCCTTGGAAAAAATTCGAAAAATTTTAAAACGATATTTCAGCAATGTTTTAAACGAGGAAAGTTGCTTTTGGGTTCGCTGATTACTAAATGGTACTTTATATCCTGATCGGACACAAATTGGAAGAGCTATGAACATCGGAAGGGGCAAAAGTATGGAAATTGGCAAAAACCCACAATTTTGTAGGGACTTACACAAATATGAAATGAGACTCTTATAAGTGGAATTGGTTGGAAAAATATTTCAGAAATTCTTTAAAGCCAAGACTGGCAACCGGTTAACCGGTTAAACAACCGTTAAGGACTTTCCGCCGGCCCAGGGCACTCGGAAAATTTATTACACACACTGCAAGCGCTTTCATTTCATTTCGTTCGCCGGCCCTTTTACGGCCAGCTCGAGGAGCAAATTAAGTGCAGCCGGCACCGAGGAGGACCATCAAGGATACCTCTCACACTGACGCACACACGGACACAGACACTGGAACACTCAGTCAGCACACATACGCACATGCATGACAGCCATTAGGCTGGAAATTAAATTTTTTATTGGAGGAAAAAGTGGCAGGCGGCGTCCATAAAAGAGGCAGCAAAATTTCAAATTTATATCAATTGCGGTTGCTCATTGACGCCTCCCGGGCTTTGGCACGCCCCTTCCGCATCCTGGATTCGAAGTTAATTGAATTTCCAGTCTCCCGCTCTGTTGATCCAGGTGGCTGCGAGGACACACATCCGTGTAACTACATTGGATTGAGTGGGGGAGCATTAATTATGCAGCCGGAGCATTGGCACTTGCTTTCGTAGCATACTTTTTTGGGCAGGAAAGTCAGTTGGGCTTTCCCCGCAGCTCTTTCCTTTGAAGTGTAAGTTTCGGTATCGATTACCGTTTTGCTTAATCACTTCTCAATCGCAGCGTCTCAAGGAGGTCTGCCATCCTCCAGGGCCACAATTATCCTAATCCTGCAGCTTTCCACTTCCACAAGGAAGTGCAGCAAGTGCAAAGTGGATTCCTCGATGGCTGGCTGGCTGGTTGATGGCCTGGGGGCTGCATCGCGTCATCGGTTGGCAGTCAAACGGCAGTAAACTTCCCCCCGCCCGAGTCCTGGGGTGTCCTCCTGCGTCTCTGTATGGGTTATTTTGGCGACAGCAATGCCAACCGGATGCGGAACCAATTTAACGACCCCGTTTCCGCCCAATGGCGACCGAATGTCAGCAATGCAACTGCAAAATCTCTGCGGCGACCATTGGCATCATGGATGTGGCACGACTCGACTTCCTTCCTGTCTGCCACTGCTACGGGGTATCCCCCCCGAGAAGGAACTTTGTCCTTGTTATTATGATTGTATACTTTGGAAACTGTTATGGCTTTTCGAAATTAAATTTAATAATACTGCCAGGACTCGAGAACTTCGCTAAGCCTCTCAGATCACTGACTGCCATCTCTTTTGCCTAAAACCGATTTGGTTTAAGCCACTCCCAAGCCATAACCTCTACGAATATGATAGAAATCTGAACAAAGGACAAATCGGGCAAGCTGTTGAATCAATTCAGACGACTGGCAGTGACATACCAACACAAAACCAAGTGGAAAAAAGTACGCACAAAAACCAGAAATGAAATGAATTATGTTAAGCATGCAAATTTCAATGCAAACAACAGGAGAAAAAAACCATAAATACGACAGAAGGGACAAAATAATGGAATAAAGAACGAGTAGGACATCGGGCCGGACAAAATCAACTGCCAATTGCAATTTGCTGGGCTGTGTAAATAAAACATTTTAATAACTTTTACCATATGCAGGAGGTATAGTATATAGTGTACATATATCTGTGGCAGGTAATGGGGGTGAACTGCAAAGATTTAAGGTAAATATTTTCCAGAAACTGCATCACTTTCAGAAGCTTGTTTAAGGGGTTATATACAGTTGTACCGCGCAAGAATATGGAATTTTATCGATTTTTTTTTGACACCATAAAAAATATTTATGAAAAATGTTTTACCGACGTTGTTTAGTACATGTTTCTGGGTACCTAATTAAATTTTTTCATAAAAAAATATTACATAACAAAAATGTTATAGCCGAATTCCCGAATCGTCTTTTTTCGATGGTGTCTTGCGGTGGACAGGATTTCTCGAAAACGGTTCATCCGAAATCCAAAATTCAAAAAAGTTTAGTTAGTATATTGTATTGTCTAGTCCGTGAACGAGGGATTTGTAAAAATTTTTATTAAAAAAAAAATGGCGACGTTTTTAACAAAAAATGTACTTTTTCAAGGTATAAGATTTTCGTTTTTTGTTCTTTAAAAAAGGAGTTTTCAAAAAAATGGAAAATCCCTCGTTCACGGACTAGCTAATATCATAATAAATAAGTGGTCAAAATTTGGTGTTGATCGGATTAGTATTTTTTTAGTAATCGTGTCCACCGCAAAGGTAATTTCCCAAAAAAAAGATTCTGAGATAATCGCGTTTAAAGTTTCAAGTTTGTTCAAGTTTTATATGCAGATAGTGCGCTATAAATAGCTACAGCTTCGGTTCTAATGCTCCGATCATTATGCATTTTTGTGAGAGTATTCCCAATAGAATATACTTTAAGAATATGCAATAAAAAAAAAATCGATTTTTTCATATATCACAACTGTATATAACCCCTTAAGAGGCTTTCTAATAAAGCTATTTTGAATCGTAATTTGGAGAAATATAAAGGGTATTTGGTGTTTCCCTTCCCATCACCACCACTGCTGTCAATGTATCTCTTTGATTTTTTTCGCGCCGCCTCTGTTGTTCCCCGCTTTGTACGTCATTTATTATTTATCGTATTAATAATGCAGTCGTGTTGAAAATTTCATAATGTCCGGCAGTGTCATTCAGGCAGTCAGCAGTTGTAATGGTCTTCCTTTCGCCTCCATTTTTTTTATTTTTTTTTACCAATATCTGCATATGTATTATTGCATGAGCAGTTGACACTTTTGTTGTTGTTTCCACTGCGGTTGTGGACGTTGATGGCTGGTTTGTATCGCTTCGGTTTGGTTTGGTTTCGATTGGTTTTGGTCTGGCCTTTGGTTTGCCGCAGAAACAAATGCCACATGCACTGTGGCATAGCCATATGTGGACGCGGAGTAAGCCATATCCACATGGGCGGATGAAATGCACACCACACCATTAACTGCGCCACAGAGTCTAGAAAAATGTACATTCCAGGGCGGACCAATTATGGGGCTTTCTCCGAGGTGCTACTATCTAAGTTGGTGCCCAACGTGGAGCCTTTGTATGGGCTAGACTCATACGCAGCGTTGTCCAATAGTTAATTCTCTCCTATCCGATGCCGGGGCTCACCCACATCATTTATTTCGTTGCAGCATCATCATAAAATTCAATTAAAGTGGAACGCACACAATCAAACAAAAGATCAAATTAAATGCCTGGCCAGCAATTTCCTTCGCTGATGTGAGGAGGGGCGGGCCAGCCCGCAGAATGTGTGCTAGGATATGGGATGTACATATACACACAAGTGTATACATATAAGAGGGGGATCTAGGGAAGTGTGTGTGCGTGGCATAGACAACGGCACGCATTGCGGTTTAACGCGCTTTTCATTACTGGTAGGGGCAGCGCTGGGTAGGAATAGAACCGAATAGGACGAGACAAGGACGAGGATGTGGCAGCCAAAGGAACATCAAAGGCGCTGGAAGAACAAGAACAAGTTGCTGCGGTATTTTTACGACCATTTCAGTTTCGTAATGGCAATCCAAAAGCTTGTACGACACACACACACACTGCGGCGGGGAGCCGCCGAAAATCATATAAAAGTCATTGGGACTTAGTTAAGCCAGCGATATTAACAAATACCAGGAGCAGGATAAAGCAGGACCCGCGCCATTTGTTCGCCCTTAGAGAAAAGGATGCGGACGATGTGGAACAAAAGGGGCCAAACTCCAGAGAAATGGCTGTACGGATGATAATAAACCAGACAGCCACAAAAGCAACAAGAGTTTAGCGATATGGCGACACTAAAATCCACATGTTACAACAAGGACATTTGCGGCGGACCAAAAAAGCCAAGAAAACGGAAAGTAAAACCCCTCAGCCCGTGGGGGGAAAAATTAATATTAAATAGATGTACACCGTTCTCATGCTAGCCAGGCTAACTAAACTAAAAATAATTTAAAGCTAGTCCACATCCACCGCATGTGTGGGGCAGTCCACACCACCTTTGTTGGAAAATAATATCCTTTGCCGGTGGCGCCATCTTGCGTGCAGGCCATTACAAAGTTTTGGACGCTGCATTTAATTAGGTCCTGGAATCGGCCATCAGGCATCGGCATTTACCATTTACCATTTGCCGTGGTCGGTGTACAATGTACCAAACTAATAGCTAACCGCTCCCAGCGATTTTTGGCTATATTTTGGGGGTTGGCTGGGGGTCGCGGGGGTCAGGGTAATGGGCTGCCAGTGGGCCAAGCAGGGGGGAAAGCAACGAGCCGCTTAATTGAATGCCCTTGGCGAAAAGTGAAAAAAAAAACTACAAAAAAACAGACGGAAAACAAGAGGCATTTTTTCGCAACCACAATACAGACTGCTTAATAACCTGCAGTTGTTTTAAGATTTGTTTAGTTTCTTAAATTAAAAATAAATAAATTAGATGCTGTTATTGAAACCCTTCCCAAATAAAAAAGACAGTCCCTAATATTATTATTTAATTTTTCAAAACGCCCCATATACCCGAAAAAACGCATTGGCCAAGAGAACATGAAACGAAGAATTATACATTATATTATCGGCTAGAAAGAGATGGTCGCGGGGCCAGTGAAAGAGACAGATAACGCTGTAGCAGTTGTCTCAGCTTTTGGCCTTCAGTTCGGCTTTGGCTTTGGCGTTGGCCATGGTTCTGGCCCGCCGGCTGTTTGTTAATGGCAAAGCTCAAGCAAATTTTCGTGTTGGCTTAGACAACGGCCCAGCTGCAGCACCCCGTCCCACCCAGAGCCGGGGGTGAGCCGCCAAATTGGCCCTTTTTATTGTACAACTCTACCCCCTGCACTTGCCCCCTGGCTCCTGCTGTTTGTACCCTCATACTTTTCCCAAAAAGCAACGACCACAAGCCGCAGTAAAGAGCAGAATTTGCGCCTTTTCAGGGCACTCGAAGAAAACTCTACCGAATTTCTGATATTTTGAAAGTCACAACATCAATATTTTTGTATTCTTAAGTATTATGAACTACAAGAGCATCATACTAAGGTTCTTGAGGTTTTTTTCCAGTGCATACACACCCCAGTTCGCATTTATTTGCTGAAACATAAGCAGCGGCATTATGAAATGCCTGCGGCGGTTGTTGGCCATTTTGGTAACTGTTAACAGGAACGGTAACAGCGGCCACAATATTGGCAGCAACCCTGGCAGCTGCAACAATGTACTACAAGAGGAAATATTAAAGTGAAAAAATCCAGGAGCTGGAACCAAATATGCAGCGTCACTGGGCCATCATTCTTCTTGCGGCCCAAACGCAATCTCGTTAAAAGCGTTTTCCAAAATATATATTTGGGAGGAACTTATGGTAGGCATTAGAGGGGTTTCGATCATCCATAGTTGCTGGCCAAGTTAAACGGCTTTAATAGATCTCTTAAATCCGTTTAATGGAACTTTGCGAAAGTTTTGCGAAATGCTGACGCATATTTGCCATTTTCATTGGTCGGGGCTGCATTTTAATGGAGGCTTAATTAAGCATTGCATTTTGTGTGTGCGGTTTCGGCCCCGAAATGGCTGCCGAATAGTCTGAAATGTGGCCTCCCCCTGGCCCAGGACCAGGCCCTGCCCCACCGCAGACCCCCCCGTCCTTTTGGCTGTCACTAATCGAGCCACGTTGCCTGTCAATTACGAGGTCCGCGGAGAAATCGCATCTGCCATTACCGTAGCCGTCGGTAACTTCCCAGGGAGGTTCTTGCCCTTATAATGGAGGATAGGTGGATAGATGGATGGATGGTTGGTTGGTTGGTTGGCTGGATAGATGGATTGATAGACGGATGGATGGCTGAAAGGCTGAGAATCGGATACTGAAAGCCCCAAGAGGTTGAATGGCTAAAAGGGTTTTTCTAGTCCAGGCCATCTAAACTCTACAAGTACTACTACTCCCCGACAGATCCATCAACTACTATTATTCAACAATTTTATTTATATTCATTTCCTTGTTTATGTTTTTGCCATACTTTCCGATGGAAAATGGAAAACAACTCGCCTCCACCGCTGACGGCTCTGACTAAGCAATATGCCACAAATAGGCAGATGGGCGGGGCCATGCCTCCCCCGGCGGAGACTCCCGAGAACCGTGTCGTTCTGGGAATTCGCAGCGCCACTCGCAATTCACAGGCATTAGGAGGACAATAAATTGCGGCTTTGCTGGCGACATGAAGATGCTTTCTCGAGTGGCAAAAACAATCAGCCTGTGTGGCTGTGGGGCAGGGGCACACGGGAGATGGGGGGGAGGGGCGTGGCTATGTGGGTGGATGGATGTACTCATTCGAGTACAAAGTACAAAGGAACAACAAGAAACAATCTGCCACAGATCCAGGGAACAATTTATTGTTCATTTATTCACATCATTATCCACGAGGGTGCCGAAAGGCAACACCAACAAGGAAATCATTTTTCTATTTTAAAATTTTTATCGAGTTTTAACAAAAAAAAAAAAAGGAAAACACAACGAGGGAAATAATTTATTCTGAGCAGTTTTTTTTCGCTTAATTCGAGAATATATATGTATATATGTACAATATTGAACGATTCAGCGAACCAGCTTCAGTCAGCCCGCCTCGCCCCCGCAATAAATTCAACATGGATTTTTGCATGGCGCTGATTGCATTAGCTTGTCCTTCAGAGGTCCTGGTTCTGGTGCTGGGCTGGTCCTGCTTCAGGTCTCTGTTCCTGTTCCTGGCCAGTCATCCGTAATTTCCCGAAACCGAATGGAAAACGTAATGGCGGCCATCCCCCTCGAGCTCCAACCCGCCCGTTCAACAATAATCATCCAAAACAATGTGTACTTAATTTCCTTTCGAAGCGAGTTCAATGGCACTGAAAGAAATGGTTTTAAAGCGAGTCTAGAAATGCAAATTGTAGCCTCCATCTAGGAGCCTATTCTATACACAATTGAAGAGTATTTCTTTCAGTGATCTATCCATTTTTTTGCAACATTATGCCCGCCGCTCATTTCGTTTTGTTTCGTTCCATTTCATTTGGGCGTCTTAATGCCTCAGCGCGAGTCCTGCGCGTGTTGAATATGAATCATGCTTTTAAAGTGCTTTCCATATTGATTGGACTCTGACCCCGGATCCCTTTGACCTTCCTCCACTCCCCCGGCAGGAAGGCAGGCAGGCCCCCTCTCTGGTCGCTACACTCATTTTTCACCTGTCCATCATGCCGGTTATTTTCCCCTTTTTGACTATTATTTGCCCTCCACCGGGAATGCACTCCGGACTTGGCAGGACTTCACAGGACTCTCTCATGCCGGGGACCAGCAGCAGCAGCATCAAATATTTCCAATTTGAATTTTGTTACCATCCCTGGCCACCCCAGTCCCGGATATAAGCCCCAAACGTTTCACATTAATATTGCCGGAGGTGGATTTTTGAGCGCCACGCTCGCTTAATTAACATTTTCATGCAGCAGAGCCAATGGGGCATGCAACAAGTGCTGCCGATGGGCCAGCCCGCGGCCACTCCTGGCTTTTATTGAGGTCTCCCAAAAACATAAGCCAAAACGAGGGAAATCCTTGGCTTTAAAGGGTAATAAACCTTTAGCTTCCCATTTGTTGAATAATATTTCTAATATAATTAATAGTCCTTTTTCAAGGGTATTTCCTGATTCCTGGTATATCCTTATGAGGTATGTGCTTGGCATTCTAATTACAAACAACAAACGGGCCAGATTTTCAGGATTTTTTTGGCAGCAGTCTGGTCCCAAGGACTTGGCAGTCTCCTTCTTTTTTCCCCACAATTTTTTTCATAATTTCTTATATTTTTTGATAATATGCCAAGTCAGACTTGATCTACACTGAAACAAAAAGACAAAAACCATCCAACTTCAACCCTCAAAAGACTTTAAAGCAAAGTGTATCTAAAAAATCGATTTCAATCGATAGACATTTTCGATATACAAGCACAAACCTCGTCCCTAACCCAAGGTGAGCATCTTTGCGAGGGCGTGGCCGTCTGCCCGCCTTTTTTGCGCTCCGCCCCGTGTTTATGCAAATATTTGTATTCCATTTGCATTTCAATAATTGAAATTTTTATTTCCTCTGGCCTCTCGCTCGCTCTGGCCCAGCTCTGTCTCTGTCTGGCATTTATTATGCGATTTGCTCGCCGGATTCGGAGCCCCAAAAAAAAATGTAATTTCTGTGAACTTGATTAAACACTGGGCCGGGCACATAATCCCCACCAATTGTTTACCTAACTCTTGACACAGAAAGGGTCCCGAAATAAAAAATATATATATGTGATGGGATTTCAAGGGGATTTCCATTAGGCGGCCAGCCATCACTCCCCACGGACTGTTGATAATATTAAATGATTGCATTTCACATTCGGCTAGATGAATTATTACCAAGTGGGCTGAAATTAACTCACATTTGCTGTTAATTTTGCATTCCTTTGGTGTGGCCTGGCCGGAAAATTGGCTCCCTTGCCTCATTTTCCGACTTTTCTCCGGCAGAGTGCAGCAGGCCTCACGTTCGACATTTTTAGCGTTAAATAATGAAGGACCCGGGACTCGAGACTCCAGGACTCCGGACTCGGGACTCTGGGCCCGTAGCTCATAAAGCCGCAAAGTGCCGTCATGATTTGGCAAGTACACAGTGAGAAAAATGGTTTAGAGACCAGTATGTTGGATTAAAGGATGAAAAATAAAAGTAAACCCTTTAGTATGTGTATCTTTTTAAAACATAACCACCTAAAGAGACTTGTTAGGATATCCTTTAATCTTTAAACCGTGCCAGCTTTCTTCTAGTGTTCTGTCCCTGTCAACCGTCTGTTGCAGCCAACAGCAGCACTTGCAACACTTGCTGCAGGATGGCCCACCCCAGCTACGCCCACTCTTGTGGGCGGCAGACTTTTGTGAATATTCAGCAACTGCAGAATGAGACTCGAACCCAGACCCACAGAGTAGGAACCATACCTACATGTTCCATAAATAATCTCCATTTGCAATGCAGCCGGCAATGTGGCCTGTGCCCCCCCTGTTCCCCTTGATGTTCCTCATTCTGTCACTGCCTTGGGGCCTCTGGAGACCAACTCTGATTCTGTCAGAGCACTGTGGGAAACATGAAGGCCTTCTTCCACCTTCTTCCATGGATGAAGTCTTCCCTTTTTGGTTGGAAATGATTTTTTTTCAGTGCAGTGGCTGCCACACTTGCAATTCTTGTTGCTCCTCCGTCATTGTTTATGTACCTGAATTTGAAATCCTTCGACAGTCCATCCGCCAACGAGCGACAACGACAGACGGGCAGAGGGGCAATCGGACATTCCGGACAGGATACTGGCTAGTGGCCCACAAATGGATGCAGGGTCTGCAGATTGGGAATTCCGGTTCCGAAATTGCGGATAACTGATATAGATACGAATGGGTTCGAAGCTGCAAGGACAGTTTCCAATTCGGGACCACCTGCCTGGCTCAGTATTGCATGCGAAGGACTTAAGCCAAGTCACCGCATTGTCGCCTGCTCTGGACCGGGCTGGGAGCTCGCCTCCCCGGCCGCCTCGGCTTATTACGATTATTATGTCTTTTATGGTTGCGGTCTAGTAGCAGGGTGCTCGGTCACGCACCAGGAGACAGTGCGTGGCAGGAGTGTAAGTCTGTCGAACCTTTAAGGGTCTAGTCTGGCGAGAAAGCAACTTCAACCACAAGCCACCCATTAATGGAACTTATGCGAGTGCCCCAGACTGTCGACTGGCTGCTCCTTGGCAACCACATCATCAACATAGCCATCATCATCAACCACATCATCAGCATCAGTCCTGATATCCTGGCGGGGAATCGCGATGGGTGTGCCCTTCCATGATTGCCACTCTGGCCCAGAGCTTCTGGCTTCGTGCAGCAGATTGGAAAAGCATTGCCATAATTTCCACTTGTTTATCATCCGAACTCTGCATGTTGCCGGCAAGTTGCATAAACTTGGCGTTGCAGGTGGGGTTGCTGGGTTTCTGAGGAGTATCCATATCCTTTGAACCAAAGCAAGAAGTTGAAACTCCACCATGTAGATGGCTGTGTAATCCAAAGCCAGTAATTAAATTTAATTCCGTCCTGGTCTGTCTGATTAACAAGCGATGCGATTTGATTCCTCAATGGATTAATTCGAGCGTTGATTGCGTTTCGGATACAAACAGAGTCGTGTATTTGCATTTTAGGATCGCTGTACATTGTATATTATATTGATTTATCGCCTGGCGTTTGGCGTCTGGCGCCAGCTCTGCCATTTATTTGTCCAGAAACAATTAGCCCAGCCCGAGTTCGGAGCTCTGAGCTCGGAGCTGGCCAACATCAATAATAACAAAAGGCCGTATGAAAACAAAACTCAACTTGATGATGCATAAAAAACAATTTTGACCAAATTGTGTGTACTCGGCACACGGGTGTGTTGTGTGGGTGTGTGAGTCGGACACTCGGGCGGACAATTGACCACTCAGCACATCGTTAGGATGTGCCAGGATAAGCGAGTGAGTAGTGCTGAATCCTGAATAGAAAGCAGCAGCTGCAGCTGCCATTTGGTTTCTGGTTTCTGGTTTTCGGTTTTGGGTTTTTTTTGCTCACATCTGGAAATTTATGGAAGGCTTCGTCTCGAGATGCTTGTATTCGTCATCCAGCAACCACATCCACTTCTTGCAGTGTAGTCTGCCCGTCAGAGAGACAAAGCACAGGACAAACACTGGCGGGGGGGCGGCCATGTCCTTGTCAAGGGTCGTTGAGTAAAGTGTATTCGAGTGTGGAATATAACGATTAGTTGAATCAGCTGCTGCCGCTTTCACCTCTTCACCTTTTCGGTTCAGCTTTAGCCTATTTCCGGTCCTGCCAGGACTGCAACATATTACGGCCAGCTCCATTGTGGTCCAATACACCCCGAGTCCCTGGAATACAGACCATCTTGGCATAACTCGAAGCAACATCTGTGCCTGGCATGGGCGTGGCAGTGGCAGGACTAGGGCCATGAATAAATGAATGAATGTTTCGACTTCGATTTCAATTCCAATTTTCGGCCCTCCATCCCATTCCCGGCCATTTCCACTCCAAGGGTACTAAAAATTCGGTGTTTTACTCCTCTATTTGTTCGCTGCGGAATATAAAGTTTTGCCTTTTGACCCGCCTTCCGCCTGATTGTCGAATGCATGTTGCATAAAGTCACTTCCGCTGGAGTTTCATCTTTAGTCCGGGACCTCTGGATGATACTATGCCCCCGTACCAGGAGGGGTTGGGAAGGGGCGAGTGGGGAATGGCAAAAACGGAATTGAAAATGAAACCACGCACGCAGCAAAACACATTGTACTCTCTACTCGTCCTCGGCTACTCCTTGCACTTGGATTCTTCTGTCTTTTTGCCAGACAGAAGAGCTCCCCAGCTATCCCAGCATCCAGCCACCCACTTACACGTTTGATACACAGAGAGAAACTACGGAGGATAACCGTCTTTCAGGCAGCAGAGCATAACCTTTCTTTCAGAAATCCTTTCCAGTGGCCTGACACCACTTCCTAGCTCCTTTCTTGGTTTCCAGACCGTTGCTGAAGACAGCACGTTGCCTATTGCAGCCATTACTCAAGCGACAGCAACGGGTGGCCACTGACGGTCCCCCCGGCTTCCTGCCGCCCATGTCTGCTCCCCCCTCCACCCCCTGAAGCTGCCACTGTGCATGCAAACACGTTTCTGATTAGGAATCAACAAAACCGACAACAGCAGCCGGAAAGGGACCTGTTCCTCCTGGAAGACGGACGGTGAGGAGGCGTGGCCATAATGACAATGCCACAGAAAAAGGAGAATTCGCAGGAGAGGTGGACGAGGTGGATGAGGACTGGCGTTGGCCAGTTGAATGCTGTTTTGACCAACTTTAAACAGTGTTCTTTTTTCGAAAAACTTCAAAACTTGAGAAGCTCTCGCCAGGACTTGGAATTAAAAAAAAAAAAAAAAAGACAAAAAATAGAAATAAAATGCAAATGTTTTCAAAGAAAAGTTTTAGAATAAATACTTCAGTTTAAAAGGCAGCACTTCGAGTGAAAACAGCAAGGGAATATTTGAATAAAGCATCCTGCATCCCGGCCCAAAAAAGTATGCTATGAAAATATCTATTAATTGAGTTTGTGGTCTAAGATGATGGTCTAAGAAATCACTGTCTTTTAAAGCCTTTTAACTTGTGTACCATTTTCAAGGACGATAAGGAAGAGACAGCTTCCCTTTTTCCCTGGCAGGAAACCCCTGTTCTGGGCCATCATCGGTTCTTTTGAGGCACTCGGGAAGGGGAAATTAATAGATTTTATCAACAAAAGAATCATAACAAAACACAAGCATTTAAATATCGAAAAGTTAAAGAGGCCTAATGACGAGAATTCCCCTCAGACTGTGTGGTACTCTGCGTTAATTGTTGGATTTTTGGTTTCATTCCGAAAACTGGGAAAGCTACCACCTCTGTAATTTGCTTGTGAATTTACCGCCAGCCTTTTGGCTTTTTCAATTTCGCCTTTCCGACTAAAAACAATATGGCAGAAAGTTAGGAGCCTCGACTTTTCCGACACTGGATGTATATGGAACTTTTTGCCTACAGGTTGCCAGGAGCCCGTGGCACTCCCCTCCCTGCCACAGAAGTTTGTCGGTTTTCCAGCCTCAAATGCCTCAGATGCGTACTACCCACAAAATAAACGTGTTGAAATTTAACTAAAATTAATTTGGCAAAAATCAAGGCGAAAGTTTCCGCCATTCTTGCTCTCTGATTTACCTTTGCCTTGGGTCTGGCCTCCTTCGAACAGGAGGGTCATAAATTTCATTGGGATTTGGCTCCAACAACCGACAACCGGAGAGCCCTTTTGTCAATGCAAAGTAATTCAAAGCCCAAACAGGCCAACTCCCAAGGGGCACTGCAAGGCTGACCCCGAGCCAGATCGATTACCCAACCGGGAATATATACATCCTGGCCTTCCTGAAAGGTGAAACTAGTATAGACTTTGACAGATTTCGGTTACAGTTTCGGGTTTGTACTGGCAGGCATTGCTAATTGTTTGCCGTTCGGTATGAACGGATGTGTACACATATCCTGAATTGTGAAGCACACACTCTGCAGATTTTCCAGCTTTTAACACGCCGCAGGCACTTTGCAAGGCATCCAGATATATATGTATACATTCGGATGTACAGTCGGTTGGAAATCGGTAGGTATTACATTCCGGCGGAGTCTCACTTTGCAATTAGTTTAGGGGCTGCCAGCCCGCAGAGAAAACACAAAATTAGTGGTAGACTATAAGCAGCTACTGCTTCATAACCAAAACACTGAAAGAAACATATTATCACTCTAACAAAAGCTATGGTAGAGAGTCTTCTGCTTTTTTTTGCAGTGTCCCTGCCGTGTACTGGCACCCGTATTCACATCCGTATTCGTGCATCCGTCCGGATTGCGGTGCATTTTTGTGAAGCAGAGTGTGTGAAAAGTAATTTGCATATGTATTGCCATGGCATTTGCATTTATGCATGTCGACATCACCCGCTACAAAGCTATCCTGCCAGCCCAGCCCAGCCCTGGCAGGACCCTAGCCCGGCCCCTTCTTCCTGCCCTCTGCATTTGCACATTTGCGGTCATGTTTATGCGCACCAGTTAATCGATTATGCACGGGCTGAGTGAGCAGCGCCCGGAAATGTGCAAATGCAGCGCTTCCGCTATAGCCGCGAGCCCTGCCCATGCCACATCCCCCTCCCCCCACGGAAAGTACCACCCCTCTGTCCTTGCAAGGCCTGCACCTTGCTGCCTTTACTGTATTTTTTTTTTGCTTTTTTGTTTCTCGTGCCACATCCTTTGTGTCGCAGCGAGGTGTGAAAACGGAAATCATTATCGCGTTTCTGTCATCTCCTCGCCAAGTGACACCTCTGGCCCGCCCTCAACCGCCTTTTTTTTACCAGCAAGTAGTAGATATATATATTTTGGTAACCCCATCGCCTCCAACTAATCTGCATAGCTCACCGCCAGAGAGACAAAAGAAGGAGGGTAAATCACTTAATATTTAATCCCAACCCGGATCTGGCAGTAGTTCGCTTACTAAACTTTAGTATTTCAAACTTTAAATCGACATTAAACTCTGGAGTTTACACTTTTTTGCGGTTGTTTGTTAAAGTATTATCGCCGTGGGCGGGTGCTGTCCATATCACACGTTCCGATAAATAAATATTGCGAATTTGTGCTGATTCTGATTCTGATTCTGATGGCGATGCGGGCTATTTTGTAAACAGACTAAATCCGAAATTGCATTATTTAATGAATCACGTCGCTGCTTTGTTTCCCCTGAAATTTAAATCCAATTATTGGGCGGCAACTGGGCCCCTCCTATCGATCCTGCCACAACACTCAATCGATTTGCAGCATTTGCGGCTTACAACACTAATCATTCGAGCGAAAGAGGAGGAGGCGGTGTGGCATAATCACAGGCCATTTATCAAGCATGCACTTCCGCAAAAAGGATATATGGGTCTATATGTGAAAGTATCCTGGAAGAAAGCAAGAGAAAAAGTAGAAGAAACAACCACGGCAGCTGGAAGAAGTCGCAGGACGAAAGAGATAGAGATTCTGAGAAATGGCCTGCTTGGATCCTGGGCAACACAAAGTTAATTGAGCAAACCGGCTGGCGAGAGCAGGCCGCAGTTGAAATCCAATTTGTCTGCAAATACACAAATGATGGCCCCGCCACGGAGTCGCAAGCCGGAGTCCAGGCTGCCGGCCCGGAGTGGCCACAACCGGAACCCCAGCATCCAACATCCAACATCCAGTATCCAGTATCCAGCATCCAGAAGCCTGCGAAGCCAGCATTCAAGGCAGCATCATTCATCTGCCAGAACCAAAAAACCAGCAAGGCGCTCCCAGCAAGAAGTGTGTGTCCCAAAGGATGTGGGCGGAACGGGGGCGGGGCCATCTGCCCAGAAGCAACAACAAAAGCATAAACAACTAACGGATACGTATCCCAACGGGCAGCCAATTCCCTCCTCCCGCCCAGGACATCTACTCTTTTGCTTTGTGAATATTTCAAAACTATCATACACTAAGAAAATATAGTGGAGCTTCTTTTTGATCGAAATTGCATATAATATTTATCAAAACTTTTTTAGATTTCATGCAGATTTATTGGGATTCGATCTAATAATCTTTTAAGGTATTACCTGAAAGGATCAGAAACAAATTCATAGAGATATAGTCTTCCCAGTGAGCCACTATTTTAATTTTAATGAAGATTAGTAGAGAATCCATCTACAAAACGTTTAAGGTATTCCGTTTGAGAATCGGGTAATAATTGGGCAAGATATTTATAAGTTTCCTAGCGGAAGTCTTCCTTCCCATCATTTTCCAAGAAGTCTCATCAGAAAATTTAACGAAAAGTGGAAAAAATATATTTCGTTCCTAGATTTTAACACAGAACTATACATAATTGATCCACAAAACGTTTAATGTATTCTGTTGAAGGCTCAAATGAAAATTGAGCAAGATATGATCTTCCCTATGGGTGATATATGGAAAAATAGAAAAATGGAACAAAATTTGGAAAAATATTTTATTTTTAGATTTTGATGCAGTTTTTAAGAGAATCGTCCCACAAATCTTTTAAAATAGTCCGCCAAACGATCAGACAAAAAATGTTCAAGATATAGACATTTATGTGGGCCATATACAAATATGCCAATTAACTAGAAGTTTAATCTATATTAATATTATAAACAATTATTTCTGCACTTCCCACGAGCAGTGAGTTCCCACGAGCTCTTACACATTTATCCCCACACTCGCACCTACAACATAAACGGCAAGCCAAGCTTGAGTCATTCATAAACATAAACAAACTCCCCCTATTCGGTCGGCACCAGCAAAACAATATTAGACTAAACATCCGCTGGAATCATGCCACCGCGATTCCCCTTTTTGGCATTCCAATTGCTTCCAAATTTTCCATGCTGATCGCAGCAAAATCATTCGGGTTCTAACTTCGGAATTATCTTCGGAATTAACTTCGGAAAGTTCTTAGGGAAGCTTGGAAAGCTTCAACCCCGAGACGACAAGGAAGACAATTAACTCAAGCTTGGTCAGTCGTAAATTAGCCTTAAGTTTATCTGTTCGAATTGCAAAAGTACTTTCAATAAAATATATATTTTTATAAAACTTCGGTACGATATTTATAATTTGCCCATTTTTCAAGAGGTAGCATCACAAATTTTTTGAAAAAATTTTCAAAAAAATTGTTTACTCATATTTTGATTTAGGATTCTAGGAAATTAAATTAGAAATCGTTTGAGGTATTCCGCTTGGGAATCGGATGAAAATTGGATAAGTTATTGACATAGCAGGAGGCCAGATACGAACATCCCCATTTTGAAAAGGGTACCTTCCGAAAATATTTGAAAAAAATCGATCCAAAATTTTGTTCTCAGATTTAGATGCAGATTGGTGGAGAATTGAAAAATAAATCGTATGGTGGAAGCCGATCCAGAATCGGATGAAAATTGGAGAAGATATGGACATCGCAGGGGACAAAATTCGAAAATCTGCATTTTTGAAGGTATACCTTCAGAAAAATTTTGAAAAAAATCGATCCAAAAATTTGTTCTCAGATTTTAATGCAGATTGGTGGAGAATTGGAAAATAAATCGTTTGGTGAAAGCCGATCAAGAAACGGATAAAAATTGGAGAAGATATGGACATCGCAGGGGACAAAATTCGAAAATCTGCATTTTTGAAGGTATACCTTCAGAAAAATTTTGAAAAAAATCGATCAAAAAATTTGTTCTCAGATTTTAATGCAGATTGGTGGAGAATTGAAAAATAAATCGTATGGTGGAAGCCGATCCAGAATCGGATGAAAATTGGAGAAGATATGGACATCGCAGGGGACAAAATTCGAAAATCTGCATTTTTGAAGGTATACCTTCAGAAAAATTTTGAAAAAAATCGATCCAAAAATTTGTTCTCAGATTTTAATGCAGATTGGTGGAGAATTGGAAAATAAATCGTTTGGTGAAAGCCGATCAAGAAACGGATAAAAATTGGAGAAGATATGGACATCGCAGGGGAAAAAATTCGAAAATCTGCATTTTGAAGGTATACCTTCAGAAAAATTTTGAAAAAAATCGATCAAAAAATTTGTTCCCAGATTTTAATGCAGATTGGTGGAGAATCAAAAGATAAATCATTTGGTGTAAGCCGATCAAGAATCGGATGAGAATTGATGAAGATATGGGCATCTCTGTGAGACAAAGAAGGTTATCCCCTTTTTTGAAGGGGTAGGATAGCAAAATTTTGAAAAAAATCTGTAAAAAATTTTGATCTCATGTTTTGTTTAAAGATAATGGAGAAATGAATTTGGAATCGTTTGAGGTATTCCACATGGGAATCGGATGGAAATTGGAAAAGATACAGCCCTGACTAGGTATTTCCAAGCCCGTACTCCGTTTCTGCATAAAAATGGAGGACCTTTTCTTCCAGTGCATAAATATCCAATTCTGCAGCTGCATCTGATTTTGAATCCGGAGCATGGAGCCCTGTCTTGGCAACAGCAGCAGTGAAATCAACAAATTTTGCCGGCTACCAAGAAAGCCAGCAGCTCTCGCCTAGGCCCACTTGGCTGTCCTTCGGCCCTCGGTCAGGATAATGCCGACACTCTACACCCTCTCCCGGCAACTGGGAAGTCTACATCAGTCCACAGTATAAAATGGTCAACGTAATGCAGGGATAAAACAGTAGACTGACTGCCGTTTAACTCGGAGTTAGAGTATATACAAATAATGGTTGCAGGC
This sequence comes from Drosophila bipectinata, assembly GCF_030179905.1. Lineage (NCBI taxonomy): Eukaryota > Metazoa > Arthropoda > Insecta > Diptera > Drosophilidae > Drosophila > Drosophila bipectinata. Next base: position 7,540,338 of record NC_091734.1, on the reverse strand, counting down.
GGCAGGACCTGGCAGGGGCGAGGCAGGGGTGAGGTTTCCAGGACTTTGTGTTGGTTCCGATATGCATCTGACAGCATTATGGGTAAATTTGTTTGCCTTGTAAGCATATCCTTGGCGCACATCCGGCCGGAGATATGTCTACCATCTGCCTAACAAGCCAACAACAACAGTTTAGTTTGCCCCACTTCCTCGACCGCTTCCGCCTGGCGCTCTGGTCCTGTTTTCAGGACCTCCTTCTGGTCCTTCTTTCGGCCCTGTTCCTTTCTGCCGGCCAACATGATCTGCTTTCAACTTAATCTGCATATGCGACCAAACATCTGGCCGGACTCTGGCAACATAAATTGCAGAGCAGCCAGTCCTGCTTCAGGACCTGCCCCCCAGCCCGCCGCTGCAGACTTTTTTTTTGGCAAATCGATGCAAGTCCTTGCCCAAACATAACAAAATCCAAGTCACTTTCCGTTGACTTTGATTTACCGCAGCACTTGATGTTAAAGCCAAAATAAAGAAGCCCAAGTCCTCGGCCGCAAAAACTCAACTTAATATAAATAATTCTGGGAGTATACTCCTCCGATAGTTGATTGCCAGAACAGGCAGGTACAGCAGGCTATCAATTATCAATCAATTCCCTCATCCATAGTTGATGTCCTTGGAACACATGCTCTCCGTCACTTTTCTCCATCACTTGCCGTGTAAAGCGAAGGCGCTCGACTCCACTCGAGTCGTAAAATCCGGCCATAACCCGGCAAGTGCGTATCCTTTTATCCTGGCCCGATGACTCATCAATAAAGCAAATAACCCTGAGGAGCTCCCTCAGGTCTTCACAAAGAGATTACAGAATGGAAAGTTGGAGAGGGCTTCTGCTTTTGTCCTTATATTTCTAATTACAGTTATTGAATCCAATACCATGACCAGGAGATTCAACTCGAAAGATCATCGTCCTCTTGGAGCTGGGAAGTCCCAACGCCATGCTGGCCTTCTCCAAGGGCGTGGTGGAGAGAGCTGATCTCTGTGGTCATCTTCCAATGACCTGTGGTGGAACTTAGCTCCATTGGGAAAACCATACCTGCAGCCTGCTAATACTTTTCAAAAAAGGTCCCTTGTTTTTCTCGATTGCTTCAGACAATTAAGTTGAAGTGATATTGGTTTGTTTTTTGTATTTTTTTTTTTTGGCTATCCTGTCAACTGTCCCTGCCACTTGGCCCCCTGGCCCGCATCCTTGGCCCGCCCATCAATCCGGAGAACGGGTCCTGTGACGAGGCGTACACGTCGTACAGATGGCTCGGTGTATGCTTATCCCTAAACTTTGTCACAGTTAAATGACAATAAATGTCACACAAAACGCCATAAGCACCACACTTTGTGTACCCGTGTGTGTGTGTGTGAGTATATATATAGTATATATATATACCCTGATGGGAGACGACAGGAACGACACGGGACAAGGACATAAAAGGCAAAAGTTGTGTACGCCAGCAGAGAGAGCATCGCATAAAAGTTTTCCCTTCCACCTTCCTGGCCGGGCCGACATGCTCCAGTTTTGGAGGATTTTTTTCGCGACTACTTACCCTCCCAGGGAGTAGTTGGATTTATGGACATTAACCGAGGAAACCTCTCTATTTTTTAAATAGTTTTGACATCAATCTTGCCTTTTTAGTACAATAATTAAAGGACTTCCTGTCTCTCCCTTTAAACCTTATCTGTTTTCCCAACTTTCCCTTATCAAAATTCTAAGGGTATTTAAAACCCTTCATTCTCAAGCCCATACCCATGACTCCTGTTGTCGTTCCTTTGGACTTTATTTTTTATCTTGTATATACTTTTATTTTTGTCTTCTCGTTGTAGATACTTAAGCCCGTGACGGAGGCACGTCATAACTTGGCCGTAAAACAGCTGACAACTGGGAGCCAAGGAGCCAAGGATCCAAGGATGTGTTATGGGGCCGAACCTGCCTGGTAACTGGTGGAAACTCCTGCCCACAGCCACGTTGTTTTAGTGGCTTAATGTGCTAAACAACTGCTCTGTAAAGGGACGACAGACAAAGGACATGCCAGAAAGCATTGAATTCCAGCAAAATTTAAGGACTTAGAACGAAGAAAAGACACTCACGGAAAAAGGCGCCCTGGCATCCACGGCAATAAAAAAAAACATCATGCGGGTAGTCACCAACCACCCACCCAGCCCCACACACATAGTCAACCCTAGCTACAGGAGACACTTTAAACTCTAGTTAGTGTAGGGGCCTTAAAGAATCCCCACTGTAGCCCGTTGCTTCGGTCTTTTTCGCTCAATTTGCCAAATTTCCCCCATGCACTCCACTCATTCTAGTCTGTATGGGATCCAGCCTACTCCAGCCTCGTTTGTCATTCATCTAACGGCCTCTCGGCCCGCCTCCTTGGCTCCCTCGGAGCCTTTGGGAGTCCTTGATTCCTTTGTGCCGGCTTTGTTTTCACTTTTGCGGGGGCGTGGAAGCGTCGCTGGCTCTGATTGTTTGTAAATAAAATCGTCAGTTTTATTGTCGCTGTGCAAACTTTGATTAAGAGCAGCGTCAAAGTATTGAAAAAGTCTAAGGGAAAGTAACTCCAAATGAATTTTCAAGATTGGTGGACCCGAAAACCCAAAAAAAAAAGGAACATCTAAGGGGAGATGACTTTAAAGCCAAGACGAATTAACTATACGCTAGCTGTTCTATATATTAAATCTTAATTAATAGATAGAGTTTTCTGCTTTAATAAAAAATAAAGAAACTTACCTTCAAGTTTACTTTCATAAAAGGGTTTTTACATGGTATTTACATGTCTTTTTACATTGTAATATTTGTCTTCAGTTAACGGTTCTTTCAGCTGGGGCTCCAAATATCTCCCAAACACATATACGCACACAGGAGGAGGAGCAACTGTACGAAAAAATCATAATAACACGTGATTAGTCAATACTAGACTTTAGACTCGACTTTGCTTTTATAAAGATCGATCTTACGCACATTTTAAAACATATCTTATCTTATACACAACGATTTAAAACCACATTTTTGTGAAAAAACTTTAATTAAATCACTGAAAACTAAACAAACGCAATGGCCCTGCCAACTCAGTCTTAAGGAAGAGCGGAAGAGGGAGAGAGTTAAGGATTGAAGGCGTCCGATCGAAGAGAGTAATGACGAATGAGAGCAGGTGATAGAGAAGGTAGTACTATTTAGTAGAAAGTGCGTATTTTTAGGTATTTTTAATACTAATTAGCTGATTGGTGCTAATGGAAACTTACATTTTACATTTTTAATTAAATATTAATCTTTTTTATAGCATACTTTTTAGGGCAGATAGACATCACCTTCCCTAAGTAGAAAATTTTTGAAGAATATTGTAATACTCTTAGATAGGGTATGGAAATACAAAAACGCCCCCCAAAAAACTAGTTGAAACTTTTCACGTAACGGGAATCTGCCCACCCCCCCCCCACACACACACACATAAACATATCAGCGAAAAAAAAAGCCAACAAAAAATGGAAAATTCAACAAACTTTACAAATTGAGAAAAATTGGCAGTTTTGACGGCATTTTTATTCGCATGCAATATTATTTTGTTATTTGCTCACTTTGGCTAGACACTGAAAGAAATAGTAATGATTTAGACATATTTTAAAAAATTTTAAAGTTTAAAAAATATATTTTATTGATATGTTTAGCTATAAAAAGTTTCATTCTTTTATTGATTAATTATTTTATAATATTTTAAAGAACATAAACTATTAGAAACTAAATGCAACAGTGCGTATACTTAATATTTGGATGGCTCTGATAATTTTTTCATGTGCTGCCCGCATATCCATACAGCTTCCCTTTGTTTTTGATTCTTGCGGCGTTTATTTTCCATTTCACCTGCCCAATTTTTTGTTATCCTTGCTGGCATTTCCAAAACTGCACTGCCACGTGACTCCTCCGATCCGAGGCCATGGCTATAGCCACTATATACCGCTATACTACGGTATGTATATGTGTAGGCGGGGCGGACAAAACACACAAATAACTGTCAAAGTTTCAATTCTCGGCGAAAGCAAAGCACGGTAAAGTGAAAAAATGGAAAAATGCCGGAAAATCCAAAGCAAACAACAGGAAAACAATGGGCGAACAAATTGAAAGCTTTCGATTGGTATTCCCCTATTCTGCACTTGTTTTCCCGCTTTTCACTTTTCATTAAAACACAAACAAAACTTCAAAATAAAAAAAAAACTGAAAAGAAAGAAAGTCAACAAAAAAATCCAGGAACTGCAAGTCGCACACGTTAGCCGGAGTCTATTAATATTGATGGGTCTTGGGGGGGCTCTTATTCAAGTCCTGTTTGTCTATAATTGAGCAATTTGAATTATTAAACTGGAAAACATATGAATATCCAAAAGAAAACCAAAAAAAGTGACTGACCATGACGGGATTCGAACCCGCAACCTCCGGATCCGAAGTCCGACGCCCTATCCGTTAGGCTACATGGCCTGTGTCGGGTTTCGAGCCCTCAATATTATTTTTAAAGTGCCGACTTCCAGGCCCAATCATCTCCCTTCCCCCCACCCAGAATTGCCCACCGGATCCGGTCTGGTAATCCATGGAGATTCTGTTTACTGTCATGTAAATACACTACCCATCCTTGAGAGCGCCAGTGAGAAGTACCTCCCGTTCTTCGAGCTGCACTCGAACCTCAAACAATTTTAATTATTTCCATGCCAAACGCAATAAGTGTGGCGAACGGGGGAAGGGGGGGTGGGGGTTGGTGGCGGACCGCAGTGTGGGCGTGGCTTGTGGTGTGTTGGCTTTAACGGGGAATTAAGTCGGGCAACAGGAAGTCAGCCAGCACAATAATTAAGACGAGCGCTCGAGGGGCAATTATGTGACATCAACTTGCCAATTTTAACCCCACAGCACCCGGCAGCTCTTCCTGCATCCTGACTCCTGCATCCTTGAGCCTCCATTTGCCGCTCGCAATCCGCCATCTTTTATCCTGCACTCTCGCAGCTTGCAAAAGCAGAAGGACCCAAGACAGTGGTTCAAAATTAAACATTTTCCCGCTAATTTTTAAACTTTTCCAATTTATTTTCAATAGATTTTAAAAAGATCTAAGGAGTCCTAGCTTTTGTAGTAATCAGTTGAGGAGTAGGCCCTGCTTTACTAGGTTGGGTCCAGTGCCGAATAGCTCGACACAATCGACACGGTTTCCCAACAATTCGGACTCGAATGACAAAATCTAAAATCAACTAAAACAAAAAAGCTGATAGCTTCTCCAAAATCGGCACTAGGACGCCGACAAGGACGCCGCATCGGAAGGACACACGAATCTACCAGAAACCGCATCGATACCGTAAGAGAAACCGTTTTATCCAAATTATCCAAAGAGATGAGTGTGGAACCAGGTGCCGGCGTCGACCGCAACAAGGCATCCGCCGGTGAACATCCTGCGATGAATGCCAAGCTGGTGGCCGTGGGACGCGCCATGGCCAGCGTTGTGGAGCGGGCTCGCCGCCTCAAGATGTCCAGCCTGGAGGGATACGATGGTCCGACGGGTAAGTCGAGTACCCCGACCACCCCGAGGGTCTCCTCGCGAATGACCAACAGCGGCGGCCGGTATGGCAGGCGACCAGGAATGTCGGCCCGATCATCCCAGCCGGGAGGCCGAAACACAGCCACCAGTAGTGGTGCAACCGTGCGCCGTCCTAAGAAGACAGAGACGACTCCATACCATAGGACTCCGCGCGGCGGCCAGTCCCTGACTGCCAATTTGCCGGTGCCGCCTCCACCGCCGCCCCCGTCGCCGCGCTGCCCGCAGGCCAGCGAGATCTTCCTGGCCCTGGAGCAGGCCGACAAGCTGATGGCCGAGTACCAGGAGACCGAGCAGCTGACCGACAACCTGCTCAAGCAGGCGGAGGCCATTAAGCGGGACCTGGAGCTGCAAAACGAGCTCCATCGCGACGTGGAACTAGTGCGCGACCTGGAGGTGGAGACCAGCGGCAAGTCCCTGCTCTACCTCATTGAAGCTGTCCGGGCAGAGTGCTACAGCGAGGATGATCAGGCCATCCGAGAGCGGTGCCTCCAAGCCCTGGCTCGCAGTGAGCGTCGCCATGCAACCGTGGTGGATGAGGTTGTAGACGACGAGGGCGACGACACGGACACCAACACCAACAGCGACACAGAAACCGAAGTGGAGCCAGAATCACTGGCGGAGAAAGATGAGTCTGGATCAGAGCAGGAAAAGGCCACCGATCTCGGCAACGGCAAGGCCACCCAGACCGATATGGAGTCCATGAGCTCCTCCGATTACAACTCTTCCCCAAAGAGCAGCAGCAGCAGCAGCCTTCAATCAGGGCGCAGTACCCTATTCTACCACATGATGCACTACGTCGAGGACAAGATCCTCGCCAACATCCATGGCGAGCCGGCCTGCTTGGGCCTCAAAATGGACATGGAACCGGGCGAAGAGTCCCCCGAAGAAGCTATTGCCGGCGAAGGAGCCGACCTGGGCGCAGGCGATGCCACAGGTGCCCATATCCTTGCCAAGGAGGCAGGAACCAAATCGGAAATCATTTAAATATTGTTTGTAAAGTTTTGTTTCACCATAAGTCGTTGATTTTATAATCAGTAATGAGAGAGTTTAGTCCCCCGTTTAATATTATATTTAGTTTTTAATTAAGGAAATCTTGGAGCTTGGAATTGGTCGGGACTCGCACCACGGTGCAGTGCAACTTTGTGCCGTCGAATGTGTGTGTTTTCGAGGAAAGTTTTCTTGTTAAGTTGCAGATTGAATGCCGCCGGTAAACACGGCGTCGCTCCTCCCGGCGGTGGAATGGGGGCTCCCAGGCCCCCCTCCTGCATCCGTCCCTGATTGAGCCAAATCCAGGCTCATAACTAATTGCCGACGTCGGCTCCGATGCCGGCGCCCTCGCTGGCTGTTGGCTGGGGTGCAAAGTTTAAATTAAGTTGCGTGTCATAGTCGAAAAGTTTTCCACTTATTCAAAAGAGGCACGTGTTCCGCCAGGCTGCTCCTGTCCCAAACTATATAGTAAGCCACCTCGCCCTGGAAGACGGATGCTGCTGACAAAGATGCATCGGAAACAAAAGGGATCATCCCAGCGGGATTATAGACATTTTCCAACTAATAAATAGGTTTCATTTATTTAGACATTTAATCAAATGCATAACATTTAAATGGAATTTTAGAGGCAAGTGCCCGGCGCATCCTTCGCACACCCAGCACCTCCTGTTTTTGTTTTTTGTTTTGTTGTTGTATCACACTCAATCTTAGGATAATTTCCGGTTGATATATGTCGACAGTTAATCATACCCAGCGGCCACTTTAGTTCTTCTTCAGCTTGGCCTGGCGCTGCGAGGGCGGGGACGGTGGCGAAGGCGTCTCGTCGAAGTCCAGGTAGTCGGCAAAGTCCCTTCGCTTGGACAGCGCCAGTGTCCAGCAGAGGATCCACAGGGGCAGAAGCACCGTAGAGACTACAAAGTACAAGAAGTTCCCGTAGATCTGCGAAGAAAAAGAATGAATCAGAGATGGTTGATCTTAGTAATCCTACAGCAAGCACTCACCACGGAATCGATGAGGCCATAGGCCGAGGCATCCATGGCCGCTGTGGCCGCCCGGAGCATGATCTTCTGCATGGGCAGCTCGGGGAACTGGTAAAAGGTCATGGCCAGCACTATCACGTACACAATCATCATGGGATTCAGGATCAGGGTGAGCAGCCTGACCGAGTTCCTGAACGAGGTGTTCGAGTTCTCCTCGGAGGTCTCCAGGGAAATCACCAAGGGCACCGTCAGCACTGCCACAAAGAAACCAAGGGCAAAGTTCAGCAGCCCGATGGCTATCAGGGCACAGCCATATATCAGCAGGAAGGCCACGTGCAGCAACTCCAGTCCACCAGGCGGCAGGACCACCACGAAGGGCAGTAGGAAGCCGATGAGGGAGAGGAAGCTGAGCACAGAGGTGGTCAGCGGTGCGGCGCCCATGGGGATCTCCAGGAAGTACTGCTGTAGGGGCAGCACGTTGCACAGATAGCCTATCGCCAGAGTAGCAACCAGATATATGAGCACCGAGCCGTAGGGCAGATCGAAGGGCTCATCGGGCTCCGCATCCACAGGGGGAGAGAGTTTTTTCTCTGCGCCAGCAGCTGATGCCGCCGCGGCCGCTGCTTCCATTTCCGAGGCCGACGGGAGTGTGGCCCATTTCAAGTAGGCCTTCACAAAGGCACAGGCCACCAGTGCCACTAGAGCCGGCATGTAGTCTCCAATGGAGATGTAGCGATCGTTGTTCACAATCACGTAGAAAAAGAAACTCTGATGGAAGCGCTCTAGAAGGTTGTTTAAGCTCCTGGAGATCCCCTCGATGGCTTTCAGCAGCGGAACTGCCGCCGATCCGGGGTTCCCCTTCAGCGTGGCATGTGTCTGTCGTCTGGCCGCGGCTATGGTGAGCGCATCGATCCTGTACCGGTGGAATAGTCCGTGATTCCCCGTCGGCACACCCGAAGCCTGGCTGGCCAGCATGGAAAGCATCCCCCGGAGGTTCTGCTCGTAGACGGACTGACTGTGCCGGCGCTTCTTGCGCGGTGCCTGCTTGTAGCCGGAGGCGATGCCCTCGCGGGCCATGATGCGCTGCACCAGATTGAACATGTCCAGGTTGGGCAGCTTGCCGTTCAGCCCCTCGATCCTAACGTCCACATAGTCTGAAATGAAGACACTCCAGATTACTTAACCACTTAGAGGCACAATATTCTCCTACTAACCGATCTCCAGATCCTGCACCTCAATGTTCAGAGCAGCCTGCAAGGAACCGGCTCGAGCCGGCAGATTTCCTGGACGCAAGTAGGACCTGTTGGCATCCGGAACCCGGTCGCCATCGTGGTAGGCCTCCAGCCAGGCCTGCATGCCCAGCTGCTCCTGCTCGGTGACGAGGAAGATGAGGTCCTTGGCCCAGTAGTTCTTGCGCCTGGCAAAGTCGGCAAAGGCCAGCAGCAAAGGAACGCTGGGCGAGATGTCCGTGTGTACGGAGCTCGCAGCTCGGTAAGGAGCGGTGAAAACAATGCCCTCCGTGGAGGCAATGCGGGGTGCCCGCAGAATCCCATAGACATTTTTCCCGTGGTACTCCTTGCCGCCTCCAAAGGGATATCTGAGGGTGTAGTTGTGGGTGTGCGTCTCCAAACCGAACTCGTTCATTTTGGCTGCTATCCAGGCGTGCGGCGTCGTCGATACATGGTTCGTGCGCTCCCGATGCAGCTCCTCCAGCAACTGGATGGCCAGTCGATTGGCGTCGACGCGAATCTCCGGGTAAACAAGACCTGCAAGGAAGCTTTAGTAATCCATGGGGGCAAACAAAAAAGCACAGTCTTTTACCTGGTGAAAGGGCGTTCTCCGAGAGGTATGTTCCGTGGTTAAACTCCGGCAGCGCTAGGCAGAAGAACCAGACCACACCCGCCACATAGAGTACAAGACACACTTTCCGCACATGACGCGCCAGGCCGTCTACCAGCTTGCTCTGCGTCGAAATGGATGGGTCGGACAGCAGGCCCATATCGTCAGCTATATCCTTGTGTCCAGCGCCGATCTCCAATCAACAGGAATCGCCAGGAATGACAGTGACAACAACAAACAGTGACCGGCAGAATGCGGGCGTTATCGATAACCGCCAATTGGGAGCCCAGCCTAGGGCGGAGTCATCAACCGATAGTTTTTTCACGAAAGCTTTGCCCGGAAATTTCGTATTTAAAAAATAACAACTCTATTTTCTTAAATAATCTTTATTAGTTAAATTCAAGTATTAATTGAATAAAGAGTTGAAATAAAAAAAAAGCGTTTAAAACATTAAACTGAATGGAATTTAAGTCGTGTTTCATTAAATCATAAGACCTGATTGTGATACAACAGCCTATTATATTATCTTACAAATTTAAATGGTTTTAGGCTTATAGCTACAAACTATAAAAAAATTGGTTATTCTTACAAAAAAAATTGGTTATTCTTAAAAAAAAAATGTATACAATTGCGGGAGAGACATAGAAAACGCAATAATATTAGCCGGAAACTCCGGACAGCCGGGAAGTAGACGCCGTATTGTGCGGCTTCCACACGAGATAGTCCAGGTCGATGGTGAGCTTCGGCTGCTTGAACTGCGGCAGTTGGAGGTGGTCGTGGATGGTCTTGGCGGTGACGCAGATCACATTCTGGCCCTTCCAATACTTGATCATCTTCATCGACTGCAGCGTATAGATGATGTCGTCGTGGGTAATGCCGCTCATCTCACTCAGCTCCTTGATAGTGGTCTGCTCCGGCGAGCAACGGTTCTTCATCAGCTCGAGGAGCGTGTACGCCCAATAGCTGCGGTAGCTAAGTCGGCCCAAGTCCGACAGCGGCTTCTCTGGACTCCCGATCACGCCCTCCTTCCGGGACAGCTCGTAGCTGAAGGCGATCAGCAGCTTACCGAAGCCCTTGCGCTGGTGCGGCGGCAGGACTAGGATGCAGGCCACGTTATTGTTGTCCAGCGACTTTTTCTCCTTGGAAAAGTAGCCCACGATGTGGCTGCCCTCGCGATCCGTCTCGCACAGTATGTAGAAGAAGAACGGGTCCATGTCGAAGTAGAGCACCTTGTGGTCGAGGAATAGCTTGGCCATCAGACAGAGCAGCTGGCAGTATAGCGGCTCCTCCTTTCCGTTCACCTCGAAAATGGAGATGTTGCCCTTGCGGTAGATCTCCCTGCCCGGTGGCTTCCGTCTCTCGCACACGTACTGGTGGTAGGCATAGCTCTTCCGCAGCTGCATGTACTTCAGACAGTACTCGCAGACGTACAGGGTCTTCGCTCTGCCGTACTCTTTTGGAAACGGGCTGTAATACCACGTGTCTATCTCGTAATTGCCGAACTGCAGCTTGTCGATGTTCCTGACCTTGGTGATCTTCTCGTGCTCCTTTTCCAGCGCCGCCTCTGACGCCGTCAGCTCAGTGTGGCTCTTCTGGACGTGATTGATCTCGTCGTAGCGCCGCTTCTGGTAGCGCGTCATCTTTCGGTCACTGTAATCGTAGCGGTTGGTTTCGCACTTCGACAGATAGTAGTCCTTGTAGCCCGTCCTCTTTGGTCGTTCCGCCGCCGCCGCTGCTGCCTGTTGGGCCAGCATCTGGCTGCTCGTGCCAGGCTGTTCGTTGATCACAGCCTGCTGGGGAGCCATCGTGACCCCGCCCAGGTCCTCGGCGTTGTCTGAAATGCGATGGCGACCCACCCAGCCGTCCAACCTCTTGTTGAGTCCCACGTAGTGCACATAATACTCATCCGGCGAGGCGGAGTTGTCCGAGGAGCGAACCTGTAGCACCTGACCGGCATGGACCGTGCCATCGTCGCGTCGAATGTAGTAGATCTTCTCCGACTTCTCGCTAATGTCGATCTTCTGGAGCATGGGATCGGCTGTGGAAGCCGACGTCTCCCGCGAGGTGCCGTCGTGCTCCACGGGGATACATTCGTCGTCCTCCTCCTCTTCCTCGTCGCTGCTGCTCTCCTCACCCTGGTTGCTGTCATCCGAGATGGTCTCAATGTTGGCGTTCAGCACCGTCCGAATGGGCAGCGGTGGCGGCATAATGCGCTGACGAGGATCACGTGGCGCCAGGCGAGGCGGAAGGGCGAACAACGGGGCCTGCCGAAGCTCCGTGACCTTATCGTAGACATAGCGACCACCTAAATACGGCGGCAATGCCATGGCTGTGCCTGCCCCCGCTCCTGTGGGCGATGCCGGCGTGTCTGGGATGTCATCTTTGTCCCCTCGAGGCAAGGGTGGTGGCGGGGCCGGAGGACCCAGTGGCAGTTTCAGACACAGGGGAGCGGGAATGGTGACCACCTCAGTTATGATGGCTTTGGTGGGAGCATGGGACAAATCGTCGATGTCGCTCACGCACACCACCGTATTCGGCGAGGGCACATCTTCGGTCTCCATATCCTCCTCCAGCTCCGGATCTGCAGGCTCCTCCGCCTCCACAGTTTCGGCCTCCGCTGGCTCTTGCATTTCCTCCTGAATTGGGTGCTGCTCCGGCGCCATCTCCGCTTCCCCTTCGCTAACCTCGTCGTAGCGGGAGCAGCTGTCCCCGCTACTTGAGGAAGAGGAGCTGCGGCTGGGGTTGCTGTAGTCCTCGGAAATGGGGCTTGTTTCGAGCCTTTCACGTTTTGGGGGTGGTCCTTCTTGGTCCGCGTCGGCTTCCGCTTCCGCCTCCGCCTCCGCTTCAGCCTCGGGTACTTCCTCGGGCACAGGCTTAGAACATGTTAGGTCCAGAGTTTGATATTCCGCCGACTGGTCCGAGCTGCTAATGTCGAGACTGGAATTTAGCTCTGCCGCTGCGTCGTCGACCGGCGTCCGGGGCGGTCCCGCGTGAATTGTATAGCCTTCTTCTTCTCCCGCCTGCCCACCTTCGGGCTCGGCTATCTCCTCTTCGCCGTGTTGCTGTTCCTGTTCCTGCTCGTGGCTTTGGTCAAGATCGTGCTCCTCTTCCTCCACATCCGCAACGCCACTCTGTTCCTGCTCCGCGTCGGACATCGTAAATATAATGAAATTCCTCAGCTACTACGTTCTATTCCGCTTCTCTCTTCTTAATTCTTTCGCGTTGTTTCTATGACTGAGCTAAGCTATCGATATATCGATATACGGCTGCCAGTGTTGAAGTCGTGTAAAGTTTTTAGATCGTCTGGTCGGTCTAAATTTTAGACCACACCAGATGCGGATAACATAATTTAAAAATCGTATCTTCGTTATCAGAATAAAAACCATTAAATATTTTCCAAATTTTTATTGAACATCTATCCTATAGAAATAACTCGCAAACAATTATTGGTAGATTTATGTGTGTGTATATTGCTACATACAGACACCTAAAAGCACATTATGAATTTGGAATTCTTAAAAAATCTTAAATGCATCGATAACAAATGAATATTTCTGCTTTGGTGTACCTGTGTGGGCTGATACTGCAGCATGCATTATTGCATTGCTGCACAAATCATAGGATTCTTTTACATATATATGTTATATACGATTTTAAATGTGTTAATGGGTATGTCTACGACGCGTGATCTTTATGGCCACGAGTAAAAAGAATTGGATTTGGATTTCCATCACATCGAATGAGTGTGTCGCCCTTTAAGGCTGAGTGACTTCTGACTAGGATGATCCCGATCCCGAACCTCTTTACGGTTCCTGCTCCCTCTTCCGCTCCCTATTTAGCGACCTAGCGGAGGGGCAGCTGCCGCTGCTGTCCCCGATCATAATAAAGGAGGTAAGCGGGCACGCTGAGCACTTCGTCGATGCTCACCTCTCGCACAATCGTGTCCGACGTGTAGAACCAGCTGAAGGAGAACCAAATACGTCTTTAGTTGCCCTATTCAAGTCAGCAGCATACTTACCGATGCGCGTTTCTCAGCGAGCCTCGCCGGTAGGTCACAAAGTGTCCGCTGTTGGCCTCGCCAGAGTGCACCACTACAGCCAGGAGACGGTACAGATTCTTGGGGAACATGGTGCCAAAGCCTTCCCCTCCGCCCACTCCCACGCCGTTGTTCATGGGCAGACTGGATGAGTACAGGGACATGGTAGACCCCCAGGGAGTTCCAGCCTAAGAGAAAGAGAAGTTGGTCTTGCACGCGAAATAAAAAGAGACAGAACACTCTCACCTGGCTGTTGAGATGCGGCTGCACAAAGCTATAAGGCGCCATCGAGAGACTCTCGGGGAAGTGGACATAGTCCTGCCGCTTGCACACCTGGCCCGTGGGCAGCCAGACTGTGCGCGCAATATGTATGCAGAGGCACGCCGGAAGCTTGGCGAAGGTGACCGACTTGGTGTGGGTGGTGGTCTCGTTACAGGAATCGCACTTGACGTCACTCAGATCCTCGGACGTGATGTAGTCGCTGAGCAAGTGGCCCAGGCTCAATCCCGTGCGACGCTGCGGGGGCAGATTCAGGGTAACACTGTCGAACTTGTCGTAGCGGACTGCCGACTTGGAGCCGCAACCGTTGCAGACTATCTGCGCTCCCATGGCGCCCTGAAAGGGATGCGCTACCTGGCTAGGCATCATGTTCGACCAGATAGAGACGCGCCCAGGCCCGCGATGCAGTCGCTCCAGCGACCGACAAGAGCTGGACACTCTACGATTAAGTCCGAGCTCCTGTGACTGCGGCAGACGCGCCCGTGACATTCTCTCTCCTCCTGGTCCGCCGCCTGACGAGTTCAACACGTCGATGGGCATTGATTCGGCTGCAGCCGACGAGAGCGGAAAACCAAATGGTGTTCCAGGCGACACGGCATCCAGGAGCATAGTGCCCAAGCGATCGTTTCCCTCGCGTTCGCAAACCGAGGCCGGCGAGTCCGGGGTATGCGCCTCGGAGCGAACCAGACGAGTCAGGCTGGTGCTCTCGTCGTATTCCATGTTCAGGAAGTCTGTGAGCATGGCACTAGATGGTCTGTTCGGCTGATCTCCAATTCTTTGACTTGGAGGGGTAAACAAAAGAGGTTAATGGACAATTGAAACAATAAATGACTCTTCTGCTTACCTGGGACCGGCCATGGAGCTAATGGGTCGGAAACCACCCACAGGCGTAGCCGTACCTGCTCCCAGACCAATGCTGCTGGTGTCATCGTTGTCTCCCCCACTGGCCAAGGGCAGGGCATCAGATAGACAGCCTATAGGCTGCGGCCGGGTGGCCTCCTCCTCCAAAGACGAGAGCAGCACGTGGAACAGCTCATGGGCGTCGTGCTCCTCCTGCGGTATTACCCACCCAAGGGCGTTCAGAGCACGAAGTACAGCCCCGGGCGAGTGCGGATCTCCGCGCAGGGTAGCATGCGTTCCGTTGACCACCTCCAGGGTGTTCAACATGGAACTGATCAGACTCCGGCGGTCTGGCGAGGCTCCATTGTATAACTGCAACCAAGCGATGAACTGTGGGCAGGCGGCTAAAGCCTGAAGTAGAGTATTCAGGAAGCAAGTGCGGCCAAAGTTGTGAAGTCCGGCTATTTGGCCACGGCGCTGGCGCAGGCGGGAACCTATGAAAACAGGGGATTCAACTGTGTGAACATAATTGCGTCAGATGAGCTGCCGGCCAACTTACCAGAAGGGCCCCAGAAAACAAAAGCTCCTACAACGGCGGCCACCGTCACCCCGGCGGCCATTAGAATCTTTTCGCTTTCCATTGGATCCTGATGTCCTGATTTTTTGGGGCTGACGGAAGCTAACAGCGGGCGGGGGGGTAAAAAGAACTACAGCATTGGTTATCCTGCTGCGCCTATCCTGTTATTGTCGTTGAAATTGTTGCTCTCCACTCGTTGCCGATTGGCGACCACCAACGCGGATGTCCTAGTTTGTGAAAACGGCTGGAATTTAAATGTTTTCTTCCTCAAAAAAACAAAAATACTGGAAAACCACTTTTTCCCAGAAATTTTTTCACTGATGTACTGGGAGGTCTTCGCAACACTACGCCCCCAAAGGCAGCTGATGGCACGGTCGCTGTACAACACTTATTTACCTGCAAAATTTAAAATATTGGCGGCAATTTATAAAATTTCAAGAAGTATAGTACGGATTGGTTCTTCCTTGGGACGGGTTTCCTTGATTTGGTTATTCTCCTTATATTCTCTTAAAAAATATAGTTTTGCAATTCCCAACAGGCGAAACATTTGATATAATTTTACAAAATATGCAATCTTGCAAATGGTTAGGTCGAATTCGTTGCCAAATAATTGAAAGTCGTTTAAGGGAGCTTCTGTAGTATTCGCTTTGTTTTTATCACGAAAAGTGCAAAATCTATGGTGTTACTCAGCAGAGGAGTATGTGTCTTGTACAAAACATGTAAATGTATCAACGTTTAGTAATGACACTAAACGCTAAAGTGACTAATTTCCCAGCTAGGCAAATCTTTGAATGACAATGCTGTGAATGTATCAGTTTTATATTTCAGAACTATATTTATTTTTAGTACACTTTGAAAAACCCCCCTAAATTTGACACCTGGCCACACTAGCCAGCCAGCTGAATGTGAAAGGCAGAGAGAGAAGGGAAGAAACACATAAAGCACAAAAAACAAACAAAGCTGGCGCTGAGCAGTCCATTCGAATTGTTAGTTACGATTGCACTATTTGGAAATTAGTCGCCGTTGTGACAGCACCGTGTAGTAGCTCGGGAGTGCTAAATCCAGAAGGATTTTATAAAAAATTTCAATTTCTTCTAAATTTGAAAGTGATTCAGAGGGCCTCTCTTTTTCTGGAAACTTCTGTGGTAAGTTGGTAATCTCGAAGGCCTAATTGCAGATTACAGGGCTGCCCCCCTCCCTGTTTCTTCCAATTTTGTTTGCCACCCACTTTTCCCTGTCCTTGTGTCCATTTTTCCCCCACTTCTCAGCTGAGAGATTGCTGCGCAATAGGAAAATACGCACACACACACACAAGGGTTTTTCGTCTCTTCTGTTTTGCTGGCTGCTTTACTGCGCCGTTTGTTTATGTCGCCTATTCGTTGGCGTCGTTGTGCAATTGCTCCAATTTGTACGCTTTTTTAATTTCGGAATCTGTGTCACGATGCTTGCAGATTTTCTAAAACCAAATGTTCGAGAATATTCGAGCCTATTCGATTTCAAACCGAACGGTTAGTTGCAGTCTTTGTTTTGTTTCCCCCTTTCTCAAGCTGTTCGCTTCTTTGTTCACACACACACACACGAACACACGTGCGCACTCACTTGTTTTCCTTTCCTTGTGTGTGTGTCACGTTTAACGGACTTTTACGGTGTGTTAGAGTACAGTGAATATTGCCTAAGAGTAAAGTATAGTATAGCCTCGAAGGAATCAGCTGATAAAAATAAATCAAGGTTTTTTTGACAGTTTATATTTTTTGTTAGATGCTTTTTTTATGTGAAATTGTTGCCACATCAGTTACATATAGACAGTTTCAGACATTAGTGGGGTATATTTAGAAACTAGCGCACTGTTTCTCAATGAATATAATCGTATTCGAAATATTTCCAAACACAACCCCCCACACCCACCCCAACCACTCCACCCGATAGTCACTGTATTTGAACCCCATTTGAACATTTCCCAGGCCAACTGAACTGAAACTGACCCTGAGAGGTGCTTCGGCGACGACCCCGAAACAAAGGAAGGCGCAGGCCCAGTGCATCACTGGCAGCAACGTAACTGCAGCAGCTGGAAAGCTTAACTGGCCAGAACCAGTGCTAACCGAATTTGGTCAGAACCAGTTTGCAACTCTCTTATTTGCGACGCATTTCCGCGATTCCGTGACCAGCTCTTCTAACAAAGACGCATTAGAAATGGAAGCCAAGGGCAACGAAAACCAAGGCCAGAACCAGCCGGAGCCTGGTCATCTCCAGGAAGATCTCGACGAGCGTCGCATCCGCACCGACAGCGAGAGCTCCATCGACAGTATGACTCGGTTTGTGCTCCCCAGCCTTGGCGGAAGCCCCCCAAAGATTGTCACCCTGGACGAGGTCTCGAGCATGTTCAAGAACCTCCGCAACATGGAGCTGGCTCACGAGATAGCCCTCAACCCGGACTTCAAGCTGCAACAGTATGAGCCGCCGCTGGACAGCCTGGAGGGCCGCATCAAGACCATGGTTCACAAGGCGTTCTGGGACCTGCTCCGCCAGCAGCTGGAACGCCAGCCTCCGTCATACGACCAGGCCATTCGTCTGCTGGCCGAGATCAAGGAGTGCTTCCCCCAGCTTCTATCCCCGAACAACGAACGGGCCCTGGCCCACATCAACGAGGTGCTCGACGACGCCGTCATTCGCCAGCAGGCGGAGCGCGGAGTTCTCGACTTCAAATCGTACGCCAATTTTGTTATTAATATTCTGGCCAAGTCCTGTTCCCCGGCCCGGGATGATGCTGTGGCCAAGCTGCGCGAAATCGAGGACGTGGTGGACACCTTCCGCAGCATCCTCGAGTTGATGACCCTCATGAAGCTGGACATGGCCAACTTTATGCTGGCCCTGGCCCGCAAACAGATCGCTGCCAATTCGGTTCAATACGAGAAGGAGAAGTTCAGCAAGTACCTACGCGAGTTCCATGGAAATGGTGAGTCCCTATTACAGTTGTAGCTTCAAAGAGGAGATACCTAATGCATAGCATTTTCCAGCTGGCTTCCCGGCCACCGAGGATTGGCTGAAGCGCCATCGCACCGGCAGCGCCATGGACGAAACCATTTACAATGCCTACATGCAGCTGCTCGACTATCCGGCCGACAAGGAGTTCCCGGAGCTGCTGCGCATGGACAAGGAGCGCTTTGTGGGCCTCACCTGGAGGGCCCAGCGCCTGATCCTGTGCGCTTCGCTCATCTCGATCGCCCAGAGCACTCCAATCATTTCACAGAGACGCGAGAATCGCGTTCAACTGGCCCAACAGCTGGACATCATAGTTCAGGACGTCAAGAATGAAGAGTAGGTATATCCGTCTCCTGATTCGGTCTCCATTCTAATGTTCTAATCCTCCACACAGCCAAGTACCCACTGCCATGGAAAGCTGCTACGAGCAAATCCGCTCCTTTGTTAACAAGGTTCTCAGTCAGGAGCAGATGCCGGCCATGAGCGAGGCTGATCAGGATGCCCTGAAGAGCCATGTGCTCCGTCTGGCCGACAAGACTTCTCCCGTTCCCAGTCTAATGGGTGAGCTTTTGCGATAACATACTCCATGAAGATGTAAGCCTATAACCTCTTACCTCCTTTAGCCAAGCGACTAGATGGCTATGTGCGTGTCGCCTTGCGCTCCAATGGCAGCATCCCGCCACCGCCAGCTGGATTCGTGGACTTCCAGGAGGAGCTGGTTGCATTTATTGCCTCCTTCCGGCGCCTGGTCTCCTACAATCACGCCGTTTTCGGCGAACACTTCCACCAGATCCTCAGCCAGAACATGGCAGCCGTCGACGATGATACCGAGGCAGCCTCATCTGGCGCTGGCATCTCCACTGCTGGACAGGCTCAAGTGGCCAAGCCATAGGGAGCAGATGAGAAACCCTTTCTCAGGACGTAGAAAAAACGAAAATATGAAAAGCACACAACTCTCTAATAGCCTGTATTACACTACCGGAATCGGAGGATGTGATCCAGAGTTTGGACGACCCGGAACAAGAGTAGAACTCACTCGGAGACTCGCGTGCGAGTGCCCCCCTTCTCCATATATGTATTGTACACCTCCTCGACAGTTCCCTGTGACTCCGGCGTATATATTCGGCCCACATCCTTAACCACCAAACTAAAAAGAACAAAAAACGGAAACCATGAAACCAAAACCTAGCCCCCAGAATTCTCGGAGCCTCCGCTGGGGCTTGCTGGGGCGACTGTGATAAAGAAGAAGAAACGTTTTTATGTGTAAAGGCTCCTCGTGGGCTCCTAACTTCACTCTGACAGCTACTGATCCAATACTATATACATACTTACCATGGAAATATATATATATACATATGTGTGTGTACCCCTCTAGACTAACCCTACAAATACAGTTTAACTCTAATCCCCATATATGTCTGTAACCAGGATCTAGTTTAGTTAAATGGTTCTATTGATCAATTGTGGACTCGCGGAATATGTGCAAGCATAGATGCTTATTGTATCTTTACTTATATAGATTATCCTTATATACAAGTGGCGTTGTTTATCGGCGCTGAACGAATAAATACAATGAATCTAACAAATAGCCTAACCCTTCTTCTAGAGGACCTTTTCTTATCATTTATTTTGTGATAAAATTCGATTAATTGTTAAGTTTTTCATGTTGGCATATTTCAAATCTTTATTTTTACAAATATATTTCATTTATATCTTAAAATTATTATTTAATAAAGTATACATTAATCAAATTACAAGATAATATGGGGTTTGTATTCTTTTCATAGGGATATAGACCATCTTTCGAAAAATGTTTTTTCAAAGGTATTAGTTTTGGAAAATAATTCTATAATAATTTTGAAAAATAATCCCCTGAATGTAGCCCTAGAAAACATGCAAATATTGAGTGGAAAATCATAATCAGTTACCCCCCTTTAAGCGGTATTTTAATAGGGTTTTACTGGATCACTTTTCCGACCCTCACACGGTCACACAGTCAAGGCCAAGAACAGAAGCAGAAGAAAACGCGGAAAACCGAAAAAGAAAACAACAATTTCGGAAAGCTGGACAACTTTTTGCCACGCATGAGAGCAGCACCAGATCCTGAAGATCCAAAATGGGACCTAGAACAAGCGTATCCTTTGCCGGCTGCGGCTTCCTGGGCATTTACCATGTAGGCGTGGCAGTCTGCCTGCGCCAGCACGCCCCCCAGCTGCTGTTGGAAAGGATCGGTGGAGCATCGGCCGGAGCTCTTACCGCCTGCTGCTTGCTGTGCGAGCTGCCGCTGGAGACGATGGCCGGCGACTTTCTGCGCATCGTCCAGGAGACACGCCGCCACTCCTTGGGCGCCTTCAGTCCGTGGTTCAATCTGCCGGACTGCCTGCTGGAGGGGATGCAGCGTCGGCTGCCGGATGATGCCCACGAGCGGGTCAGCGGACGGCTGCACATCTCCCTCACCCGGGTCAGCGACCGCCGGAACGTGGTCATGTCGGAGTTTTCCAGCCGCTACGAGCTGCTCCAGGCTCTCCTCTGCTCCTGCTTCATACCCGGCCTCTCGGGACTGCTGCCTCCCAAGGTTAGACTTCTGTTATCCACAGGAGTTGATTAAACCTCCCGGTTGTCTCTTTCAGGTGCGAGGAGTACGCTACATGGACGGCGCATTCTCCGACAACCTGCCACTGCTGGACGAGCACACGGTCACAGTAAGTCCCTTCTGCGGGGAGAGCGACATCTGCCCCCGAGACCGGAGTCCACACATCCTCCAGATCAACCTGAACTGGGCAAACACCTGTATCCGGCTGTCCAGACGTAACCTGAGGCGTATGGTGCGCATTGTCCTTCCCGGTCGCACGGACTTTATGGCGTCCTTCTGCCAGCAGGGCTACGACGATGCCTTGTACTTTCTGCGCAAGAATAATCTTCTCAAAGACGACACTGGCTCTCAAGTGACGCAGGAGAGGGAGCTCATGAACTGGATGCGCCAGCAGGACGAGCCAGAGGATGCGCTGCAGGATAATCAGGAGGTATTGGAAGATAAGAGGACTCTTGAATACCCAGAAGAGCAGGAGCAAAAGGATCTAAAGGATGGAAAATGTGTAGAAAAGGAGGAGTCACTTCAGAAGAACGGAGACAAGCAGAAATACTCGGAGCTGGAACTGGAAAAGGAGAACCTGCACCAAGCGCTGGAGCCGGCGAGGCAGGACCGTCGCCTGGACGACGGCTACTCCCTCTCCCTGCTGACCAGACCTTGGTATCTTCTTCGCCAGCTCGTGATTGCCCCGCCACGGCTGGGCCGGATCGTGCGAAGCCTTAGCCACCGCCTGACCCTCTACGATCAGCCGCACTTTGATCTCGCCATGATGCAGGCCCCCACCAGCCACGCCCCCGCCCTGCCGAGGCGGCCCCCCTTGACCGATAGCGATAGCTCCTCCGGCGATAAGGGCCGAGTCAAGGCCAGCCGCTGGAAATCGGGAAGTGGGGAACTGGACTAACCGTCAGTTAGCATTATGTATGTTTGTTTATCGGAATCTCGTTAGCGCCTAGGCCTTAATGTTTAGAGACTATATTTTATTTTAGAACTGTTTAATTAAGTAATATTCGTCGTGCGTCGTTCTACAATAAGTTAGGGTAGGTAGACATTGTAAACTTCAATTGCTGTGACACTAATAAAAATTACTGTGAGAGATACTTGTATCTTTATGGGCCGCACTTACGACCCATGGCTTGGAACCTGTAGAACGAAATCGTAAATCCGCACTTGGCAAGCTGCCCAGATGAGCAAGTAGCTCCTGCGAAAGACTGACGGATGGGTAACCTTCGAGTTTCTGACGCAGATCCGCAGGTGGGTGGCTGGGAGGCAGGTCGGGAGAACCGAGAACTCGACCAAATCGGCACTCATAACACACAATATAGTACAACACCGTTCTCAATAATCAAAAGGCCCGAGAATGAATAATAAGAATCACGCCACTTTGTGTACTTTGGCACTTGATTCTTCTCCTCTCTCTCTCTCGCACGGCTTCTCTTCTGATTGGGGCTGATTGCCACGCCTCTTCCGCCGCCCTGCTGAGACTCATCCTGACGCTTTATCGCCCTGGCTCCCCTCACCTCGACTTTTGATTTTATAAAGTCATTCAGTGAAATAATTACACTGCAAGAAATATAATTAGATCCAGATAAAGATCTGAATATCTATATAAACCACTGCTTAACTTCTTGATTAGAGTTTCTTTCAGTGTAGTCGTGTCGCCCCCCCTCCCCAATCTCCGCGATAAGATTGCCCCTTGGCAACTGGATCCGAGGGGGCCTCGTCATCGCTCTGGGAAGACTCGGATCGGACGGGGAGGCACGGGAACCAGACTGAGGCTAAGTCTGGTCCAAAGTCCAAGCCCATTAACATATTCACACTCATTCCGCGGGCACTCCACCTTGCGGTCGGCAATTCCATTACATATAACGATCTTCTCAACGAAGAAACTAGTTTCTCTAGAAGATCGCCCTGTAAGCAAGTACTATTTTTTCCAAGTGCACGTGTATCTGTGTCTGCGGTCTGTTAGGAACCCGTCCGACGAGTCACGGGCTCCACAAAAAAATTAAAAGCTAAAATAAAAACAAATACCAAGACCTGAGAGAAGAAGCCCTTCTTCTGGCTGGCATTCTTCCCTTCCCAGTCTCCGACAGACTCATGAATATTTTTACCCTCAAAAGCCTCGAAAATTATGCCAAGTATGCCGGCTTGTACCAGATTGATTCCCGTTCCAGACATGGGATGGCATGTTCCTCTTGTCGGGAGTGCAAATTAAAGTGATCGTGGCGGCCATGGAGCATACAAATGAGGACCAGGGCAGGGCCGGGCTGGACAGGGCAGGAGCAGCTCCAAAGGAGACCGAAAACGGATAATTGTGGGCCCATTAACGCCATCATTATCGGCATGGTGAGGGCCTCTCTGTCAGGTAGACTCCCACCTTACACTGCCGAAACGCACTGTATTATCTCGCCGTACCATTATCATGAAAAGTTCTATAAATTCGGTCTGAACTCTACTCTGAACTGTATATATATATATATAATTATAAATCAAGCTGGTGGCGATAAGGAGCCTCCGGAAAGGCACAATCATGGTATGGGGGGGGGGGAATCTATATACATACCTTGGGCTTATCGTTCAAGTTTCTAGAATCTAGAATAAAAAAAAATGCATAGCGACTTCTTGTTCATAGTTCCAATTTCTTTTTGGGTTTTTCCTTTTTTTTTTTATTTTTAATCATTAACATTATCATTCTAGTTTAGTTTAGTTTTTAGTTTTTAGGGCATAATTCATTTTCATTAGCAAATTAGCAATTAGAAATCATAGAAATAGCTTTTAGGTATTTATAGGTTACGGATACGTATAGCTAACGTATATATATTTATATATATATATATATATCAGTGTATATATTAGGCATATATAGGCATATATATATATAGTATGTAGTATTATTCAATGCATTCGTGGCACTCTTCTGACGTTTTGAATTTTTTAGCACAGCTAAAGATAATGCTCCTACTACTTCTCCCGATCTCTACTAAACATAATGCGATCCTTAGAGCTACGGGTGTGTGTGTGTTGGTGGTTGGGGGTTGGGGGGTAGGGGGTGTGTGTGTGTGAGGAGGGTTACTTCAAATAAATATTTACAAAGCAAACATTGGTGTGGAGGCAGGGGGGACTGTGAGGTCAAGAAACCTTCTCCACTTCTGATGATCATCGGTTCCGACTTGATATCATCGGGAACTCAATGGAAAAAAAATTTTTACGCAAAAAAAAAATAATAAAAAATTACAATTCTAAATACAATTTAAAAAAATGGGCGTCGTGGGAACTGTGTGCGCTCTAGTGTGGGTGTTTTGGGTGGATAATATCTATCATTAGATATGAAATATATAGGGCTTCGGCTTCTCTGGATGGAGCACTACTGAGCCGCCGCCGGTTTGCTCTTGGCCACTTTGGGTGGACCCTTCGGGGCGACCACAGCTGTCGACGAGGACTTGGAGTTGGAGTTCGAGTTGCTGTTAATGGTGGTGGTGGTGGTAGAGTTGGTACTGCCACCTGGTCCGAACGGTGAGCATACCTCACTGGGCAGCGTCGATTGCTCCACATTGGTGCCCATCGATGAGTTGATAAAATTGATGTACTGATGGAGCTTGAGGGCGGCTATCAGGGAGCTCAGATAGTCGTTGATGTTGCCCTTCTGGACCTGCTTGATCTGCCGGGAGACATTTCGATAGACGCGACGTGAGATCTTGTTGGATAGCCGTCCGACTGTCTGTACTGTGTGTAGGACTGGGTCCTCGCTGGCGGGAACTGGCACTGCAAAAACCCAAAAAAGGATGCTATTAGTTAAAGGATATTAATACTACATTGTACAACAATTAACATTCAAGAAGCAGTAGTATCTACTAATTTTAATCGTTAATTAATTAAAGCTCTTGGGTAATGGTAGTTTTAGGGTTGAATCTAGGGTGGTGCTTACCATAAACTTGTTGAGTTCCCTATCGATAATGCCTATTATCTCTGGATTTCTTCTAACGTACTCAACAATTTCGGTTATGATTTTCAGGGACATGGAAAGGAATACCGTCGAGGCGGCCACTAAGAATCTATCATCAATCTCTTGATCGTAATCCTGGTCGTAGCTGGTCTCCCCAACAACAACAACTACCAAATAGTACAGAAAGAGATAGAGAGAGAAATTAATTTAGAAAATTAGTCACTTTTTTTAACAGTTAATTATAGTTAAGGGGGGGAGGAGTATTTTAAGGGTCTAGGACCAGGATCAGGATCAGGATCAACATTTATTCCTAAACTCGAAAAATCGTAAATATTTCTGTTTTTTATTTCCCACTTTTTGGTTTGGGGGGGGTCTTTATTTTTCTGTGCTAAGACTAAAGGGGGGGTACAAGAATTATTGCCATGCTTGATTAGTGTTCATGCTTTCGTATTTAATAGCTATTTTTATTAGACAATGTGTTAGTGGTGGACAAACAGAAAAAACAAAAAAAACGAGCGAGCAAATATCAGATCAGATCGGATCGGATCGGACCTGGAGGACGGATCGGGTGGTGGAACTTACTGTCATTTTCAGAACTTTTGCCATTCTGCACGACGGCATTTTGTTTATCATCTGAGAATTAAAAATATTTACGATTTAAATTTAGCATTTTGTTTACACACCGGGCACAATAGATATAGAGGGGTAATAGAGGGGAGGAGGTGGGGCACGAGCCAGCCATCCATCCAAAATGGAAGCAAGCCAAGAAATAATGCTTTCATATATAGAATATAGGTTCGCATAATGTGTAGACAGACATAAGGTTTATGATTTCATTTTTTGTTTGCTTTTCTACAGATTCTGGTATTTATTCTAAAGTTTCTATAAACTGCCATGAGGTACTCAGGTACTTGACTCCAAAAACATATGTATAACTCTCCCAATTTTCATCCGATTCTTGAAAGGAGGGAAGTTCAAGATTTGGGATTCGATTCTCTATAGATCTGTATTTAAATCTAGAAACTAAATATTTTTCACATTTTTTTTATCCGGGAGGACCCTTTGGAAAATGAAGAGATCTCATATAGGACCCACTTTGAAGGTCATATCTTGGTCATTATTTCTCCGATCCTCAAGAGGAATACCTTAAAAGAATTGTAGACCGATTTCCTTTAAAACTGCATAAAAATCTAAATACGAAATATTTTTTTAATTTTTTGTCAAATTTTGCTATTGGACCCTCTGGAAAATGATGAGATCCCATATATGACCCACTGGAAGGACTATATCTTGGGTAGTTTTTCCGATTTTGGAAAGGAATACCTTTAACGAATTGTGAATTGATTCTCCTTAAATCTGCATTAAAATTTAAATAAGAAAAATTTTAAAAATTTTTTATTAAATTTTCCTGATGGGACCCTTTTGGAAAATGATGGGATCCCACATATGACCCACTTGGAAGGACATATCTTGGCCAATATTTCTTCGATCCTCAAGAGGAATACCTTAAAAGAATAGGGGACTGATTCTCTTTAAAACTGCATTTAAATCTAAATACAAAATATTTTTTCGATTTTTTGTTAATTTTTCTGATGGGACCCCTTTGAAAAATGGTGAGATTTCATATATGACCTTTTTGGAGGGCTATATCTTGGCCAATTTCCATCCGATTCTTAAGAAAAATGCCTTAAAAGTTTTGTAAATCAATCCTCTACTTAAAAAATTAAAAACCTTTTAGGAAAATGATTGGAAAATTAAAAAATAAAAACCTTTTTTAGGACCTCTCCAATAATTTCAGAAAATCATAGATCGAGAAAAGTGATCCCAAGTCTTTGGACTATACATATGTATCTTGAAACTCTCAACTCACCATTATCCTCCTCCACATCGGACTCGCACTTGGGGAAGTAGTACTCCAGAAGACGCTCGGCCAGGGCAGTGGTGGTATCCACACCGTTGACGGCCAGACTACCGTACTGGGTGGCAAGGACCTCGTTGGCCTTCTGCCAGGCGAGATCCTTCAGGGAGGCAGCCTTCTGCTGGCCAGCGGCCTTGAACTTGACCACGCGCTCCAAATGGGGCTGCACCACATCGATAACCTTGCTCTTGGCCTGATTGTAGATCTCCTGAGGTGTGTCCTTGATGATGGGCGCCTTGACCTCCAGCTTGTCGATGCCCTTGACGAGGGTCTGGTCCACGTAGGCGATCGGTTTGTCCAGCTTGGTGACGAAGGGGGCGGCCGTTGTTACGGCGCGTGTCACACAATCCTCGGCAGCGGTCAGGGCCCATTCGAAGACTCGGTTCTTGCCTGAAAATACACGAGATATTATTGTGGGCTATCTATCTATGCATGTGTGTGATATTAATTGATTTGTTTGCTCAGGTTGTTGCTTATGAAATTTCTCGAATGGAATTTTGTGCCATAGTTCACATGTGACATAAAAGCGAGGAGGGGAGGGGAGGAGAGGAGAGGTGGGGGCTTATCAGCTATACAAAGGAAAGAACTCGGAGTGATAAGCAACTGCGCAGTTCATGATTGTGGGGCCTGCCCCGCCATCAGTCTGTCCGACAAGTTTAGACTTTGATAGCTTTAGTTCGTCATACGGCAAACACATCATCCAATCCCGAGTCCCCACTACCCCAGACCCAACCTCAGCCGCCAGCCGCCCCCCTCCTCTCTCTCTCTGGTCGCTATGCCTCGAGTGGAATATCACAAACAAGTCGAAAGTCCAACTACTGCTGGATTGGGATTGGATTTGGAGTCGCAAAGCGGCGTGTTTACATATTCATCTCCCAACTGGGGGCATTCTCGTTACAGATAAGGAGAATAGTCTCGATAGGTTAGATATTTTTGGGCAAGATCAGCTTGGCTGAGAGGGGGCGCTCGGGGGGGGGGATGGTCTCCTGCTGGTCGGCGCCTCTGCGACTGCAGCCCATGCTTGTTGTGTGTGCTACGTGCTGCTCGTTTATCGCTCGTTCTTTTGCGCCTTCGTTCGCTATTGGTTTTGCGTCAGCTCTTTGGCTTGGCCAAGTTTTTATACCCTTGCAGAGGGTATTATAATTTTGTCCAAAAGTGTGCAACGCAGTGAAGGAGACATCTCCGACCCTATAAAGTATATATATTCTTGATCAGGATCACCTCCTGAGTTGATATAAGCATGTCCGTCTGTCCGTCTGTCCGTCTGTCCGTCTGTCCGTCTGTCCGTCTGTCTGTTTCTACGCAAACTAGTCTCTCAGTTTTAAAGCTATCGTCTTGAAACTTTGCACACACCCTTCTTTCCTTTGCACGCAGTATATAAGTCGGAACGGCCCGGATCGGCCGACTATATCCTATAGCTGCCATATAACTGATTGATCGGAAATGGTATAACTTTGGTGTTTTTAGAGTTAGAGAGTTCAAATTTGACATGAGAGCTATTTTTGGCAAAACATTACGACATGCCAAATTTCATAAGGATCGGCCGACTATATCTTATAGCTGCCATATAACTGAACGATCGGAAATGACCCAACTTTCGTGTTTTTGAAGATAGAAAGCTAGAACTTGATACACATTCTATTTTTGGTCAGTTAATCCGACCTACAAAATTTCATTAGGATCGGCCGACTATATCCTATAGCTGCCATATAACTGAACGATCGGAAATGGTATTTGGTAGAAATATCAACTTTTGTATTTTTGAAGATAGAAGCTTGGGACTTTTTTTTCGATTTTTTATTGTAATTGATTGGTTTTATTATGATGTAATCATAAGGATTGGCCAACTATATCCGATGTTTGCAATATATATCCGGTTTTAGCTGCAAGGGTATATCAACTTCGGCTCCGCCCGAAGTTAGCTTTGCTTTCTTGTTTTATTATGTAAATTTTTCCAACCAAATTTGAACTTTGAACGCGGCACGTCACGAGGGCAAAGTGCCGGTGAGGGGAAACGAGAACTCTCGACGTTGCTAGGTCATGGTTTTTGTTGTTGCTCTCCCGCTACTCTTTCGAGTGACTTCGATTATTGACTCGGCCCGCCATCAATTAAACTCAATTGAGCCTAATTCCTGCCCATTGCCGGGCAATTAAATAGAGTTGTTGGCCTGGCCCAGCCAGCTCGAATTCGAAATCGAAATCGAAACCGAAAAAAAAAAAAAATAAAGACAAAATGGCGAAGGCAAAGCAACGGTTTCAATTGCATGCGCTCTGAATTGTAGTTGGTGTTGTTGTTGTTATTATTGGGGCTGAGCTTTGTGGTTTCTTTCGTTTCTCAGTGCATCGGATTCGTTTCTGTTTCTGTGCCGTTAGGCGGGGCGCCGTTAACCCGTCGAGTTCAATGCACTTTCAATGCACTCGAACTGCACTTACCTTTTACTTTGCCATAGACATCCTGTGATTTGTCCCAGGCGGCATTCACAACCGGCAGCTTAATGATCCTCTCGAGTGACTCTAGGTGCGGCAACAGGTCCTTTGCATCCTTGGGCTGCTCGGACTCCACCACCGATGCACATCCGTTGGCAGTGGTTCCATTGCCGGTGGCGTGTTTCTGCTCTGCACTAGCCATGTTTCTGTAATGCGTTCTGTTCTTTTTTTTTTGCGTTTTCTGGCAGTCGTCTGCTCTCCTCTGCGTTTTCACTTTTCTTATAAGCGCTCTTTCGCTTTGCACGGCACTTTTCTCCTTGTTTCTTTCACGAATAAAAAAACAGCGAGGTTCGCGGAGGTTATATCTCGGAGTATCTGGGAATACGAATAATGCCTCGAACGTCTGAATCGCAATTAATCGTGAAAGCTGCAGAGGCCCCCTCAATATATGCTCGTCGGCAGTGCTGCCCCAATAATCGTCGTTGCGTTGCCTTATCGATCCTCCAAATCGATAGTTCCACTTGAAGTATCGTTTAGAATATTGCGCAGAAAAAGTGACTTCTAGCTGCTATTTAATAAATATATAACTAAGAGGCTAAATTTGAATGATGATATATACTTTTGACGTAATATCTGCCTACTATTCAGCTGGCGTTTCTTAAAAAATAAACTTTTTTCTTTTGAGTTTGCGCTATCGATAAATCGCATAAAGTACCCATCGCTAGCAATGTGGAGCGCGTATTGGGGAAAATTTGAATATCCAAAAGCCGTTACAAAAGATAAAGTTTGTTTTTTTTGTTCTCAAGCTGCATTTATTTACTAAAAGTGTTTAAATTTTAAAATATTGTATATTCCATGCCATTTTTCTAAATAATCTTCAGCTTCTGTTTGATTTGTGGTATCCTTGTGGTGGGGAGAGCAAAAAGACGGGGCGCAGAGAGGGGAGGAGATTGTTTGCTGTGTTTTTTTTTTTACTTGACAACTAGATTAATACGCAGTCGGGCGACAAACCAAGTTTAGATTGAAGTACATTTTCGTATGGGGGCACTTCCATTATCAATGGGCAATGGGCACGCAAATGGTTCGTGGGACCTTTGAACCCCTGCGACAGCATCGATAATACGCCACTGCACACTGCTCTCTTCCGTTCATCCGCACCTCCACCACGCCCGCCCCCAGGGGTTTCTTCTCGACGTAATATTTCTGAATGCTGTGTAATTCGCATGGCATTCCAAAGTCCGGTGTAACAAAACGAAAACAAACTATTTATTACAATAGAATTACTATACTGTG
Source organism: Drosophila bipectinata (assembly GCF_030179905.1). Classification (NCBI taxonomy): domain Eukaryota; kingdom Metazoa; phylum Arthropoda; class Insecta; order Diptera; family Drosophilidae; genus Drosophila; species Drosophila bipectinata. The sequence goes on along the minus strand of NC_091734.1, from coordinate 7,510,068 downwards.
TGAGCAAAAAGTGTCGCCATCCCCACCCCCAGACTCGCCCATTTGGCAACCTCCCACGGGGCACACCTTCCATCCCCCAATGGAATTGACTTTTCACCCAATAGCCTGAGCAACTTTTGTGTTTTTATTATTTAACAACTGTTGCAAATCTTTAAGGCCCTAAGGGGATGTGCTAAATCTTAATGCTCTTACCATAATGCTAATTATGCGCTATATAAAACCAATTATAACTATCCGATAAGGTTCCCCCGTCCGGCCAGACGACCATAAATGCGTACATTCCCCCAGACCCTTCAGACTATAGCTACTACCGCTATTTGGATCATAATCCAAAGTTCGGCACTGTCGTCATTGGTTTGTTTATGTTGTAACCAAGACCGGGTGCTGTCTGGGCTTATCGCAAATCGGTCTGGCTGATATCGGCTGTAAATAAGCAATGTAACTGATACCATAACGCCCCCATCTTTCGAAGCCCCCCTCCCTATTCGGTGTTGAACTTTGGATAGGAGCTATCTTTCTCGTCGGTTGCATTACAAGCACTCGGAAATCACTTCAAATACGTTAACTGAATTGATTCCTTGGGTAGATAACGATATCATTGTAATCATTTGTTTTTAAATGCGAGGTTGGGTGATGAAACCTGGTAGCAGTAACCCCGCATTGAAGAGGACCTCTCCACAAGTAACTGAAGGTTCCTTACGTGGAACTATATTACAAAATAGACCCACAGATATCATTCAGATCCCAGATCCAGTGACTGAATTATATAGAACTGATTAACAGCTGGCTGCACGTAGACAAGAATCAGATCTTTCTATTTTATGGACCCAACAGGCCCCGACATGGCGTATATGCATCATTTATATATATAATTATATAGACACATGTGGAACGTTATCGGGAGAACAAGTGTTCGAGCCTAGGATTTGTACCATTTTCGATCCTCTAGCAGACCCATAATATTAAGAGGCCTAGCCAAAGTCTATATATAGAAGGAGGAAACATTCAGGTAACGATGACATATAGACGGACTTTGAATCGGCATGAGTGAGTACGAATGATTCGCCGCCGCCGGATTCGTTGGTTCCATTAAGTTTTTATTTTTGTTTTTAATTTCTTTTCTGGATGGATTCTACCGAGCTGATAAGGGGGTTTGTGAATACTTTTTTAATTGTCGCCGGTTATCGTTATGATTGTAAGTCTTTAAGCCACTTATTAAACAAAGTTCGCCATGCTTATCGCAATCAAATGACACACGGGTTCAAATAACTCCGAGGGTCCAAGTCGAAGAGTTGATTATGGAAATACCTTTGCGTTCCGAGGGAATTCTAGAATTCTTTTGGGTAGTTGGTCTGGATAAACGGGTTTCCATTATATGACGTCCATTCATCCAGACACTAGGGCCCTAAGGTTATTAT